>NW_006768777.1:1395876-1574891 GCF_000204055.1 Melampsora larici-populina 98AG31
ATCCGGGTCCGTTCCCGGATTCAACTTTGTATCCCATATAGTGGGTAGTGTCTAAAAGCGTGAAATGTCGGACCGGGGAAAAAATTACATATGTTCAAATTTCCCCGTACATGTAGGATTGAGATCACATCCTTCAAGTGGATCAGTTCCTTTCCGACCTTCAAATCCTATTGCGAACTCGAGCCAATTGGTTCCAATTGACTTTCTTTGGTGTCACATGTAAGTTATTTATCTTGATCGCTTTGTTGTCTTATATATCCAATACTGACAGGATCAATACATACAACAATTTTGTTTTAGGCTATCTCGAACACCGTACGAGCGTTCCAATCTCCAGGAAGAGAAGGATTTGGTTGAAACAAATAGGCAAACCGGTCCTCTCGTAACCATCCGAGAGTTTCATCTTCATCCCAAGACCAACAAGATAATGTTCAATCTCTTGTAAGTCGACCTTTTGCTTGATCTCATTCATGAATTTTTCTTGATTTATCAATTGTTTGATGCATTTGATAGCTTGTAGGCAGGCCATGAAAGTCAAATGTGGTTCTAATGCTGTCACTAAGACATATACATCTCATCAAACCATTTCTGGCAACTATGCAACTGATGCTGGCCTCGATGTATGTTTTCGCCCTTTTTTCTCACATTTTCATCGAAGATTGTTTTGTCTTATTGATTTCTGCTCTCACTGATACACCAGGTCACAATGCACCCATACGACTCTTTCCGAACCGCTGCTCATGGCTCTGTGACCAATGCTGACTTCAATCGATGACATTTTGTTTGTTTTTCCTTATAACTTTTTCAAATATTGACTTCTTGCTGTAATTCATGTCCTCACTGATGGAGAAGGTCGCAAAGCACTAGGAATTGTATTGTTTAATTTTCTGTATTGCAAATTACATTCTATGATGAAAATCTACTTTGTTGTAAAAAAGATGAAAAATTTAAAGCCCTTGAAACAACTCAGAGATAACAATTTCTGATAGCGGCCGATGCAAGGACTCCAAATCTGTGCTCGGATTCCAATTTGGATCAAATTTGTGGCACTGATAAACTTTTTGCTCCAAATACCCGATTTCACGCTTTTAGACACTACCCACTATATATGTATAACAAGTTGTTTTGCGTTATAATGGGTCAAGTTTGACTGATCACTATGGGTTGAGATATTTGAGTGCGCGCATTGTCCCAAATCCCCTTCTGGATGCAAATCAATTTCACATGATGTTCTGGGGGAAATTCACTTTCACTGCTGATACGCTTTAATCGCAAGATCATTCAGCTTAAAAACATTGGAACCAAGCTCTCTAAAGGTTCTCCAAGCCTAGCGCATCGGTCTGTTTGTGCAATTGTCCCAATGTCTTGTTTAACTTTGACTCCACAAAAATGTGGCAGGAAGCATAGAATCCAAGCTCAAACTTATCACACGACATAAGCCATCTTGTACACATCGGTGACCACAATTGAACTTTCACGGCAAGTGATGCTCATCATATTTGAAGAATTGTAGAATTCTGTTCAAAAGATAGATTTAACCGATACGTGCTCGTTTTGAGCATGATTGCAGTCCGCATGACTGATTAGGCACTAAACTTCCCAAACAAAAAGTTAGACAAGAGACCGGTGGTGTCGATGATCTTTACTTGGAAGAAGGAATGGAGAAGGTAAAGAAAAGTCAAAACTATCGAAAGCTTGAGGGGGCAGGAAATAAATCGGAAAATGCCAAAGAGAACAACAGTTTCGTAATGCAGTTTTACGAACACAGTTTAGGTAAAGCAGAACAACGTGTCAAGACGATCAGCAACCACCTTCAAGACAACTTCCTCAGCAACCAAGAACTACCAAGAGGGAAACAACCATCACATTGAAGTCATCCAGATCATCATTCAAATCAATCGCAAAGAAACTCAACTTCAATGGTTCAGCTTTCGATCGAAACTCTTTCTCATGTCATTCAAGATTCAATTTCAACTTTAAAAGGTTGTTTCTGTCAACCAGGTAAACAAACCAGATCAAGACCATCTCGATTTCCGATATTAATAATCTACAATGATACTGATATATACTTCTATTCAATGTTTCAAAAGATGCGACCCTAAAGCTCAATGGACGTACATTCAAAATCAGTGAAGTCATTCTACTTTTCCATCATTGACTCATCAAATGCTAACTGTTTTTTTGTTCTCCAATCGAACAGTCAAATTACTTGGAGAAGGAGGGTTCTCCTATGTTTATCTTGCTGAAGATTTATCTTCTAGAAGATTATTTGCTTTGAAAAAAATTAGATGCACACTTGGAAGTGATAGTGTTAAAGAAGCATTAAAAGAAGTTGAAGCTTATAGGTTTAGTTTCATCTTCATCACTTTTTTCAAAATCAGATCAAACTCAGAAATTGACTTGAGGTATTTGTTTGTTTGTAGACGGTTTCGACATGCGAATATCATCAGGTGTCTGGACTCTTGTGTGATACAGGATAAAGATGGAGACGGGAAAATAGTGTAGTAAGATACATTTCAACTCGCAATCATAATCTTCTAAAGTCCCAGATAATGAGATCAAAGAATTTTGGATTTCAATATTGATTTCTATTTGAAAAATTCGTTTATTTTGTTTCCAATTGATTTTCAAAACCGAATAGTTTATTCTTACCATATTACTCTCGAGGGAATTTACAAGATTTGGTCACTACTCACTCTGATAATTCAACAACAATACCCGAACGCGACATTTTAGGTTATTTTATTGGTACTCTGAAAGCAGTCAGAGCAATGCATCGATATACACCTAACAAGAAACCCACAACAAATCACACCACAGAAACAACCTCTGATTCATCTTCTTATCCTCCTAGTGGATCGCCCAAGAACTTAGGGAACGTAGTATCTTCACCTTCGATAGTTATCAGTCCTTCAACTAGTTCATCCCCTATTCATGATGACGAAGATGATGACGAAGAAGAACAAATGGGGAAAACAGAAGAAGAACAACAGGAAGCTCCCTTGATGGGGAATCTTTCGTCTCATGGTGCTCATGAAGATCACCAAGAATCAACAGGACCCGAATCAACCAAAACTTCAACTAAAGCGAATGTGGTCGAACCATGGGCTCATCGTGATTTGAAACCGGCTAATGTGATGATCAGTGATGAAGGTCAACCTATCTTGATGGACTTTGGATCTGCTGTGAAAGCTAGAGTTGAGATCCCTAATCGATCAGTTGCTCTACAACAGCAAGATTTGGCAGCTGAGTTGAGTAACTTCAAAGGTATATCACTTTGAATCACCAACTTAAAAGTTAACAATGTTTTTAATGTTTTTATTGCAGACACTCCTCAATGCCTTATCGAGCCCCTGAGTTGTTTGATGTCAAAACAGGTGAACCATTAACTGAAGCTGTAGATATTTGGTCATTAGGTTGTGTTCTATACTGTTTAGCATATGGACATTCACCGTTTGAAACAAATGATACGATTGAACAAGGTGGTAGTATGGCTTTAGCTGTGATGAATGGTTCATGGAAGTTTCCTTCGAAGGATCAAACAGGTTATAGTGACGGATTGAAAACTTTGATCAAAGAAATGTTGGTTTTGGATCCTAAACTTAGACCGACGGTTGATCAAGTCTTGAAGAAATCTCAAAGTTTACTTCAAGATTAATCGTCTTGATAAAACATATTTTTTTCTTTCAAAAAGATGATATTGTGTGTCATTTAAAAGATCATCGCACTATTCTTGTGAAACAAATTAAAGACTTGTGGGTTTATGTTGATCATGATATCTTTTATGTGATTATAGATCAGATGCAGATGATATCCCCGAATTTTTATCAGGAAATCGTTTCTGTTTTGTATTTCACTGAAAAAGAAACTCACGTTTTTTATATTTTAGTTGTATTTATACTATCTACTTACTCTATCAACTTTTCTGGGGCTTTATTCGTGATACTCAGTAAGAGGACAATCGAAGCTTAACGTTGAACACCATTGGGTGATCATGGATTGTCTCATGCTTTTAGGTTAGATTTAAGTTTATACTTAGCAACCGAGTATCAATACGAGAAATAACTGAGCAGAATGTCCCTCGGGTGGTAAGGTAACCTACTTCGTCAATGTAACACTACTTGGTAACTCTCTTCTCCTTATCTTGGAAAAATACGAGTTTGACGGAGGTTGAGACATGACGGAATGAGCAGAAGCAGTCAAATAAATCCCTTTGGTTGGATTTGTTGATGTCTTTCTCTTTCGAATGTTAAGGTTGATTGATTGAAGACAAATCATTGTGTTTATAAGGGTCTTCAATTCCGATTTATATGTCATCATGAAATTCAATTTGATAGACTTTATCAAACTTCATCTTTTGTTAATATTCCTACAATTCTCCTTTATATTGTCTATTGAAGATACTCAAGAATTAAAATTAGGTAGACCAGTTGAGTTGCAAGTAATTTTATACGTAAAAAGAAGTTGATGGGGAAAAAAACTGATAGTTTTGTTTTTCTTCTTTTTTTCAAAAAAGATAAATCAGATCAATTCAAGAACAAATCGTTTTTGTAAACCTATTGAAGGATTAAAGTTGATTTCAATTCAAGATCCTACATTAGATTTAATTTATCAATTAGATGCTTCACAAAATGATGATGATGATGATGATCTTGGAGAAAATAAAGCTTTTAAACATATTCTTAGGTCTAAAAACAAAGCGTTTTCATCTTCTGCTTCTTCTGTAAGTTTTTCGTTGTTTTTTACTGTTTTGGTGGTATTTGAGAATTGTAGATTGAGTATTGATTTTGATTTTCTAACAAATAGCGTGTTGATAAGCTCTTGTTTAGATTTTCTTTGAAAATCTCTATTATTATTATGATGATCACATTCTACTTTCTTTGACTTGAATTGGTTTTTTCATTCGATTGACACTTTTTCCTCTCTCTGCATCTGCAAATCATATTTATTTAACAATGGACTTTCATGGATGTTTCTTTCGTATATGAATGTGAATGTATAGCTTATATTTTGGGTCTTGGATTCACTTCAAGTTTGTGACATTTTGATTCTTTTGTGGATTTGGTCTTTGGAAATTGGAAGAGCGAGAGGTGGACTGAATTGGCTTGTCTGCTCTACAGAATGATATTTGTACCCACGGAAACGCTGACAGCAACACAATGTCTGGGGTTGAACACTTGCAACTGAATGCAGTATCTAGCTCATTTTGATTGACTACGTCTCAAGGCACCCATAAAGTCAATGCCAGTCTTCGCTTTGGTGTCAACCGTCCTGAGAAAAGGCTCAAAGTTTCGCGTCGGTATATTGTAGATTTCTGTTGAGTTACTTGAGAGGCGAGCCTGAGGCTTGGTAGTGGAACATCGGGGGCATCAATCGGAGAGGTGGCGAGGTTCTCAGACATATGCCTTTGTGAGATTTTTCCTTCGCTGATGTTTATCGGGGGTGAACTTGGTCATGTGCGGTTCTTTTGTTGACCAAGAGCACCATCACCCAGCTCCTCTCTCTGAGAAATTTTCTGAGAAAGGAGGCCATCATACTTTGACGGCGAGCTTTCTCTTCCCCGTGTTTGAGGACCTGGAACTCTTTCAAAGCACTGATCGTTTGGCCTGCCCCATGGATGATCTTACTGGCGTCTTACCTCATAAGCTAGCGGCGGATTAGTCTGTTCTCCGTATCAATCCGCCTAGTTGTAGTGGTTGTATTTCAGACATGCATTTAACCCGAGTATTTCTTCCAAGTTCAGACACTGGAATCATCTTTGAAAGCTCCGGTGTCTGGCGAGCTTGCGAGCGTTTGTACTTGTGTCGAGTCAGTTATGTATTACCTCTTGAGTTTGAGGGTGGAGTCGATGTTCACATGAGATATGTGTGAGGGTCTCCCTGAAAGTACCCGAACGCTCCGAAGAGCTGATCAGGTTCTCATATATGTATGTGGTAATCAACATGTTAGATCAGATTAGTTGGGTTATCACGAAAGCTAGGCAGTGATACATACCAGATCAATGAGGTTGAGACAAGGTTAAAAAGTACCGTGAAATTGATCTTATTCCTGTTGCATTCAGACGAGGAACACACGAGGTTGGCCGGCCAAACTAGACGCGACGTGTTGATCATATATTTTCGCGCACGCGCGCCGTTCTATCCATTCAGGCACAAGCCACTAGTCATCGGTTAGGTAGGGGTGCTGCAGCTCATAGGTAGGCGACTTGAGTCGAAAAATATCTTCTATAGCACCACGTAGACATTAAGTTGAGAGGAATCTCAGCGCTCGAATCTGATATCGATATCATCTTGCCAAGTAGTGGACAGGATCGAAAGAAAGAGACCTCCAAAGCTTCGTTTGGCTACTCTCAATAGAATCATCGAAAGACTGATTCCGTGTTTTTGTTGAACTTGAACATCATCATTGTGGCGGGGTTTTTTTTCCTTCAAGGCACAACCGTCAGAAGTAGATCATGAATTAAGCTTAACCTTTGAATAAAACTTTTGGACTGACGCTGACCTCAAACCTGATTATTTTGATATCCATCGAAGACCTCAATCTCTACTCAAGCTTTCTATAATATCATCTCTATCACTTTGTTACTTTTCGTCTGCGGTCTGTTTGGTGCTTATTCTGTGTCTTCCTAACTCTTTTCTATACAAAAACGGCCAATACTCGGCGTCTCTCAAATATCTGGACGTAGGTCTCAATCAATTAACCTCGACCCGTGTTCGTCTTTGGATTCCTTAGAATCCTCACCCACTTTCACTTAGTTCACGCCTCTCCACAAGGCTAGATTTAGTTTTCTGTCCTTGCGTACTTGTGTTTTGTACTTGATTAATATTTTAATCATACCAACTTTACATCCCTACTGGTCAGTTGCAATAAAGTCTTCTCAGCTGATGATGCCTCATGATAGCTGATAATGACGCTCTGCTTCACATATCCAGTCTTTTCACCAATACCATTGTTCAAGGACGCGCCGTCGACTCACCTCACACTTATCAAAGTTGACGCACTTGCGAACATCAATTTATATGATATACGCTACTTCGACCTAGACACAACACTCTTTCCCATCATCAATATGATGTTTTTTCTGCTTTCAATCATATTCCTTTCGAACCTCGCGCAGGCCATTCCGTCTCCTCGCCTTTCTGTGGTCTATCCTCTTTCGGATCAAAGACCTCCTGTTGCACGCGTTGGAGTCCCATTTTCATGGTCTATCCTTCCTGGTACATTCAACAGCTCAACTGGAAATGCTGGAGTCACCTACTCCGCTACTAATCTCCCTTCATGGGCCAGCTTCAAATCAGATGTAGCTTCCATTCAAGGGACCCCTGATACATCCCACCTCGGCAGTATTAGCGTCATAATAACAGCTCACGCGCCTGATAACTCAAGTTCGCTATCCGATAAATTCAGTATGCTAGTTGTGGATAGTCCTCCTCCTCGCGTCAAGCTTCCCTTGGATACTCAGCTCGGTAATGGTGCTGTTATAGGCTCCGCCAAGTACAACCATGCTACTAAGGGTATCACCGTCCCACCGAACTGGTCATGGTCTATTGGGCTTTTACCGGATACCTTTGTGACCTCCTCTGGCGCTGGAATCTATTATTCGGCATACGAAGCCGGTACCACTACGCTACCCAGCTGGATCAAGTTCAACACTAACACCGCGACTTTTGACGGAGTGAGTCCCAACGAGCAAAACGATGTGACAATTGTGGTGTATGGAAGTGATCATTTGGGGTATGGGGATTTAAGTCAAACCTTCACCTTCACCGTCACTCAACACACCCTCGACTTAGTTCAATCTTTGCCACCTATCAATGCCACAGCTCAAAGCATCATCAACTACGTCATTCCCATGGCCAATTTCAACGTTGATGGGTCTCCCCGCAATTCGACAACCCCCGTCTCGGAAACTGTCGATCTATCAGCCACACCCTATCTGACCCATGATAAAGAGCATCATTCAATCAGTGGCACCCTTCCAGAGTCCCTTTTAGCTCAAACTAATGTTACTATACCTGTGATCTTCAATACCCCAAGCTGCCACAACAATATCACCACACACGTTGTCTTGAGAGTTCTCCCTGGCCTGTTCACTGCACCTGTCTTACCAGCCTTACGTGTGCAGCCCGGTCAAGCTTTCAGTCTCGATTTGAGCCAATACACCTCAAATCTCAACGCTACTTATTCTCTTGCTCAAATATCTCCTCCTGAAGCTCAAAATTGGATTCATTTCACCACTTACCCACTTACACTCTCCGGTACTCCTCCAGAAAGCTATGACAGCCAAGGCGCGCCTGTAACGGTGACCCTGCAAGCCACGGGGTTGAACGGTCTGAGGTCTTCTGCAGAATTACCATTTCAGTTTGATGATCAACCAGCTTCGTCCTCTTCCTCAGGATCAAGTTTGTCCGATGGTGGTAAGATGGCTATCGCTGTGGTATTTGGAACACTAGGTGGCATTATGCTCTTGATCTTGATCATGCGGAGCTGTCGAAAATATTGCTCAGCGGATGGGTTGCGCGAGCTTGAAGAAGAGGATGTCTATCAGTCGCATTACGCTTATCCTGGAGAAAAATCAGACATCGGTAAAGCTGTCAGTATCAAGGAAACCCCACTTAGCCTCGGAGACACCTTTGTTGGGGTCCACTCACCTAAATGGCAGAAGGAGGCAGAAGCAGGTGGGCCAATGATGGTGGTGACTCCGAACGAGTTAGCAGTCGCTGGTGTTGCCCAGCCTCCACCAAAAGCACTCAAACGCCTTGACATCTTCAACGTCTTCACAAAACCTTCGCAGCGTCAACGGTTAGATTCCAACTCTCATCCTTCCCTTCGTGGACTCGGTATAGTATCACCAGATCACCGAGTTATCAATGTTCTAGCAAGCTCAGACCCTAGTGCCGAGGACGACGAAGCCATCGAGGAGGAAGAGGACGATTATGATTCAGAAGACATTCTGCCTCCGGCCAATTACATGCGACATCCCGCGACATCCACTGATGATCAACGGTCGAGTTGGAATACAACTGGAAGTTCAAGTCTATTTTATTCTGATACACAAGCCGAGGATAGCGAAGCAGCGTCATCCAGAAGTCCCAAAGGCAAGTGGTTGGTCAAACCTTCGGCGTCTGTTCCTCGACGACGAAAAGATTTCAAACCGGCGGCCTCAAGACCTGAGCGTCAATCTGATGGCGTGGACGTTGGAACGATTCGAATGGTAGTTGATCTTGGATCGAGTTCTGATGCAAACACCAGTGATGATGACGGGATTGGCTTATCTGAGTCTTTCGGTGCAATCAAGACGGCTGCTTATCGAACGATAAGTCCTCAATCTCTTCAATCAGTTCCAGCTGGGGTTCAAGAGGAGAGTTCGAGCACTTCCTTCAGACCAAGATTAATTGCATTCAAGTCTCAACATGTTCCCAATCGTAGCCAAAGCCCTCAAATTCGTAGCGCTTCATCATCGGTCATCCATGATTCAATAACCGAAGATGCTGATGGGGATGGGCAGTCACATATCCCACCTGGACAAGAGTCTGATCTCGGTGATATTCAAAGATTGAGTGCTCATTCGGTTTACACTCCCCCAGCACCAATCAATGGATCTCCTGCTACTTCCGCCATCTTTTTCTCTCCCCCCCGCGATCAGAACTGGCATATCTCATCTCCCAAGATTCCATCACCCCTGTGCATAGGTTATCCTGAAACCGATCGCAGGGATCCCGATCAATCATCACACCCTCAAGTTGCGTCCGATCAACCTTCCCACCATGATTCAACAAGTGGGAGTAGCTACACAGCTTCCAGTCCATCTCCAGATTTGTATCGATCGAACTCCAGCAACGAAAGATTAAACAATCTCAGCGGACCTATCGTCGTCAATGTCGGGGTAGGACAGCCTTTTCATATGACACCGAAAATCAATCCCCCGTCAGGCGCTTTGATGAGTAGCGAAGGCTCACCTGGTCGAAGTCGGAATCATGTCTCGTCAAGCAATACAACCTACTTTGCTTTGACCTACTACCCGGGTCAAGTTGATAAAGATAGAAAGCAGCTTCCTGAGTGGCTACATTTCGATCCTAGGGAATACGAGGTAAGCCGTCGTTTATTTTTTGATGTCCACCCGCTGGCTTCAAACGCTTTGAATCTTGTCAATCTGACTCTTTGTTTTATATTGGATTCAGGTGTGGGGGATCCCGGGTAAAGATGACGTTGGTGTACTTCCGATCCAAATTGTCGCACGTAGGACAATCACTCTTCCAGGCTCAAGTGCTCGGCAAGAGCAAGTAGAAGAGATCGTTGCCCGAGTAGTTTTAGATGTGATGGATCAAAAACCTACCAGTGGCCCTGCTCACGGGGATGTAAGCGTAGTAACGTTTTGAATGGCATGAACCTCATTTTCAATTGATTCCTCAGTTCTTTATACTCTTATAATCTCAAGTTGTCGTTTTCATTCGGCTTGTAATATTTGCTGCATTCGTTCGTTTACATCAATCCTTACTCTCGTTTTTCATGTCTTGTAAACTTTTCTTCTTTTATCCTGATTAAGAGTATCTTTAAACCCATCGATTGACTGTATTTATATACAGGCTTGTATGTTTCTCCCTTCGATTATCATTGGTTATCATTACTTTCTTTAAATTTCGTCTTTCATGTTTCGCTTTGTTCGGTTTTCTGTTTTAATCAATTTGGTTTGCATGTGTGGTCATTCACCTTTGTTCTTCTCACGAAAGAAACACTTGCAGAAATAATAGATCCATACGGTGATTCAGTCTTCCTAATGTAATTCTATTACAATCTTGGTACAGTAAGTGTGACAGAGAAGTTATTTGAGGATTCATTCCAAGGGAGGACAGGGAGGCTTTATATAGTCTTCCATCTCCTACAAAGGACAAAGAAGGCAATAGCTGTGGGAAAAATTGCTTGAGAATAATATTACCTTGCATGAGAATGATATTCTCCAACAACAGTGACCTTCAACTTACCTTTTGAGGAGGATATTAAAGACCCAGGGGATCTCCTTGAAGTGGAAAGAGCCGTGGCCCCAAAAGAGGCTATGACATTCTGAAAACTCAGTGTTTCAATTTGATCTTGGACCCCTCAATTCACAGCCCCCAATCCCTGGTGACTGGAAGGCGAGGGTATCCCATGACTTCAAGTTTTTGTCAATAGGTTTTCCAACTGAGGTTAATCAGTTTCAAACCAGTCATCATCCATATCTTAAACATCTATGGCACAGGTCTTGTACAGGCATAAGATTAATCTTAAGCAGTTTTTAAAATGACCTTGCAAGTCATCAAGAAGACCTTGGCCAGTTACAAAAAATCTTGCCAAGTCATTAAAACTCACTCAATTTGTTATTTAAATGATCTTGACCAATGACTACCCAGGTGCAGACTGATGCAAGACAGAGATCACTTAAGCACTAGCTTTGTGTTGCTGAGATACCATGATGCTGCTATTCTCTGAAGAAAAAAACATGGTTTTATGCAATCTCTCTCATGAAACTTTGTTTATTGATCAATATCAAATGTTGCTACTCCATTGCTGAAGAAAATGATTGTCAAGAGAGGTGCTCCCTGTAAACCTTGTTCATCCTTGTAGAAAGATGTGCAACATGTGGCAATGTCTGGTGGTCTGCTGTACAGGTCTATATGTAATGCTTTGTCACTAAAAAATGTGATTTTTATCTTCTGCACAAGAAGCATACACTTATCTGAGCCAAGTTTGTTTATCATTCAATTTTTGAGGTCACTATTCTCACACTGTCAGAAAACAAAGTCCCTAAAAACATTCCTCCAGCAAACCTTGTCCATACCCAGAAAAAGCTACACAACCCCTGGCAAATTCTGGTGGTATTTTGTACCGGTCTATATGTACCTGGGTGCTGAGATATTGTGAATTGTATATCCATAGAAGGTGAATATAGCTGTGAGCCCAGGTGGTACTGACTAAAACCTAGGCACAGGGCCATGTTTGCTCTTGCTAGATAGGGCCTGCACCCAGTCTGTAGTCAAGACCACTAAGGCTCAAGTCTATCTTCATTTTCCGGCCAAAGGATACAAAAATCACAATATCTCAGCAAACCCGTTACACACGGACCAGTACACAATACCACCAGAATCAGCTGCAGGTTGCGTAGCTGTGTACAGGGATGAACAAGGTTTGCAGGAAAGTTGTTTCTTCAGGATTCTGTTTTCCATCATTTTTAGAATGGTGACCCCAAAAATTGAATGATAAAAAAACTTTCCACAGGAAATCTGTGTAATTGACTTGGATAAATCATAAGTATATTCTTCTTTGGAAGAGTAGCAATAAAGAATTGTACAGACCTGTACAGCAGACCACCAAACTTTGCTACATGTTGCATATCTCCTACAGAGATAAACAAGGTTTACAAGGCAAATTGGTTCCAAGTTTTTTATAAGAATTGGAATAGTGACACTGAATATTGATCAATAAACAGAGTTTCAGTAGATTAAATTCAATGTAATCATCAGTTTTTGTTGGAATGACAACCCACAAAATCTCATCAACAAACCTACAAACCCACCTGTGCAGAAGAGCACTGACCTTTGCCATATGTTGTACATCTGTCTATGGGTATAAAGAAGGCTTATGGGAAAAAGTCTCTGAGAAGGTTTTTTCTTCAGCATCTATGCAGTGCCACTGCATAATGCTTCATAAACATGGTTACACAGGAACATCTACACAAATGTCTAAGTAGATGAATTCGACTGGATTTCTTCTGAAATTGAAGTCATAGAGGGTGAGGGCCTCTTCAAGGGACCTGGAGATTGAAGATATCCTGAACCAGGCTAGGTTCAAGTAAACATTTTCAGGCTCAAGGGTACCACATATGTCTGTGGCTTTAATCAGGCTCAAGGCTTTTACTTTAAAGCATTGGTATAGACGTATCTGACCCATCTTCCAGTGTCACAGGATCATCAGACATCTTGATGTAATCATAAATGCAGTAAGAACATTTGATAATGGTTGCCCTGGGAAGTTTGAAATTTCAAGGAATTGGTTTATTTTTCTGGTGATTTACTTACAAGTTCTGTGTAGAAGTTTGTGCAAGACCCAAAAAAAGGATGGTATGGGTGGTGCCAAATTTACATTTTATCTTGTAGAAGGTTATGTAACAAATCATTATACATGTTTCATAATTTACGTTTTTTGGATCCTGAGTAATAAGAGGTACAGTAGCTAAAGGCTACTTGGTACTACAATCTCCCCTGCCAAAACTAGATTTGTTTTTGAGCTCAAGAATAGAAACTTCAATAGCAAGATTTCAAGGAGATAATTACATGGGTAGAATCAGATGAGGGAGCTTAATCTTTCTATATCTTCTCAAGGTCATCTGAAGCATTTTTGATTTTTTTTCTATCTTGATGGTTAACATTTGGCAGAAATTTGGGACCAGACATAGGCTAGGAACCTGAAATCCCTGCTCAGGCACCTCAGTAGCTTCTGTTTTGAGTTCCTATGACCCTAGATAAGCTACCCTAGTGCCTTAGGTACACAGCCTGAAGGCCTCAAGTACCTACTCTATGGTGCTATTTGCCCATATGTAGTTAGTTTTTTTTCCTGAAAAAAGTCTCAACATTTGGGACCAGTCCCAGATCTGGTGGTGAGGGGTAGCACAGAATAGCCTTTAGCTACTAGATGATTTGAGGAAGGAACTGGAGATACACATTGGAATTGATTATGCTTGTACTGACCAGGCATACAATTCACAAATCAGACCCACAATGTCAGACTTCCTGTCCTGCTAATATTAATAACCATTGAATCACTGGTTGAAATATGTTCAATAAGTAGTAAGATCTTCTTGAAGTAAAGTCCAGATGCTTTAGAATACTGGTCAAGATCTTGTTACCAAATGGAGGGGTTTTGATTAATGAGCAATGGAGATCTGTCTGATGACTTCTTAAAAAGTGCCTGGGGTCAGTTGAACTACCAATGGAAAACATTCTGAAAACATTGGGATGCACTGGCCTGCCAGTGACCAGTGATTGGGGGCTGTGATATTCAGGGGGAACATGTGATGTAATGAGATTACTGTTGTATTTATAAAAAACCAAGCCGTCACTGCATCTTGATAATGTGATGCACAGGCTATTGAGCCATTGAATACCAACCCAAACCTCTCTTGGACCAGTTGCCTTTTTTCCTACTGAGCAACCAAATTTTGTCAATGTTTTTGGCGGAAAAACACTTACTGAAGGCCTGCATCATTCACAGGCCGTGCTGGGCAGCCCCTGGCAGCAAGATAAGGTAAACAAAGCCACACCCCTGATGAACCCCCATTTGCCTGCTTTTTGGACCAGAATTGTTGCCACACTGACCAACAAAAGACAACCAGTCCCCCTGCTTACAGAAGGTCCAATGTGGGGCCGCCATTTATGACCGGCGCACACCAGTCAGGACCCATGCTTGGTGTAGATGATTGGTAAGGATCTGGATATAATGATCTCTCCAATAAGAAAAGCAGTCTGGCAGAAACAACACAAATAGAAAGCAGAAAAGCACATGCAACGAGAACAAAGGAAAGATACCAATTAGGCACAGTCAATGCAGAAAAGTTTACCACAAAGTGTGATTCCCTATTCTGGTTATACCTTTGTTCTCGACTTACGCACTTTTAGCGCTTTTCTATTTTCACATTGCTTTTCATTTCCCTTATCCTATTATATTCTTTTTCTCTATCTTACTTGTAAAACGGATCTTGCCAGATCCGTACCGACCATGTACCGCGCCTCCACATTATTAGGTTGTAAACCGAATCCTGTAATACCGGATTCGGTCCTTTCTTTTCTTCCATCTAACTTGTATTATGGTGATCCCCGATCACCTTCTTGTTGTATCATCTCTCTTATATTTCCTTATTCATCTCTCTCGATATGATGCTCGACTATATAAACAGCTCGCATCATCATGGCAATACAAACCCCAAGTTACTTCCTGCTTACAATTCACACCCTATCATTGTGAGTAGAATCACAAAAGCTCAAGCTTTTGTAGAATTGACTGTTATATACTCCAGCACTGTTTCACAGCTGGTTCAACACTCAAGGTCTTGTCGCGTGGTCAGCAAGCCCCTCCCCCTCATCAAAAAGCGACAACCGCAGGATTTGAACCTACGCGGAGAAACTCCAATTGATGATTGATCTGTGTGATCCTAGAGGGAGAAAATTCTAGTCAATCGCCTTAACCGCTCGGCCAGGTTGTCCGTGCGTTTTCTCACGGTTCAAGGTATATGACTCTTCCCGTGTGCAAATGAGGATGCAACTGCTTTATAGCCCTCCCTCTCTAGCCCACATGGGAAGTGCTGCAACATTAAGGATCTTCAAACCAACAGATGTCAATCGAAGTTGTACAAACAGCCAGAAAATCCTTCACAAGGAGCTCAAAATTGGCCTGCATTTTCATCTCAAAAAAACTAGTGAAGGAGATCAGGCTTCATCGTGTAAAGAGTCTCAGAAGTAAGTTGTTCTTCTTCTGCTGTCAAATTTGGAGCATTGGGCATCTGGGGGCTTGGATTACACTGTGAGAGATACCTTAAAACAGGATCAGAAGTGTCGAGTGGTAGTACGATTGAGGGAAGAAGTGGTTTGTCGATCAAGATGTGTGTACGGATATAGCTCTCATTCCGTCAACCTATATTGCGTTAAGATGAGATCCTCGAGAAAATGGTGTCTGTTCCTTACATAGATATTGGATTTGATGGTGGAGCATTCATCCTTGATTCTCAATGAATTTGAAGGAGAATGAGGTAGGGTCCAGGAACATTTGACGTGTTGCGATTTGATGTCCGGTCACAGAGCTGGCTTGATGGACGATTTGAAGTCGCATCACGACCGTCGCTCGAGGCCGCAGCTCACCCGACCGACCAGAAATGACCAAAATTTGACAGGCCGATCAAATTTACAGCATCCAGATTCCAAATCACATTCCACGATCGATCCATTCTTGCCAAAATTGAAAGAGGGCCGAGTATGCTCTATGAAAGATAGTTTGAAACAGGCAAGTCTTTTCTTTCCAGCTTCACTGTGATATCATCAACTTCTTACCAAAGGCTATTTTTTCCAGCGGTTAACTTCAACAATCCCCACAACGCGTGGAGACTTCTGACTCTGGTGTCAGCATGGGTATGGCTGAGGAAGGTGTCCTTGAAAGCAACGCGGAGGGTCCTATAGCTGACTTGACCGCCCACCAGTGTACGTTTTCCTTCTCTTATTCAATGTTATAATCATCTCCCCCTCCTTACACGCGGCCTTGCTAAAGCTGTAAACTTGCGATTACAGATGACAAAATCCGGGCTCAGCGATTCGATTTATCGGTTGACAATGCTAATCATGATGATAACGCTACATCGGCTTCGCCGCCACCTTTTAGACGAGTGCTTTGGTTGAAACAACCCTATCGAGATAACTACCAATCACGATCCCTCATCAATCACTTACATTCGAACAAATCATCAATTAGATCTCATCATCAATACTCGACTTTAGTATTATCATCTTTACCGCTTTCGTCTCATTTATCATCTATCACCATTTTTATTGGTCTCTTCTTGCACCTTCAAAACCACCAGATTGATCCTCAGGTTAGATTCATCATTGCTGTCAACGTGCTCTAAAAGGTCGTACTAATCAGTACCTGAGCACATGCCATATCTTTACACCCTAGCTTCTCATTTGGGTCAATCTATCTATAGGATTCTTTGGCTACATTGTTTACGAAAGAGCTAAACCAGGTCGAGAGCTTAACCGTACGCTAACTTACTCTGGCATTACACGTTTCCTGAACTCATACAGTATTATACCCTACCTCGGGTGATTTTTTCGATAGGTATACACACTCTGCGATCAACCGTAATTCTCATAATTCTCATATTGCTACTTTCTCCTGTTCTCAAAACCTTGACTCTTTCCACTTCTTCAGATTCAATTTATGCTTTAACCACCCTTCTGATATCGATCAATATCCTATTAGCTGATTATCCTTATCAGATTACAAATCCTAATGTAGACATCAGGTGAGTCCCCCTGTAGTCTTATTCAACCTCATATCCTATCGTACTTAACAAGTTATTATCCATTTTAGCTTTGTTTCCGCTTTATCACTCAATGCGGCCATCTTTGCATCTGTCTTATTAGGATCAAGATTAGATTCTAATGCAGGCGTTTTCAGTCTGACGATCTTTGCTTTACAATGGTTTGCTCTCTTTCCTATCATGCGTCGTGATATGATCGTCAGTAATTTTCTTCAAACTGGAGGACCAGCAGTCAACGGAATAGCATCCTGATTCTGATAAATGAATTCCATTTCCAATAGCGAAAGCATCCGAACTCAGACCTTAGACCAATCGTGTTAAACGTATCGCTTGGGTTCATTGCTGCTTCAGTCATCGCTCCCATTTCTGGCCTTGCTCTAGCTCTTTACACTTTGATTGTTCCGATAGGTACTTGCTTAGTTTTACCTGCAATATACTCTTTTGTACAACGATATAAGAAGTATGTCCTCTCAGTCTCTTTCAAGATATTCAAAAATGGT
The DNA here is from genome assembly GCF_000204055.1 of Melampsora larici-populina 98AG31. Classification (NCBI taxonomy): domain Eukaryota; kingdom Fungi; phylum Basidiomycota; class Pucciniomycetes; order Pucciniales; family Melampsoraceae; genus Melampsora; species Melampsora laricis-populina. The sequence goes on from NW_006768777.1 coordinate 1,413,436, forward strand.
TTTGCTGATGTGATTTTCATGTTTCATTCTTAGGGACTTGAGGGGGCCTTGGGATTGCGCTATTCCTAGAATCTCTTGAGAACTTTTTTGAGTCTCTTAGGGTACTCAAATTATGATGTACATTTTCACGATCATGCCTGCGCCTGCTCTGTACCACCTGGCTCACTGAACTAGACCAGGTAGTAGTACTTTCAACAAGGTGGAGCCACCAGATTTGTAGGACCTCCATAAATCATACAAGCAAAAGGAGACTTATTTGATCACTTTCCGCAACTGTCTCTTCTGTATTAAAAACATGTCTTTAGCATATATCAAAATGGAATCATCATGAGCGGATTAAACTATCATTAGAACATCTTGTAAGAATTATTGAAATGATGATGAAACTTCAGTCAAGGAATCCATATGTTCAAACAAAATTTATTTCTCAACGGGCTGTGACATTCTGAAAATCTTATGCTCTGCATATCAAAGTCATAACACAGACACTTTTCAATTATAAAATCCGAAAAAAGCATGGAACAAAACAAAAATCTTAAATTCAAGCAACTTCAACTTGCCAAGCAAGTTACATCCAATTCCATTTTCTCAAACACCCTCGAGAAAGTATCATCATATAGAAATAATTATGCTGATACAAGTTGTTTCAAGTCATCAGATGTTTTAAAATGGGCATGTGTTGAAATCAAAGTGGCAAGAGTGACTTGGTATGTATTTGATGCGTGAGATTAGGTAGTAGGATATTAAGATTGTGTATGCTTATACATAGAGTCAAGTGACATTAAGCTTGATGATCGATCGAAGTCAACAACACCAACCAACCAACTAGCCAACCAATACCACCAAATGAAATCAACTTACTAAAACTACTTCAACATCCTCAACACTATTCAAGAAACCATCATCAGTATCATCATCAACACAACACTATGCTCTTAGAAGTTCATCGAAAACTATTGGCTCGATCAGGTAACAATCAAATTAATGCCTTTTGAGTCTCATCTTACCACTAACTTTCATCGTCATCGAACAACAGAACGTGTAAAGACTGTCGACTTTCATCCAACCGAACCATGGCTTTTATCTGGGCTTTACTCTGGGAAAGTTTTGGTTTGGCATACTGAAACTGGTGTAAGCCCAAGATGATCGAGAGAAGATGCATACATGAGCTTTTCTGACAACTTGCTGAACTCATCCAACTCTCTTACAAATAGGCATTACTCAAATCTTTCACTCCTACTGAAGTGCCAGTTCGTTGCGCCAAATTTATTGCTCGCAAAAATTGGTTTGTGTGTGGTTCAGGTCCGTATCTTGGTTCTCATCGAGCTTCGTTCTGTGTGGGTATAGATGATTTCCTGAAGAACAAAACTAAGCAATAAACTGGTTTGTACAGATGATTTCCATCTCCGAGTCTTTAACTACAATACCTCAGAGCGTGTTTCTGGATTCGAAGCACATCCTGATTACATTCGGTACGGTGGAACAAATCAAAATGCTTGACCAGGACTCAGACTGATTATCGATTTTCATAGATGTCTGGCAGTACATCCCACTCAACCTTTTGTACTCACGGGGAGTGATGATATGACCATCAAACTTTGGGATTGGGAGAAATCATGGAAATGTATTCAGGTTAGCAAGCAACTCAACTTGAATGTCGATCACCTTCTCTTTTGAGATTGATATTGATGTATATATTGTCTCCAAAAGGTCTTCGAAGGTCACGCACATTATATCATGAACTTGGCGTTTAACCCTAAAGACTCCAATACATTTGCTTCTTCGTGTCTTGATCGAACGGTCAAGGTTTGGTCTCTCGGATCCCAAACTGCAAACTTCACTCTTGATGCACACGAGAAGGGTGTGAATTATGTGGAGTATTATCATGGCGGTGATAAGCCTTATATGGTCACCACTGGTGATGATCGGTGGGTGATCTTGTTTACCAATATCACCTAATCGACCTTCGCTGCTTGTCTTCAAACCTAAGAATTCGAACTAACTCACTTGCTTGTCTCCTTTGCAACAGTCTAATCAAGATCTGGGATTATCACTCCAAGTCATGTATCCAGACACTCGAAGGTCATCAATCTAACGTATCCTACGCAATCTTTCATCCCTCATTGCCCATCATCATCTCCGGCTCAGAGGATGGAACAGTCAAGATATGGCACGCCTCGACTTATCGACTTGAGAACACACTTAATTATGGACTCGAACGAGCTTGGTGTGTGACTTATCATTCTAAGAAAGGTAATGACCTTGGTCTTGGTTTCGATGAAGGTTCAGTAGTGATCAAACTGGGTCGAGAGGAACCTAGTGTCAGTATGGATGTGGCTGGTAAAGTAGTCTTTACGAGGAATGCAGAGGTTCTTACGGCTAACGTTGCAGCGAACCAAGGTCAGTTTGATTCTAACATTCCCCAATCTATCACATCTTTTGAACCAGTTGTCTCATGTCTGCCCTTAAACTCACACATGCACTCACATTCACTGTCTAATCATAGACAACGAAATTCCTGATGGACAGAAGTTGAACATCGCCGTCCGTGAACTTGGGAACACCGAAGTATTCGCACAAAGTCTTCAACATTCACCCAATGGCCGATTCGTGACCGTCTGTGGCGATGGCGAGTTTATTATCTATACAGCGCTAGCATGGCGAAACAAAGCCTTTGGAACTGGAGTAGGATTTGCTTGGGCAGCCGACTCAAATACATACGCGGTTCGAGAATCGAGTTTTAAGATCAAAATTTTCAAAAACTTCAAAGAGAGACCAGGACACGTGAAGATCAATTATTCAACTGAATTAATTTTTGGTGGTGCATTATTCTGTACTAAAGGATCAGGATTTGTTTGCTTTTATGATTGGGAAACTGGAATGTTAGTAAGAAGGATGGAAGTTGAAGCTAGAGATGTTTATTGGTCGAATTCCGGAAACTTTGTAGCGATCGCTGGAGAAGAATCGGTTTATATTTTGAGATTCAACAGAGATGCTTATAGTACATTTTTAGAAGAAGGAGGTGAAGTAGGAGATGAAGGGGTTGAAGAAGCTTTTGAATTATTACACGAGTTGACGGAAGTGGTCAGGACGGGTAAATGGGTTGGAGATTGTTTGGTTTATACTAATGGGTCGAATCGATTGAATTACGTAGTAGGAGGACAAACTCATACGATTAGTCACTTCGATCAACCTATGTTTCTATTAGGTTACCTTCCAAGTCACAATCGAGTCTATCTTTGTGATAAAGAGTGCGCAATTTATTCATTCGGATTAGCAGTATCGGTGATTGAATATCAAATTGCGATTTTACATGGAGATTTGGAATCAGCTTCGAACTTGTTAGAGTCAGTACCTATGGATCAAAGGAATCGGATTGGAAGATTCTTAGAATCTCAAGATTTGAAACAATTAGCTATGGAAGTTTCAAATGACCCAGATCATAAATTTGAATTGGCCATTCAATTAGGTAATTTAGAGTATGCATTAGAATTAGTTAAAGATTCAAAAGATTCGGGTGCTCAACCTAAATGGAGGACGATTGGTGAAAAGGCTTTGAATGATTGGAACGTGACACTTGCAGAAGAATGTTTTGATCATGGAGATGATCTTAGTGGGCTTTTATTGATTTATTGTTCAAGTGGTGATAGGAATGGATTGAAAAAATTAGCCGAACGAGCAGGTTGAGTACTTTTTCTATTGATTTAATGGATATGAGATATTAAATGATTGACTGATTGATTAATTTTCTTATGGATTGAAACAGAAAAAAGTGGAGCGAACAATATAAGTTTTGCATGTCAATTTCAATTAGGAGAAACCGAAAAATGTATAGAAACATTATTAAAAACAGGTAGAGAATCAGAAGCAGGATTGTTTGCAAGAACATATTGTCCTAAATTGATACCTAAGGTGATTAAAGAATGGAAAAAATCATTAGAGATTAAAGGGAAAAATAAATTAGCTGAAAGTTTGGGTGATCCTGAAATTAACCCAGAAGGGTTTGAAGAAGGTTGGCCAGTTGATGAGATTGAATTGGTTGATGGTAAGTTTTATGACTTGTGTTTTTTAACGATTAGGATGGGGGCTGATTGTGTGTTTGGATTTGGATTTGTGTAAGGGATGGAAAAGGTGAAGTTAGATGAACCAAACAAAGAAGAAGAAGAGGCGGAGGAGGAAGAAAAGGAAGAGGTGATTGAAACGACAGGAGTCGCAATAGCTGATGATGATGATGATGATGAAGAATAAAGGAATCTAATGTCTTTGTTTTCTTTCTCCTAGTTTCTTTTTCTTTCTTTTCCATTTGCGATTTGTTTTTTATGTTTAAGAATTGAGGTGAACTAGCATCAGGATGATTTTTTAGTAAACAAAAAAAAAGAAACTTGATCAATTTGATTGACAAACTAGATTTGAACTCTTTAGTACATAAATATGGTACTCATAATGCCATGGCCTCTTGTCAAGGCTGAAAAGTTCTACATTATTGACTGTTTATACATTGGATGGTGGATCCCGCTGTTTATCGCCGTATTAACAAAAACCACATGCATGGCTTTTTTAAGGGTATGACCTGAGGTACTCGACCGTACACAACATGATTAATGTGTTATTGTTCATCAAGAGTTTTATGTCTTTCTTTCTTGGATTCATTTGCTTGAATATGAGTTTGCAGCTGTTTGCAGCTCACAGTCTTGATGGGGATCAGGACCCGTGCTATGTCGGGTCGGATCAATTTAATACACTCGGGTGATCTTATCTTGTGGTACACCAGGGTACACCCCCTTCATCAAGCGTATCGAGTCCATATATTCACATCGAACCCTTGGATAGATTTCTAAAAATTCATTGGACTCTTCTCTTAACTTTCATCCTGAGATAATCAAAGTCTGATGAAGAAGATGCAGAAACTCAATCCGGAGATAACAGCTTTAGTCTTAGTTGATATTCAGAATGATTTTTTACCCCCTTCAGGTTCATTGGCCATACCAAACGGAGATGCGATCTTACCGGTTGTTCATCAAGTTTTGGAACTCGACTGGGCTTTGATCATCGCCAGTCAGGTTGGCCATTTTTCTTTCTCAGAGAGACAAATTGAATCGAGCGCCTTCCAAGCTTTTGCAAATCTTGATTCAAAAGTTCAGATGTATCATATTATATATTTTTTGTTAACCTAATTGGTGTTGCTTATCGTCGCTGAAACAAAAAAACTGATCGAATATATTGCGTTTTGAAAAATCTTGATTTGTTCATCAGGATTACCATCCACCTGATCATATTTCATTTGCGTCAAATCATCAACAAGAAGCAGAATGTCCACCAAAAATTGATCCTAACTCTGGAATTGCTCTATGGCCAGATCATTGTGTTGGTTGATATTACAATTTCTCAATCGTACCTTTTTTGATTCCTTGATATTCTACTTTTGAAATCAAAACAAAAGGTTCAAGGTACTATAGGTTGTGAAATTGAAAATGGAATTAAGAAATTGCTTTCTCAACGTGATCAATTGGTTCAGTTTGTGAAAAAGGTTAGCTTAATAATATTTTGCTCTTCAACTATTTCTACTTTATGTACAGCTTTTTTCCTCTCTCCTCTTATCTTGAAATGATTTCTCTGATTAAATTTGAAATACGTATCTATAGGGTCAAGATCCTCAAAAAGAAGAATATTCAGCCTTTGACTCATCAGGAACGATGGATAAGCTCCTCAAGTCTCGAAACATATCCACACTGGTTTGCATGGGTTAGTTTTCACAACTCACATGCCTAAATATGATCTTGTACTATTTTTTTTGCTATCTCTTATGGATTCTAACAATTTACAAATAAAAATAGGTTTAGCAGCAGATTATTGTCTTGTCGCCACCGCTCGCTCTGCACTTACTTCTGGCTACGAAGTTTATTGGCTCAGCTCAGGTACACAAGCAGTTGGAGGCCAAGAAGTTCAATGCAAGATAGAAGCCGAATTAATCAACGAATTCCCAGAAAGTTATAAAGTGATCAACCTTGAAGAACTTCAGTCATACTTCCAATAAACAATATTTCTCATGACTCAATGGCTCCTCTATTCAACCGTAACTCTAATATGTAGAGAAGATGCTGAGTAGTGCTGAGTCTATTCCTGTCTAGTCTACCCGTCGGCATCTTTTTTATATAACGCAATCGATTCATACTATTCAAATGATTTGTTTCAATGAAAATCAATTTAAAATGGGAGTCGGCTAAAGGCTTGGAGACCCCCGAGAGTCGGGTAATCCGGCCGGTTCGGGGGTCGGATGAGGATCAGGATTACGCGATGGTACACCGGCAACCCCTGACGCGCAGCGCAGTTTACTGCGCGAAAATTGCGCCTGCGCTGGTGTCCGCGCACCGCACTTTTGCACATTTCCCACTGCGCTGTCACGCACCCCAGGGGCCTTTGCGTTTTTATACCACTGCGCATTGGCGCAGTGCAGCCCGGTGCATTCTGCGCAGTGTGCGCAGTTTGCGCACTTTTCAAGGCCCGTTTTTGGTCGGAGCTTCCGCCACTGTGAGCCACCATCAAAAGTACTGAAGAGCCCCTTGCGTAACAATCTAGACTCGATTGATCTTCGATCCTCACGTCATTGGAACTTCTCGACCAACTTATCAATGGATTTCCGAATATGGATGCCTAATGGCGCGTGGCAGGACCCACCTGAGCTGGATCTTTCAGTTTCACAGTCACCCTCATTCCTGGACTTACTTGCACTAGCCATCGGTTCGACAACTCCTGATTCTCGATCTGATCTATATGATTCATATATCTCAGACTCTAGATTATTATTCACACCGGTCGATTCATCCTATACTTCCGCTTGTCTATCAATTATTTTGATCCCACTTCAAGTCTCGTTTACATCGATCACATTCAGAATCACGTTATACACTTTTTCTTATCATTGTCACTCCTCATACTTCTCTTACAACTCGTACAAGCTACATTTCACTATGGCGAAATCATCTTCTAAGAAATCTCAATCTAGTAGTATCAAGTCCACTCGCAAGTCATCAATGTTGTCGTCAACCACCAAGGTGAAATCCAAGCCTCATCAACCTACAACTGTGATCATTGATGACGAGGATGAAGATGATGACGCCGACAAAAACAATCCTACTTATGAGACGGAAGATGAAGATGACGAAAACAAAAACGAAATTGACAAAGAAAACCATGATAACTCGTTCAATAGCACTAAATCTCTGGTTGATGGAAAGCGCAACAGGAAAGCTGAAGAGAAGTCTACCGCCAGTAAGAAAAAGAAATCGGTGGCACCAACAAAGAGCAAGAAAGGGGTAAATTGTTTCCATCTATCCCTTCTCACCTTTATGTTTGATTGTTGACTTTTAATTCCTCGCACAGAATTACAAACTTCCAAAGAATGTCGACCCAGATCAAGATTCAGATATCGAGGAGATGCCTGGACCTGATTCAACTGGGTCTCCTGTCGAGGTTTATGATCATATAAGCCTCTACTTCGAGTCCGAGCTTTTTTGGCGAGAAGATAAACAGGTATGCTTTCTATTTTTGTTTCATTAGAAACAAAACTGATTCCATTCCTACCTACCCACAGCAACCCGGCGAGAAACCGATGTACAGAAGATGCTTGTTCTGTCCCAAGTCGTACAGGATTGGCGAACGGAGCAATTGGAACCTAACAGGCCATCGCGACGGTGACGCTGGTCGGGCACAATGCGCTGGACGAGACAATGCCATTGCTGCTGGTGCTAACTTGCCTTTGCCTTGGAAGGCTCGGCAAGCTGCAAAGGTGGCTGCACAAGAAGCTGAAAAGCATAAGCACGAGAAATCCTCACTTCAAGATTTCTTAAACTTACCCAAGTTCTCAGTTGGTCTTTTGAATATGATACTCGTCCTGTGGCTCCTTCAAAACTGCATCCCGTGGCTTCGTATGGAAGACCCATACCTTCAAGCAGCATTTGCCCTTTGCAACCCCAACGCGACTCTCTGGTCGGCATCATGGTCTGCTCGGTGAGCAATGGAATACTTTGAGGAATTCCGTGGGAACCTCGTTCAAACTCTCAAGGTTTTGTTTCTTTTCTTTTTCTTTCAAAATTTATTTAGATCCCTCTTGCTAACACACCGATCTCTTCTGCCATAGGGTCTTGACTCCAAAATTTGTGTCATACACGATGTATGGACTACAAAAGGAGGCAAGCGGGCTTTCATCGGTGTAGCCGTTTCTTACATCGATGAAAACTGGGAGTTTCACGTCACACACCTGACGTTGAAGCTCATAGCATGGAATCATTATGGATCATTGCTGGCTCGACCAGTTGGCAAGTTTCTTATTCGACACGGTCTTCATAAAAAGATAAGTCTTCTGTCTTTTTATTTCATCTCTTCTATTATTCCTTTTATGTTTTGAATTCGGTTTTGTTTCTCTCTTTTTATCCATAGAGCTGACATGAGTTTTTCCTGATGACACATGCTTGCTCAGACAACCGACTCAGGATCCAGCAACCCAGTCTTGGCGAAGGAGCTGGAATCAATGTTCATGGACTGCGACGATCCGATATTTTGGAACTCGTCTCGCAATCAGATCCGATGTTATTGTCACAAGTTGGCATTGACAGTCAAGGCCGGACTTGAGACGATTGGACTCGGTGATCAAGGCCGAACCAAACCTACAATCCCCTCTGGCAAACGACTTAGGTTACTCCTTCCTGACGACCATATCCCTTCACCCAAAATTGTCATGGCCGACGGTAATGTAGTTGATGAGGATGGTGAGTTAGCTGATTGCAATAGTGATCGGGAACAGGAATCAACCCTAGAAGCAGGTGAAGACGTCAAGGCAAGCAATGCCTCAGGGGATGAAGAGCAAGCATCCGACTACAAGGAACAGAATCCTGATGCTTCTCTCTTACCTCGAGCTGTAACCAAGGTAATGTCTCCTCTTCCTTTCATGATTCTAAAACAAGTGACTGATCAATTCTCTTTAAAGGTACGACGCATCAACAAATTGATAACTTCGAGTGCACCACGCCTCAATCACTTCAAAGCTTGTGCGACTCAGCTGGGATTCTCGGGTGGTGGGCTAATTGCTGCCCATGGTCAGAGGTGGAATATATGGTTTGATGCTCAAACTCGCTTGTGCAAAGCTAAATCAGTAAGTAGTCACATATATCATTGTATTATCGTTTCTTGGTTCTTGTTTCTAATAATTTTTCTTTTGTTTTGTGTGTAGGTAATTAATCACATGATCAACGAAGATTCGGAAGGTTTCTACGAAGGCATTACCATTAGTCCTGAAGAATGGAAGGCTATTGAAGCGTTGAATGATGTGTTGGGGGTAAGTGCCTTCGATTTTGATGTTTCCAATAATTACCAACTTTACTAACTTCTCCTTACAGTTTTTTCTGCGATCCACCAAGAAGATGGAAGGCGATGGGCCAACTGGTGCCTCGGTTCTTTTTCAGTACTCTGGATTAATCTCGGTCCTTGTCAATACCAAAAACGCCACACCACATCAAGGGTTATCCAAGATGATCGATGGTATGATCAATCAGCTCCGTGGATACCAGACAGAGGCACTTTACTGTGATCCACTTGTCATGGCAACCATTCTCAATCCCCGACTTCGACTAGAGTTCATCAAGAATAAATATCCTGATTATGCCGGACGCGCCGACGAGCTATTTCGCCAACACTTCTCGGAGTATGAGAAAACTCATGTTAATCCTGCATCACAATCGACTAGCGAGGCCGAAACTCAAGCCAATCGACCATTCGATCCATTTGACGAAACAAATGTGTTCAGCACCTCAGCTAAACATGTTCTGACCATCGACGAAGAACTTGAACAGTACTTCTCCGGAATGCATCCATGCGAAGGCAATACTGATATATTAGTATGGTGGAGAGTAAGTCTCATTATCTTTTATTTAGCATGACCTTGGCTGACTTCCTTATTGTTGCAGCGCAATCAAAATTGATTTCCGAAGATGGCTAAGATGGCTCGGGACTTCTTGGCTTGTGTGGGGTCTTCTTGTGCAGTTGAAAGAACCTTTTCAACTGCAGCAATTGTGTGCGCAAATCGACGAGGTGGCCTATCATCAAGATCCATTGAAAGAGCTGTTGGAATCTGTCAATGGCTCAAACAAAAGTTTGTGCCTTCAGGTGATCTTGGGAAGGCGGTTTCAGCTGTGGAACAGCTTGTTGCAGGTTTGGCAAAGAAGAAGAAAAGTGCAAAGGTGTAGTTATTGAGATGGTTCCTTCTTGATCCTTGTTTTTCTCTCTATCTTATTTTCTCAGATTTTTTTTGTTCTTCCTTATATGTCTGTCTTTACTGCTGGCTCTGTGTGCTCTGTCTCATGTGTCTTGTGTCCCATCCTCTTTATTTACAAGCTTGTGCGAAAAAAAAAAAAAATTGTGCCGAAAAATAGCGCAGTTTTTCGCCACTGCGCTGCGCTAAACTGCGCTAATCTCAGCGCATGGCCCCCCCTCAATATTTAGCCACTGCGCTGTTTCGCAGTGCAGCGCAGTGTTAACTGGGCCGACAAACGGCACAGCGCAATTTGTGCCAAAATTGCGCTGCACTGCACTGTGGTCAAGGGTTGACACCGGATATCCGACGGATCCAGTGGTGTATTTAGCTTGCAAAAAGGTGTATGTGGTTTGCATTTCACATCAAAGAAAGAAAAAAACAAAGAAGGAAGTAAAAAGTAAAAAAAAAAGAAACTAGTCAATTATGACTGCAGCAGGAGCAGGGGTCTCAACACGCTCTTCCATGTACAAAGGACCAAAGACTCGGTACCAGTCTTTAACACATAAGGCTCCCTCTACATGTCGAGGTGCAAGACTAACTCGCTGGGGTGCCAAGATTTGTTTAGCCTTGGTAAACACCCCCTCCGAAGGACAGCTAGTTGCTGGAATCGCCAAAAAACTCATGGCCATGTTGGCCAAACTGGGATAGATGTTGATGCGCTCTTTCCAAAAATCTAACACAACCTTGTCGCGCCTTTCAAGCTTTTTGCCAAGGTATTGGTGGAGTTCGGAGTCAATTGAGTGTTCGGCAATAGAGTCTCGGTTGCCAAATATAGCATCTTCAAAGTATTGTGAAGTAGAAGTTGTCGATTTTTGTTTTCTGGTGATAGTTGCGGTGGGGGTTGGGCATTCAACCTCGTACTTCCTGGCCTCTTGTTCAAACATGAACCAAACATTTGAAGGGTAGATATTGTAGTCGGACAACATCATCACATTTTGCTAATTGGTAAAATAGAAACAACTGATCAGTATATTAGATTAGCAAGATAGGAAGTGAAATAAACAAACTCACTTCAAAATAAGCCAGCTTGTGGCGCGGATCAAGAATCGTGGCACAGATTGGTGCGGGTTTTGCAAGTACTTTCTTGAAGTAATCTTCAAGTTTCTTGATCATGAGCTTCGAAGCAGGAATAAGTTGATTATGATCGTATCGCTGAGCCACCTAAGATTGAAATCATGTCAGTCAAGAGTGACAAGAATATGTAAGATAGAAATTTTCTTACCGATTTCAGGCCTTGTATCACTACAACGTAGATCGGAACCACTTGGTGCATGGTTGGGTATTTTGATTTGCAAAGGATTTCAGTAGCCTCGCTGAGTGGTTCAAGAAATTCACACATCTGTTTAACATATTCCCACTCGAGAGGCAAAAGGGCGTATTTCTTGAAGTCTTGAGCACCACAAAAATCATCGCATGCCTTCTGTAGAAGAAGGAGTCTTCGGAACATATGATAAGATGAGTTCCATCTTGTTGGAACATCAGCTACAAGTCAATTGGCAGTGCTAGCATGTGACTTGGGCGTTGGCATGTCTTCATCAATAGTTTGGTCTCGCATTAGGTAATTGACAGCAGATGAAGTGGCCGGATCGAGATCATCAGATTCATTCAAATTCTCTGGACTGGAGGCAGTGGCTGGGTTTAAAGAGTTTGCAAGTTGTCGCCTTGCTTTGACGATGGCGGCAAAGGATTGGCCACGCTGAGGGCTGGAGCGGGTACATTTGACTAGACCATGGCATCGGTGGTAGATTGTTTTAAGATTGATTTGAGTCGAATCGGGTGGGTCGATAAGGTTATGGATATTTGAAGTGAGTTGAGCATCCTCATCTTCGTCGAGCACTTCACCAAACACCTTGAGGCCATCTTTGGCAGCTAGGTTGATCACATGGGCCACACACCCATGAACTTGAGTGTTAAAATCGAAAGGGATATCTTCTGACATAGAAATTACTCGACCGATTGCCGCATTGGTACTGACGTTATCAGCCGTCATGGCACACAATTTACGAGTGAGATCAAACTTCTTTAAGTAATCAATGATGATCGCGCCTAGATTGGTTGCATCGTGTGAACCTAGACAATCAGGTTCATTTAAGAAATCCATCAAAAGTTATGAAGCAAATCGAAAAAGAAGACTGACCTTGAATTTCGGCAATGCCAAGGGTAACATCAACAAGCTCCCAGTCCTTAGTGATGAAATGACCGGTAAGAGACATGAACGCGGCGTTGTTTGGAGACGTCCATGCGTCTTGAGTTATCGCGATTGCTTTGCAAGGACCTAGATAGAACTTCTTCACATAATCTTCGTAGTGATAGTAGGTTTGGCGCATGTGTTGAGCGATGGCGTGTCGTTTGACTAGCATGCCGTCGACTTTTGGGTTTGCCAATTGAAGCAAGTCTCGAAATGACCGTCGTTCCATGATTGAGAACGGAAGGTCACATTCCGCAATAAAGTGTGTGAGTGCACTCTTCAGGGTGTGAGAGTTGAGACCGTTCTGACCATAGTTGTTAAGATAAAACAATGAATTCATGTCTTTGAAAGTAGAGAAAAGATTAATAATACCAAGACTCTTACCGGGTGAATTGTCTTGATCTTCTTGAAAGATTGAGCAATATCATATTGATTCAACAGATTGCCTTTGCGAACGCCATGCTGAGTTTCGAGGTGGTTGCTCATGGATTTAGTACTCGACCTCTTATCTCGATACAACTCTTTACCACAAGCTTGTCCATTCTTCATAATGAAGTGACACTTATTGATTTGCTTGTTTGGTACCTTCTTGAAATAGGTCCACACGTGGCTTGGTTGGCGAATGGTCGTAGTGGAAGTATCAGTAAAATCGGAATCCTGCGCTGACTCTTTATCAGTCGATACCGTTGATCCCGAGGCGGAAACACTGTTGTTGGCTTCAGACATCATGTGAGATCGATGTTGAGTTGATTGAACGGTGTCGATAAGGTTTTAATCTGATTCTGGGTATTGAGCGGTGATCATCAACTTTCGATGATATGCATTGACTCTCGAGGTTGGTTGAGGAATCTTGCGAGGAGATACAAAGGAAAAAGAACATTCTGGAACGTTTGAGCCAAACTTCCAGAATTTTCAGAAATTTACCGGATGTCCGGCTATCCGCCGGATCGGATGTCGGGCGCTAGGATTTTTTAAAAAAATCCGACCGGTCATTCCTCCGAGGTCCGGATTACACTTTTTATCCGTCGGATCGGGGGTCGGGCAAGCCATAAGGGCCCGGATCGTGACCGGATCACGGGTTGAGCTGCATAACCAACGGAGATTGGCTACATCCCATTCCAATGTCGCAAAAAATGGTATTGGTGAATAATCATGATTGAAGCCTAGTCTAGCCTAGTGAAGAGTGTAGCTCTCGTGAGTCGTGACATGAGAGACATGACTTATGATGAACCCGAGATTTACAGATATCACAGAGGTTTCTGTTGTGGACTGCTCTCACGCCGCGGCACGACCGCGGTGCAGTCCCAATTGGACACCACAAGAGCCGGCTGCTCGGCATCAGCTCCGGTTCCACATCTTTCTCTTGTGAAAATCGAAGCTATAGACTTACAGCTGAGCGTGTCTTATATAGGTACACAATTATATATCTTATTCCTGTGGAACTCGTAGTCGTAGACTTGCAGCTGAGCGTGTCTCTTGTGGTTTCTTCAATCCCGGTAATTCCCTGTCTCTTTCTTCTGGCTTGTCCAGAATCTAAGACTTGACCTTCAGTAACACTTGTCCAGTACATCCTAATGAAGAACGTTGTGACTTTGATCTTAGTCATCAGCCTCACTCCCGTGTTTTCAAGACAGCCAATATGCAGGGCTTGGGAATATGGAAATTGCGCGAAGCCAGTTGATCCAAAAGCTCCAGCACATCGACCATGCGCCTGTTACAACTCTTGCAGGAGGACAAAATGTGTAAAGGTTCTCTGAGATTTCGCCAATATGCTCCTCCCATTGTGAGTGTCTCTGATATGAATCTTGTATCTTGAGAGAATCATGATCAGATTGACGCTGACGCTAAATTTTTTTGAGCCAGGCTTCGTTTTCCGGACAGGGCCATTGACCGCAATGATGTCACACATTATTCTTATATGTATCACCACACATCACATTCATTCATTCAGTCATTGAGTCGGCTTCCTGTCATCGGAAGATTTTGTTTGTTTCTTGCTACATCTGCACAATGCTTTATATTTGTAGATCCCTTTGCATTTTGTGGTTTTGATCCTGGTGGTAAGCCGCACATGCTTCTTTGAAAAAGTTTTTGTTATCCTAATCAAGTTAATTTGGTAATGAACCATTGGAAAATATGGACAATAATATGGGTGTTGTTTCTTCATAAGCACTCGAGGTCCTAGCCTATGATAGATGCATATTGGACATTCACACTGGATTTGAGCCCAGACGGCAATAAGCTCAAAGAGATCAATTCTCATTTGAAATGTCAGGATGTTTTCACTTGTATGTATATACTTTAACAAGGATTTATGAATACACAAAAAGGAAACAGCTCTTGCATCCATTTTTGCAACACAGGCAAGAAGCAACACCTGAACCGCTCTGCTGAGTGTGATCCACTTTTTTGGCAAATCTATGTAACAGTACATCAACACGCCACAGGTACAATCTGATCTCTCTCCGCTTGATTCCACCATTGAAGAAATTTTGTGAGTTCAAGCTTTCAGCCTATATTGGTATGAAGTCACTTGAGGAAACATTATTTCATTGTGCCTCATAGTGGCAAGTAACTAGGTGTACATCAACCATCAACATGGAGTGAGTTTCTACAAAGCGACTTGGCTAAGGCAATATTCAAAGCTGGCAAGTAGTCTTACTCTTCTACCTCCTGACCATCTCATTTATGTACTTGACTCTCTTCTACTCCCAAAAATAGCTAGTGGTATTGGTAGTGGTGAGGCTATGGGATATTGAGCAATAAATTGGCCAATATCCCTGTTGAAGAGAGAAAATCATACAAGAAAGTCTCACAGGACACAAACATTTTTGAATCCACCAAGGAAGAACTGGCCAAGATGGGTATTGGGGAGCAGGCTTGAGACAACATCCTTCAACCCCAGACCAATGTGCTGACCAACCATTGATGCCTTAAGCAGTACAAAGATACAGCTGAACACTTTTTGGATCAAACATTAGCCAAGGTAAAGTATCCCTTACCTTCTATCATCTCAGAACATGATACTTATCTTTCAAAGGAGCCACAGTGCATCCCAATAGCCAGAGCCAACCACTTCCAGATGGTCCTCATTGCAGTATTGACTCACATTGGTAATCACACCTTTCAAGCAACACAGAACACTGTTGATGTCAATAACTATATAATATGATATATAAATCTGAGGGCATTGATAGGTTACCAACCAAGCTGCAAGCTTATCAGGTTGGCGAAGCACCTGTCACAGGGGCAAAAATTGATGCTCACAACTATGTGAGCGTTGAAATTTTCCTGTTTTGTTCCCATTTGTTTCCCATTTGTTTCCCTTTTCTTTCTGTTTGTCAGCTGATTACGTGATCATCAGGAACTGAGCAGACAAACTAAGCCTTCCTCAGCATTTATTCCTGAGCAAAGAAGTCTGAGGAAGGGCTGATCCATCTGCTCAGCTGATCCTGAGTGGCATATCCTGGTTCAGTAAGCTCCAAGGGATGCCACCAATGTATAGCTTAGGGGCTGAGCTGAACTGAGTATTCCCTTAGCTAAGTCTCTGAAGCATCCCCCAGATGGATCACAGAGCGCCAAGCTTGCCTCAAGCTTCATGGCTCCGGAATGAAGCCTGAGGCCCGTCTGCTCGTTCAACTGAGCTGCTCAGTTATTCCTCAGGGGCATCCCTGAGATCAGGAGGATCCGGAGGATTTCACTGCTCATTGGATGAGGGGCTGCTCAGTTATTCCGGAGGGGCATCCCTGAGATCAGGAGGATCCGGATGATTTCACTGCTCATTGGATGAGGGGCTGCTCAGTTATTCCTCAGGGGCATCCCTGAGATCAGGAGGATCCGGAGGATTTAACTGCTCATTGGATGAGGGGCTGCTCAGTTATTCCTCAGGGGCATCCCTGAGATCAGGAGGATCCGGAGGATTTCACTGCTCATTGGATGAGGGGCTGCTCAGTTATTCCTCAGGGGCATCCCTGAGATCAGGAGGATCCGGAGGATTTCACTGCTCATTGGATGAGGGCCTGCTCAGCTAGTCCTCAGGGGAATTCCTGGCCGGATCAGAAGGATCCAAAGGATGTCACTGAGTATTGGCTGAGGGGCTGCTCAGTTGATCTCAGCCCCTCAGTGTGAAAAACTTTATCCGGGGATATCACTGAGGATTAGCTGAGCAATGAGCATATGGGATGATGCTTTTATCAGGCTTCATTCCTTAGCAAGGAAGTCTGAGAAAAGTCCGGCCCATCAGTGATCCAGTCAGGGGATGCTACTGAGTATTTGCTGAGCAGCTCAAATGGGACGCCCCTGGGCAGGCTTCTTCACTGAAAAATGAAGCCTCAGGAAGGTATAGTTCATGTGCTCATCTTCATTTTGAACAAATTGCTGAGTATTCAGTGCCTCATGAGCTGATCCTGAGTACTCATCGGGAATCAGTTATTGCTCATCCAAGATGGAAATGAGCCTTCTCAATAAATGTCAAGTAAAATATGAGAACCACAGGATGATCACCTGAACACAAACAAGATTGTGAATTGAATCAATCTGAAAGAAAATGAATCTTTTTTGGATAATTCCAAAAAGTCTACAACACTCACATGTATGTGAGTATCTATTTTGGCCCCTGTGTGTTGAGCTGGAGACCAATCTGGGTAGTTAGTTGAAAGACACCGCAAACGTAACAATCACTCATCTTTCTCTCTTTTTTAGGTTAAGGTCAAAGCCTTCAGTCTCAAGTGGTCAATGCGCTTTCAAAATTCTTATTTAAGGTTCAGTTTTCAATATGATCAAAATGGAATGTCACACCTTCTGACATGTTGTGATTTAGACAACACCACAGAGTTGAAGAAATGGTCACAGAGCAAGTGTGATGCTACACTTCCCCAAGCTGGACACAAATTGAAATTATTACCTGGTTCTTGTTCAGTCCAAGAGACATTCAAGATGCCAAGCAGCAACCTCAACTTGGCTAAAATTGTTGCTAACAAAGCAGACCTCAAGGAAGACTTGATTCAGTTGGTCATGTTACAACTTACAGCTCAACCTATTATCTACTTGACCAATCTCAAGATATCAGCCGCAACCAACCACCATGTTAGTATCCTTGTAGCACGTCAATGTGCACACGCAAAAGACTTTCCTTACACCCTGTAAAGACCCATCAAAGAGATGTTACAACAGGTACGTGGATCTTCCCCTTATCAACTGGGATGTTGAAAGTCAGTTGACACCAGCTGTTGACAAAGGATTCTGCAAATCCTATGAATGACCCACTTTTCACAAAGGGTGCTCAACAACAATCTCACTTCAAATCTAACCAAAAGACTTTGAGATTTGTTTTATAACTCTCTGTGTGTGCACATCAACATGCTACACAAATATTGACATGGTGAACTCCACCAAACTCAAATCACCAATAGCTGCAACCCACCTCCAAACAATCAATTAGATACCTCAATTCAAACTCAAACTCAAACTCATCTGCATAATCAAATTCAGAACATATTCAATTGTGCTAATACTAACATCATGGAGCCTTGCAGTAATGTAGACCCCATGTTGTCTGGAACCGTGTAAACATCAAAGTCATTGTTATTGATTGGTTGTATATTTCTCTATCTTCCAAAATGATGTTATGTTTTGTTACTTGGAGAATTTTTTTTTTGCTTTGAAATACATTTTATTTCATTAGTTGATCATCATATTGATGATGTATTGGTGTGCAAAAGCTTGTGAGTTGTATTTTATCAAAAAACCAAATACCAAATTAATTTGATATCAGTATCATTTTATTATTAATATTGTCAACTTCGAGATTGTGAGCTCAGCTGGGTTGCATTGCACGCCCTGCATAATGAAGGAGCAGAGTTCAATCATTCAAATCATTCATCCATCTCACATTCATGTGTTGGTCCTTCCGCTACTGCCTTGCACCCGGTATCACATCCAAATTGGCTGGCAACAATGAGCTGTTGTGAGACATAATCAACAAAAAGATATTCATTCAATTTTTTCAGTATATAAGTTATTTAATCCTGATGAACTTGTCCTCCCATCAACTCCCTTCATTATTATGTCTTGAAAACAGCTCTTTCACTTTTATCAGATTGTCTGTATTAAGATTGATTGTATCAAGTATCAAGATTTATCCAATCATGTCCTTTGCCTGTTCTTATTGTAAATATTTGATCCAATAATGGTGACTGTTTATCCTTTTCCTTCATCATTGCCATCACCACCATTATCTCAACCACCACCATCATCATCATCATCATCATCATCTCCACTGTCACCACCATCACCACCGTTGTAGAACATATAACCCAACAAGGGTTATACAGAGCTGGAAGAGGATAATCCACTAATATAATGACTAGTAGAAGTTGTCTAAGGACTGCTCTTCTAAAACAAGTCAATCAGAAAGAGAAACTGTTGACTTGAGTACTGATAAGGCACCAGAGAAATATAACTGATTTGATAAAAGAAAAGCACCTGATTTAATTAATCTCAACACAATTTTAGTGTTATTCCAGTCGAGTCAAAATGTAGAAAAATAATCTCAATATCTTTTTGATATTATTCCAGAATGACAGTGTCATATAAAGCACATAAAACAAATTTCTCCTCTGATGAAGGGCTGGTTTGAGTGACCTAGTACTGATATAATAAATTTATAATGATAAATAAAATTAAAGCTCTGTAAGAGATGAAGAAGAAAGGAAACATAATTTCGCACAAAAGACACAAGTTTATAAACACATCAATACAAATTGTTAAAGTGGTAAACAGCTCTTAAAAAATCCTCTTTACCATCTAAAAAACCAAAAGATGACTAAAATGTTGGTAAACAGCTTTGATCTAATGATTCAACCACTCTCTACATTCCTAAATTTCGCCATCAGTAGCTCATCAACCCATTATGATCATTACTATGATGTAATGTGATCTTCTATTCATCATCTGATAAGATTTATTACTAATTTGACCAGTAAAACATGACTAATCTCTATTCTTATGATCAAATGCTGTGTATATGCTGTGTTCTGAATGGTCTAGAATGAATATTGATTTGATCTTATGATGATTCAGCATTCCAATGATGTAATTGCTAGTTATTAATGATTTGTGATCTTGTTGATGTGTAATCAAATCCTTTGATTCCTTATAACTTTTGCCATAAACCTCTGTTACTAATGATTTAAAGATTGTACATTATGAATTTGATGACTCTGCGTCGAATGAACTATTACCCAGCATTTTCTGACATCATTTGACACATGTAATTATCTGAAAACCTTCATTTTCGACGATTTTCACCTATTTTCTTCACTTTTCACACCTTTTACTAAGCCTTTCTTTCCTTCTGTAACATTACACAGCAATATCTAACCGTGGAAGTCCCTAAAAACACTCTTGGCAACCTCATTCATTACTAATACCACTGTTACATATGTGAAACTACCTGTAAACCCTTGTTTACCAATTTCGACTTTTTCCCATTTCCTCAATAACTTCTATCTTATCTTATAAACCATCATGATTAAAGTTGTTACTGAATAACATAATGCTCCTCTTTCATATTCTAACCCTACTAAACCCATAAACCTAATATTAATACCCTAAAAACCATTTCCAACCTGTATACCTCTATTTTCGAGTTTTTCTTATGTTTTTTCTCTTTCTTTTCTTTTTGTAATCTGTTTGTTAATATTTTATTCTGATCTTGATAAGTTTGTTTAAATGACAAAATGATGTAAATATTGAACTATATGTAATATAATTTATGTAATTTAAAATTCGATTTTTTTTTTTGATTGGTCTCATAGATTGATTACCACATCCTCCCCTTCTTCCTAAACTGCCCCCAGTTCACCAATCAAAAAATAAATAGCTTTCATCCAACTAGTCTGTTTATCCTCATTTGTTAAAATCCAATCTTGAATATTATTTTAATTTGATTGATGTGACTTTTTAAATTGATAAGAATTTGTTTATTTTGCTAACACTATAAGATTGTTTGAATTTGAGAAAGAGAAACATATCAATAACACACAAATATCTCCTCAACTAACTACACTGCCCACCTCCCCTTCTTCTGCTTTAAAATCTCACACCACGAAGATAATTCATTCTATACCAATTTTAATCTTACTTTCCTAGACCATTTCTCAACTTCTTTAGACACTTCAGGCGAAATTGAAAATAACTCTTTAATGAAAAACTGATAAAATTTGTGCTTAACTCTGTTCACTACTTTTGATAACATTGATTTAGAATTCTCTTTGAAAACAGATGTATTTGATTTTTTTATGAATTTATGTGTATTTGAATTGATAGAAAATAAATTGTTTGAATGTTCATTTATCTCTTGCTTCTTCTTGATACCATATCCTTTCTCAATTCGCATAAAATCTTCTCCAATAGCATTATCATTATCTTCTAACACTTCATCCATGTCCACAACATCAATCACTTCTATAACATCATCAAATGCTACTTGCTTCTTTATTTTAAGATCTTCTTGAATTTGATTTTTAACATCCTCTTTCTTAATTTGAGACTCATTATTTTGTGCTAAATCTTCTTCCTCAATTTTTACTTCTTTATTGACAGAATACATTTGAAAATCATTAGTAATAATTGGTGTTAAATTTGGTAATGAAACTACTGGCTGAATTAAATTAAAATCTTCTGGTTCCATTAAAAAACTCGAATTTTCATTATGATCAAAAGTACTCTCAGTATCAGAATAGTAATCCATTTGATTGTAATTTGTGTCAGAGTTGATATATTGATCATTTAAATCAGCTTCTCGTACTTGTAGTTCATTAAATTCAATTGGTTCTTGATATTGATTATAGATATAGTTCTGTTCTTGATTATGATCATGATATTGATGAATATTTGAATCATTTGGCGCGAGTTGATTGGTCTGATAATGTTGATAAGGAGCAGGTTGTTGTTCAATATAAGTTTGGAAATGATTAGGAACATAAATTTGATATGTAAAAGAATCAGGATGTGGAATTAAGCTAGAGTTCTGAATGATATTTGTTTGAAGATTATTATGATCACTACTCAAATAATCAATCTGATGAGTAGCTTTTGCTTGTTCTCCAGTAATCTTAGCAATTTTCTTATTTATATTGTTTTGAATAACTTCATTCTTAACTCCAGGAAGGTCATCTATGATCCTAATTTTGCTTTCTTCAACATCTTCAAAATCCAACAGTACTTCTCCTTCCAAAACATATTCTACAGCCTTTTTCAATTTGTTTAAGCTAGGTAACTTATAACTACCACCATCAACTTGTTGAATAAACTTTTTCTTAATTAATCTCTTTTTAATTTCCTTTTGTAACTCGTCTGAAAAAGCCTCATAAAAACATCTCACAACTTCCTCTTCTGAATTGATATAATCATGCTTGGTAAGATAATTGTAAATCTTGTCAAAATTTATTTTAAAAGATTCAAATTCAGCTTCATTTGTAATTCCACCACGCCTAGAAGACCTTTCTGATAAAACTCTGATATGATCAATAGAGTACTTTAATTCTTTTGATGTAAAATGATATCTAGCAATGAGTTGTTTCTTTAATTTCGTCCAACTCCATTTGCCACTACCCCAGCCATCCATTTCTCTAATTTCCTCTTTCAAACTTTCTTCTTCAACAAATCTAGTAATTTGCATAACCATATCAAGTTGAGAAGCACCATCAGCTTCTGCTTGACTCTGATAATTCGTGAGAAACCTATTAATACTTTCTCCTTCTCTGAATCTAATTGAAGCATCTGAATTATTGATTTTTCTAGGTCTTTCTTCATCTGAACTACTATCACTATCACTTTCAATGTACATCCTACTAATTTTCTTCTTTTTATTCTTTTCTTCTCTTTAAGTCTTGATTTTTCAATTAAATCCATCATTTCTTTTTCTGTTTGATTGAATAAATTTTGTTGTTGTTCATATAATTTCTGCCATGTAGAAGCCATCTGATTACTATTTGATTTAATTTATCAGAACATCATTACAAGTTAAAGGTCAACTATGAATTTGTTTATCCATACTTCACACTACCGCAAATACTTTGATTTTCCATTACCACCACATCCTATTACTGTAGTTCCTTGATCCCTCCTTCGGTGTATAATTTATTTGCCAGTTATCCTTATTCACAAAGTTTGTTCTGAGTGTCAAATAAACGATTGCCACAGATTATCATATTCTCACCTCGCTTAACTCTTAGTGCTATCACACTTTCTCCTTCTACGTCACACTTGCTGGGCTTCACACTCCAGATTTGCTTCAATCGTATGTTCTATCATTCCCTCACCCTTCCACCCGAGGTTTCCCTTCCAAATTACTCCATTACCACTCCGTCATATCACACTAATTGCTCCCTACATCATACTCTATTGCTCACTACTGTTGCAATGTCCAAATTACTCATCTACCATTGCCAATCCAATTGATATGTAAGTTCTTTTAATTTATCATTTCATCAGCGGAAACCCCGATTATTAGTGGTACACAAATATCAAAACCGTAAGGGAAAACCGTATGGAAAACCGCATGAAAACCCGCATGGTTTTTTTGGTTTTTGCGGGCAAACCTAAAAAAACCATGCGGTTTCATGCGGATTTTTCATGCGGGTTTTTCATACGGTTTTCATATTTGTGTACCGCTATTCCTCAATTCCAACAAACTTTGAACGCAGTTCCAGCTGTCCTCCAAGTCAACTTGATTATCATCATCATTCATCCATGTTATTCCATGTTTCCATGTTAGAGGCAAACATGGGATTCAGACAAAACCTCCCAAAAGCTTGAACATACACTCTCCCAGTTATGAAAACAGCCAATCTTATCCCTCAATACCTGTAGTTCTTTTGGCTAGCCAACCTTCACATAACACCGCACAAACTCCCTCCCAACATAGTCGTTGCATCCTGGCAAGCGGTTACCCGACGTTACTCTTAAGCAAGCGGGTTTGTAATTCAAATGGTCTCACTAATTTCTAAAAATTGGAATCAACTTCTCATTCAAACTCATCTCCAGGAAAATCTTCTCAAGTAAAGCAAGTAAATCCAATCAATAGCAAATCTTGGAAGATTCTCAATTAGTTTTACTGATTCCCTCTATTGTGTTTCTAGAATTTTGAACTTTAGACTTTGAAACAATGAAAAACAATCAAATCACTGAAGAATTCAATTAACTTCACGATTAAAATCTATCAAAGACAATCCAACTGATTCAAAAGATACAAAAGAAATTATTCATGATTTACTCTTATCAGTAACTTCATCAACTACATCAATCAAATTTCCATCAATCAATGCATCAGCAATCTTATGCTCAGATCAATCTACCTCTTTTTAATCAGACTTGTTTTTTGATTCATTGATCTTTGACTTACATGCTTCAAGTCTTTCCTAACTTGGGACTCGAATGTGATCAATCGACTAGATCGATTTATTTGACATCTCTTCTTTGAAGTCAAAGTTGAAACTTTCACAATCGACTGAATTCAATGTTGATTTTGAAATTCCTGGGCTTTTGGCTTTTGTGACTAATCATCAATTGATTAGAGAGTTTGTCAGTACTGAATTAAACAGTCGGCTAATTTGAGCTATCGCTCTCGGAACTCCGAGTTGAACTGTTCAGAATCGACAATCAAACCTTGAGGTATAATTCTACGTGGACATTCACTTTTTCACTTACATAAATTCAAACTCCTTGCTCCTGTGCCATCTAGGTGAGTTTTCTTTTGATCTCGGTCCAATTCCGATCGTATTTGAATCGATCTCAGCCTCTTAAAAGCTTTAGTCATCCCAACTAATTAATCTTCATCTTATTTGCTTTAATTTCACTTAACAGGCTACAGTCATCATCATCATCAAGCTTTTGATTTTGATGTCGGACAACCTTTTCCATGCACTTATCAAGAATAGGTCAGTTCCCTTTCTGTTTGTGAGTAATTCTGACTTGATTTAAATTACCTTCTTCCCTCCTTGACGCCATTCATCTTTACTAATGTGATCTCCTTTTTGTGCCAGCTTGTCAAAATATCTGTTTTAGTTACTATGTTGTGATTGAATTTCAAATGTGTTATAATTGTAGTTCTTGAGCTATTCAGTTCAAGCAACTTTTGCTTCTTTTTCAACTTAGTTTGCACCAATGACTGATTTGAACTTCCTTGACTTTGATCTCAATGCATTTGAAAAGGTAAGTGATTGATTCATGTTCTGGTTTTCTTTAATCTTGATACTGATTTGTTTTTTTGATTGATTGATGAAAGGGATGGGAAAGATTAATCAATATAGAAATTTTAATACCAATTAAAACTTGAACAATAATTGAATGTTGAAACTAATAATGATGGATCATATGGAAAGCAAAACCATAATGTTGGATTGGTTTTTTTAACTGAAATTGATAAAATCATTGAAAGTAGATTAGATTTAGCTTTAGATTGGAAAAGCACCGGTGTGGAAAAGATGGTGCAAGATTTGGTCTGATTGGACTTTTTTGGGGGTGGTTCAGGATTTGGGTTTAGAGGCCATTTATGTATTTAGTTGGGTTCATCGTTGGGTTCATATTGTTCGTATCATTATTTCAAATTCAGCATTCAAAACTTCAAGTCAAGAATAAGTTGTTGTAAATCAATGGTAATGAAATGTAAACTATTTTTCTTCATTTTCCTCAAATACACAAAAACTTCAAGGTATGTAGATTATTACCTCTTGGCAAAAAAACAAATTAAGAGGTTAATTAGAATCTCTTGATCTGACATTTTTTTTCAAAAATGTTTTCTTTATAATCCAACTCAAATTTTTGAAAATCTCACTTTTTTACTTATTGTACTTAGATCCTGTATATTAACCAAATGAGTGATATGATTCTTCAATTCAAGAACAAAACAAAACAGATGATAAAGTCAAATTGTGAGCAGCAGAATCCATTTTGAAACCTGAAGTAGTCAAATGTGCAACCCTGACACCAAATGAACCAAGCCACAGTAAAAAAATTAAAGAAAATGTGGTTGTAACTCAACCCAACCCCCCCCCAAGAGACCATAGGTGAATACCAATTGATTTATGGATCAGCCAATGTAACAATGTGAAACACTCTAGATGGACCAGCTTTTTGTGAACCAATTCCATCTAAAAAATAGAGTGAATATCATGTGACAAAACATTACTTGAGGTACTCTGATATTCAAACCGTTAGGTGGTTGGAGATTAGGCTTAGGGGTCAGGCTTAGGATAAGGATATCATCACTCTGTCCCTAGGGTATGCAACATTCATTTTGTTCCCAATGACCATCATTCCTCCTGACCCTTGATCCCACCACATTGAGAAATCCTGAGCAGCATGACCTCCATACCCCTCCTGCCTCATTTCCATCCTGTTCTTTGCTGCCAGCAGCAAATATCTAACAGCCCTCTCTAGGATCACCTTCATTTGTGTTTAGTAGCCTTAAGTGTGTAATATACTTAGGGTGTGTTCACTTAAGCAATTTCTGTCCAGAAATCACATTCTGGAAATTTAAAAATGTAAAAATTGACCATGTTCCACCAAACCAGCACTTTAAAAGTTTGCAGAATGTGATTTTCAGCCTGGAACCAATGCCCCAAGTGCTCCAAGCCCCAAACCCTTGGGTTGCAGTTTCAGTCAGGCTTCTTGGGACCCCGTAGGATTTGGGGGCGGGGGGGCATAGTCCTCAAACCCGTGATTGTATCCGTGGGGACCCCCGGCTTCCCACGGGTTTTAGGCATTCAGGATAGGGGTTGGGGGGCTTCTGAGAGCTGGGTTTTGATTGGTTTGGGGTAGTGTTTGGGCACAGGGGGCTTATTAGGTATTGGTTTGGGGTGCGGGTAGGCCATTACATGCGTTGTTTGGGCTGGGGCCCAGGCTGATGTGATTTCTGATCAGAAATTGCTTAAGCAAACATGCCCTTAGGCTAGCACTATGTTGCTCATTCTGTATCCAGTGATCAACATGGTATTATGATATAGATTTTGCTGAATTGTCATCCAATTAATTGGCCCTAACCTTGAAGCTTGCCGTCTTAGGAAATATTTGAGCCAGCATAGCCTCCAGAAGGCTTTGCAAATCAATCTGAGATGAGCCCTTCTTACAATTGCGGCGCCCGCCGCTCAATTCGGCTAGTATAATTAAAAAGTCAAAAATATATAAATCAATGATAGATAAGGATCAATAATTTCGTGTAGATTTCAAAGCTTCAAATGAAATGAAGAGAATGAAATTATTAATGTGAGAAAGTTCTTTGATTTAAAGTATTGTAACCAAAGTGTTTTGAATTAGTGATTAATTTTTAAAGGAGAAACTCGAAATTGTTGATGACGGAATCTTGTTTTAATGAATGAAGTAATCTTTGAAATGAATGTTGATCTAATTCTTGAATTGATTTTCGGGTAAAACCTCCAATAAACTGAAAAGGATTGGTTTTGTTGTTAAAAAGGATAGTATTCCTGATTTTTTGAAATTTTAAGTCAATTGTTGTTAATTACTATTCTGATTGTTTATAATGGAATTAAGTTATAAGTTGATGTAGTATTGATCATTAGGTTAATCTCCTAAATTTCGGATATTGAATATATCTAAATTATTTAACAATGATAATGATTATTTTGATGAATAGTATTGATTGTGAATTTTCGGATTTTTCAGTGGATTTATATAATTTAATTATCTGATTTGTTTTAATGTTATATTATAAATTTGAATCTGATATTGAATAATTTAATTGGATCAAGTTGTTTTGTTAATTTGAGAATGAACTGTTGAATTTTATTATAATATAAAGTAATTGAAGTAATTTAAATAAATTTGACCAGTAGCAAAGTTAAGTAAAGCCCGGGCAGAGTCACCAATATGTAGAACTTATAACCCAACAAGGGTTATACAGAGCTGGAAGAGGATAATCTGCTAATAAAAATGACTAGTAGAAGTTGTCTAAGGACTGCTCTTCTAAAACAAGTCAATCAGAAAGAGAAACTGTCGACTTGAGTACTGATAAGGCACCAGAGAAATGTATTCTCACACGTATTTTAACTTCAAAAGCACACTTTGTATTACTATCAACACTGCTATAGTGTTATTCCCAATTGATAACTAAAGAGAATAAGCAATATCTGTTTGATATTATTCCCAATAAGTCTTTATGACTATAAAACTAAAGTAAATTTCTCTTTATAGCTGTAATAAAGGGCGTATTTAAGTGACCAGGTACTATTAAAATAAGTTTATGATGATAAACAAAATGATAATGGCGTAAATGATAAAGAAAAAAGGGGAACAACAGTGCCAAAATCCTCTCAAAGTATATATAACAATGTACTAGAATTTTTACCATGGTCAACAACCTCAAAACCAATCAAATCCGCCCAAAATTCCCTAAAAACCCTATGATGACGCAATGTAATGATTTTGTTACTAATAAATGATGTAATTTTCACAGCTAAAAGTGATCAATGACGCAATAATATGATGTACAGCACTTCTTATGATGAATACAGGTGATTTTTTCCTTGTAAACTAGCTGAAAACCAATTTTTGAGATTACGAATTTTTTCAGATGTGCTCCAATTTTTGATTACTAAAGTGCATCTTGTAGCCCTCGTGTTACTGATCATTTCTGACACCTACATAACCTACTTCTGATGAGTGATGAGTAAGATATTGAGTTGTGAAGTTAAGGTTTTGAGCATTACATGTTGACTTGTGACTGTAAATTCGAGATTCACACCAATTCTTTATTTGCCTTATAACTTTTTACACACACCTCCGTTACTAATGATTTGAAGTTTGTACATTATGTAATCCACTCCTCTGCGTTGAATGAGCCATCTACCAACCTATTCTGACGTCATTTGACATATGTAATTAGCTGAAAACCTCCATTTTCCACGAATTTCACCCATTTTCTCCACTTTTCACAGCTGCTACTTTCTTTTTCTTGCTCATGTAATATGGCATCATCATCTATAACCTTAAAAATCCCGGAAAATCCTCTTGGCAACCTTACATTCCATCACTACCACTATTACACAACCAAACTACATGTGTACCTCTTGTTTACCAACTTCGAAAAAGTACCTTTTCCCTAATAACTTTTGTTTCTCCTTATCAACCTTGAAGATTAAAATTGTCATAGTATAATATAATGTTTTTCTTTCATATTCTAACCTCATAATACCCATAACTTTATTTTTACTAACCTAAAAACCATTTTCCAACCTATGTACCTATATTTTCGAATTTTTCTTATGTTTTTCTTTCTTTCTTTTTGTAATAAGTTTGTAAGTAAACTATAATGATCTTAATGTATAATGTGAAATAAAATGATGTAATGTTGACCTAATGACCAATACATAAGCCTACAAGAGCTTCAATTGATCAAAAACCTCCATTTCGAATTTTCTTTCCTGCTGAATCCTGCTAATAAACTGGTAAACTGGTAATTGTGAATTTTTTAATTGATCCCATAAATTTATCACTACACCGTCTCAACCACCATCGCCACTGTCTCAACCACCACCAACACCGTCTCAACCACCACCACCACCATCTCAATTGTCATCATCACATAACATTACTGAGGAACTATTGAATTGAAAGTCCCCTTCATTGACTCAAGACTCCACTTTGGCCGGTGTCACACCATCAGCTCCTGCCCCCTCCAAAATCATCTACTATCCATTCTTATCACCAGGACCCAATGCAAAGCCAAGATATACTCACCACCATTTAAGGGTGGAAGTTTCGTTGTTACTGTATTACGGGATATGTAGTAGATTATGGGTTTAGATACTGGGAATTTATCTGGCATTCAAGACTCCCACCCTTACTTCTTCTTTTCTTCATAGCTTTCTCTTATCTCACTATTTCTATTGTTTCTTTTGATATTACTGATTTCTGATATCTTCAAGTGCTGGATTAGTAATTGATACCAACACCATGTCTGTATCCCTGTAGGAAGTCGACGTGCACACACGGAGAGTTTCCAAAAGAACATGGAAGAACTTTTCTGAAGTTCAGACTGGTGGATCACCTTGATGCACACACCCTTTGTTGGAACTCAATTACCCAAGTTTCAACAACCCACTTAATAAAGGCAAAGCCTCAAGACCTCTTTTGAGGCTCTTGCAAGTTTCTATCAAAAGTCTTTTGTGTGTGCACGTCGAGGTGTCACATGAATACAGACATGGTGCAAGGGGTTTAGATAAACCCAGCTCTCTTGAGAGATTGCGCCAGGAATATGATCCAGTGAAGGTGGAGATCTACAGTCCACCTTACACACCACCATGATCTATCTTGGAAAACTTGCTTCTGTTTAAGAAAGAGATTGCTCTACCCAAAGTCAGAAACTGAGATACCCAATGCAATCATTGCTGCCAATTTGGACAAACAACAATAATGTACTGCCCAAAAAAAGAGTTACCTGGCCAAGCTGAACTATACTACGACTGGCGGGTTGTTCATTTGGACAAAAGGCTTAGGCCTAACAATAACCATAGTGTCTTGGCTCTTTACCCAAGTTTAGCAGAAGCCAAACATCTGTAAGTCCTTTTGATTCAATCATTCACTACAACAAGTCCTTGAAATTGACCTATATGGTATAAGTAGAGACCATGCGCGCATGCGCGCAACAGGGAAATTGTGTCCAATTACAGGCTTTAGTTACTACTATTACAAAATACCACTTTACACTCCCCTGAGGAAAGCATCCTCACTACCTGCTTGACTAATATTGACTTAGCCTGAGGTCGTGGTTTTAATCTATTTCCCTTTTGTTTTCAATACCATACACCACTTTTGACTCAGGAAATCAGTTGATGTCCTCATTATGTCACTGAAACAATGAATTAAAACCCAAGGCATACATTTTTTATTAACAGTATAAAAGAGGTACAAAACATTTCAAGGAGACATTCTACTCTATCTTTGCTCTCCTTTAACCAAGCGGATTAACCCTGGAAAACATTGGTATCCTGCTTCTTGATCCACAAAGAAACAAACCACTTAACAAAATATGTCCTCATCCACCCTCTTTAGAATCAAATGTTTCAATCCTTGAAAAGTGTGTGGCGCATGTGAAGCTGAACGCACAAAGCATACAAACGTTTCTAACCCACACACTGACAGTCTACAAAAAAAGGCTTTGTCAAAATTACTTACACCTTCAGTATAAATTAGTATTAGACACTTATTTTCTGGTTATACCACCTCCACCACAATCCTCTTTGTTATCCACCTTGTATACCCCATTCAAGTTGCAGGGCATGTAATGTTTTTGGGTCTTTCAATCTAATGTGGAGATAGTGGCTCTCTGATTTCCTAACGCTTCAATATGCAGCTTGACTATACCACTCAAGTCATGTTCCTGAGTTCTGGAGAAACATCTGTTAGAATACAACCTATGTAGTCAAACCCGCCAAACTACTTACAACTTATTTAAGATCACATACTGAATTCAAAACTTAAATCTCAAACTTAAACTTAAACTCAAACCTAACCAATCCCTGTATCACATTTAAATAGTCCCATTCATCCACGATCACCACTTTCTCCTCATCAGTTCACTGAGGAACAAAGTGGCGTGTAAGTGGATTCATACTGATTTCTTCTTCAAATCCGAATGAACAGTTGTTGATCTATTTTTATATCTATCTCTCTCTTTTCTCTTCAGACCTTTGTTGTTTTCTTTCACCTCTGTTAGGTGTGATTATTTTTCGTCTTTGGTGTTCAGAACCGTTAAGACTAACTCCCGATTACTGGCATTCTAAGGTTAGAACATCATTATATGAAATAATATCTTATCAGTTCACTGAGGAACAAAGTGGCGTACCTTTGTTGTTTTCTTTCACCTCTGTTAGGTGTGATTATTTTTCGTCTTCGGTGTTCAGAACCGTTAAGACTAACGCCCGATTACTGGCATTCTAAGGTGTGATTATTTTTCGTCTTCGGTGTTCAGAACCGTTAAGACTAACGCCCGATTACTGGCATTCTAAGAATCACCATTTGGTGACTCGAGTTTCTTTAGTTCTTCGCAACATCATTTTATAAGGATAGCACAAATGTGGTAAATCTCATAAGTTCATAGGGGTGGGGATCTTGGTTGTTAGATGGGCAATAAGTTCAGATGATGCTCTGTTCATCATGGTGTGGGGGTTTTTGCTCACAAGCAGAACAGCTTTGAGCTGGGGTTAGGCTAGTATTTCTCAGCTCTGAGCAAGAACTTTCCTTTTTTTGTGTTTCATGGAGAATTGTGTTACAAACAACTCATATTTTTGACATAAACTACACAATAGATGTGACCTCAATGTCGAGGTCGCGTCCAACAGGCACTGTGATATGGGTGCATGTTGATGATGGGGTGGTGACTGGGAGCAGTGTGGAGTTATTGAGAGAGGTGGCAAAGGTGTTAGTTGTGGAGTTGAAAATCAGATGGTCAGAGACTTTAGATTGTATTGTGGGGATGGATGTGAAGAGATTGGAAGACAGGAGTTTTGGACTTTCACAAGCAGGTCTCACAAACAAAATTGTACGGGATTTCTCGGAAACACCGGGGAAAGCAACTACACCTTCATATGCTGCAAATTTTCCAGCTTCACCAACCAACAAAGAAGAAGAAATTGACAAGACCAGATATCTATCAGTGATAGGCTGATTAAATTACTTAGCCGTAGCGACTAGACCCAATCTCACGTATGCAACAAATTTTCTTGCACAATTCTCAGCAAGACCCACCAATCAACATTGGGCAGCAGTTCAACACATGATGAGATCTCTCAAGACAACCGGGGTAGTGAAATTAAGTTTGAAACCGTTGAAAGGTGAAGTGAAGACAGGTCTACACACTTATGTAGATGCGAACTGGGGAGGTGAATACTCAAGATCAGTGCATGGTTACACCACTTTCTTTTTGGGTTGCCCACTAGCGTGGACATCAAAAAGGAAAGGGTGTGTAGCAACATCTACTTGCCACCCTGAGTATATGGTGTTGGGAACGGCAGCTCAGGAGGCAGTATGGTTGAGGAACTTAGTTGGTGATGTTATTGGAGCAATGGGTCCGGTGAAGCGTTTTTGTGATAATACTTGATCAGCCATCCACGTGTCGAAGGACAATTCATCAAATAAGAGAACAAGGAACACAGATTGAGAATTTTACTATGTGAATGAGCAACTTTTCAA
This sequence comes from Melampsora larici-populina 98AG31, assembly GCF_000204055.1. NCBI lineage: Eukaryota > Fungi > Basidiomycota > Pucciniomycetes > Pucciniales > Melampsoraceae > Melampsora > Melampsora laricis-populina. The sequence continues at coordinate 1,446,141 of NW_006768777.1, forward strand.
AGGAACAGTTACGTTACACTGGGTTGAAATTGAATCAAAAAATCAAAAGGCAGATATATTCACTGAGGCGCTGGGCCCATATTTGTTCAAATCTGGGAAGTGGAATTTAGGGTTGACATGATTTTTTTCTTTCTCAATTTCCTGTTTTTTTTTTCAATTCTCTTCTTTTCAATGATGTTGAACTCAATTTTTTGATGTGTGCGAGTTTCTTACTTTATTTTTTTTCTTTCTTCTTTCTTTATATCTTTCAAGTTTTTCTGAAGACGAGTGCTGTGGCTTGTTGTGGGGGGGTGTTGTAAAGCTATGGGGTTACACGGCTGCACCACAGAGTGTCATGTGCGTGATATGTTGTACAGCTTCTTGTAGTCAAGTCTCTCCTCCTTGGCGGAAGCCTTCCACATCACTTACCATTGTGGATAGGGCTGATCCCCAAGCCCCGGAAAATCGGGGATCTCCACGGTCTCCCACAACGGAGTCGGGGGTGTTCTGACCCCCAGATGATACCAAGCCCCCGGGGGATGGTTGGTCCCGGTTGTTGTTCCAGTAGGCAGAAAAAAACCAGTTCTCCGTGGGGAATTGTGAATTTTTGGGGGCAAGATCAAGGTATGCATGGCGACAAAGGGGCTGAAGAAATTCATACTTATTACTAGTATGTACAAGTGATTAAACCACAATCTGATCAATCAATTTGAATAGCAGTGTTCTTACAACGGTACAAGTGTCCAAAGACAAAATACCAGTCTTTCAGACACACAAGAGCCTTGACTGTTTGGCAGGAGAGACAGCTTCTTGAGGGGCATAAGACAGTCCTTGCTTTACTGAACACTTGTTCAGAAGGAGTACTCAATTGAACGTTGCAGAGCAACGTCATGCTGACACTGCAAATATAATGTGTTTTTCCAAGGTGAAAAATGATTGCATTTGTTTTACAAAATGATTAAAAATGCATTAAATCTGCATTAAATCTGCATTAAATCTGCATTCTTCTGCATTAATTCTGCATTATTAATCATTTTGTGCATTAAACTCAATCATTTTTTGACTTGGAAAAATACATTATTTTTGCAGTGTGAAGAGAGCAGGACATGTATTATCAACTGTGCATTTTAGAAGAATGGTTTCTTTCTAACATCATGACGTGATCAAATGTGTTTGATTCATTTGTATATTAGAACAGTGTTGTACACTTATTATTGTTCTTTTCTTTCATCGAACTCATTACTAGAATTCCTTACAATCTCCATTTCTTAAATTGTGGATTTCTTTTCAATCACACATCGGTCTTGTATAAGACTGATATCTGATCTTGATTTTTCTCAGGTGTTAGTGATTGTTGTTTCTGAATAGTTCTCTCTTCTGCAAACCATCAAACTCATTACTAGAATTCCTTACAATCTCCTTGTCTTAGATTGTGGATTTCTTTTTGATCACACATCAGTCTTGTATAAGACTGATATCTGATCTACGTTCTTCTCAGACAAAAGAACCGTCCACGCCTGAATCTCTTACTTGTGGCTGGCATTGCAAGATAGCACCTTGCCATACGAGCTAAGAGTGGAAAGGCTGGGGCTTGGCCTTGCCAATGGATGAGGACCTCAGCATCATAGTCCTTGGTGATCTCTCCAAGATAGCGGTTCAGCTCGCTAGTAGTGGACCATGAGTGCCCCTGTCTACATTACCAAAGATCTCTTCATGTAGGCAAGATTGTTTTTTTGGTCGATTGGTTAGGTTGGGAGTGTTGGACTCGTTCCCCGCAGATGATCCAAACTTTTGACTTTCATGTATAAAGATTTCCTTGAGCAATGAGGGTGTGGTACCGTAATTAGACAGAAAATTGGCTGTAGCCTCTTTCTGTTTATCAAAGTTGTATTGAAAAGCCTCAGCAATGTACTGAGATTGTCAAAGGCTGAATTTGATTACTAACCTCAAAGTAGTTCATGTTGATGCGTGGATCAAGGATAGTGGCACAAATTGCCGCTGTCTTTTTAATAAGCAATTTAAAATATTTGTCCAGATTGCTAATCATATCTTGGGCAGCAGGAATGAGCTGTTTGTGGTGGTACATTTGTTGAACCTATTAGATGAACAGTGAATACAAAATTAGAATGATGATATAGGATCAAGATTTGATGAAAACTTACCCGCTTCAATCCTTTCATTACACTGATGTATGTTGGTATCATGCTGTGCATTGTTGGAAATCTGGACTTACACATCGTGTCTGTGGCATCACAAAGTGGCTTGAGGCAGTTACACATTTGCTGGGGTTGATCCCATTCAATCTTAGACATAGCAAACCGTTTACAATCGGGTCTCTGACAGAACTTCTCAACAGCATCTTGGAGACTGAGGACACAAAGGAACATCATGAATGTTGAATTCCAGAGAGTTTTGACATCTTGTACCAAATTTACAGTGGTCTGGTTAGATTTTGATTGAACAGATTCAGATCGAGGTTGAGGTTGTGGCAGATCTTGAATGTTGGCGGTGTCTTCAAGGATTTCTTGAAGTGAAGAATCTTGAAGGCTAGTGTCAACATTGGAATTGAGAATGCCACCTGCTCTTTTGACTGAGCAAATAGATTTAACTATGTCTGCAAAAGCCTCTGATCGTTGTAGAACTTATAACCCAACAAGGGTTATACAGAGCTGGAAGAGGATAAGCTACTAATAAAATGACTAGTAGAAGTTGTCTGAGACTGCTCTTCTAAAACAACACAATCAGGAAAAGACACTGTTGTATTGAGTACAGATAAGGCACCAGAGAAATATATCTTCACACATATTTTAACTTCAAAAGCACAATTTTTATTACTATCAACACTGCTATAGTGTTATTCCCAAATGATAACTGAAGAAATAAGCAATATCTTATTGATATTATTCCCAATGAGTTTTTTTGACTATAAAACTAAAGTAAATTTCTCTTTATAGCTGTAATAAAGGGTGTATTTAAGTGACCAGGTACTATTAAAATAAGTTTATAATGATAAACAAAATAATCACTCCGTAAATGATAAAGAAAAAAGGGGAACAACAGTCCCAGAATCCTCTCAAAGTTTATATAAAAATGTACTCCAACTTTTACAATGGTCAACAGCCTCAAAACCAATCAAATCCGCCCAGAAATCCCCAAAAACCCTATGATGACGCAATGTAACAATTTTTTTACCAATAAATGATGTAATTTTCACAGCCAAAAGTGATCAATGACGCAATAATATGATGTACAGCACTTCTTATGATGAATACAGGTGATTTTTTCCTTGTAAACTAGCTGAAAGCCAAATTTTGAGATTACGAATTTTTTCAGATGTGCTCCAATTTTTGATTACTAAAGTGCATCTTGTAGCCCTCGTGTTACTGATCATTTATGACACCCATATGACCTATTTCTGATGAGTGATGAGTAAGATATTGAGTTGTGAAGTTAAGGTTTTGAGCATTCCATGTTGACTTGTGACTGTAAATTCGAGATTCACACCAATTTCTTATTTGCCTTATAACTTTTTACATACACCTCCACAACTATTGATTTAAAGCTTGTACATTATGTAATCCCCTCTTCTGCGTTGAATGAGCTATCTAGCAACCTAATCTGACGTCATTTGACATATGTAATAAGGTGAAAACCTTCATTTTTGACGAAATTCACCCATTTTCTTCACTTTTCACAGGTGCTACTCTCTTTTTCTTGCTCATGTAATATGAAATCATCCTCTATAACCTTGAAAATCCCGGAACATCCTCTTGGCAACCTTAAATTTCACTATTACCACCATTACATATGCAAACTACTTGTATACCTCTTGTTTACCAACTTTGAAAAAGTACCTTTTCTCTAATAACTCCTGTTTCCTCTTATCAACCTTCAGGATTAAAATTGTTATGGTATAATATAATGTTGTTCTTTCATATCCTCACCTCATAATACCCATAACTTTATTATTACTACCCTAAAAACCATTTTTCAACCTGTATACCTATATTTTTGACTTTTTCTTATGTTTTTCTTTCTTTCTTTTTGTAATAACTTTGTGAATGAACTCTAATGATCTTAATAAGTAATGTGAAATAAAATGATGTAATGTTAACTCAATGACCAATACATAAGCCTATAAGAGCTTCAATTGATCCAAAAACCTCCATTTCACATTTTCTGACCTGCTAAACTTTTCTAATAAACTGGTAAACTACTAAATATGAGTTTTTGATTGATCCCTTAAATTGATCACCACTTAATAATGGCTGTTCCACCTTGTTTTACAGGGCCGTTTAAGCATGCGGCCCTTGTATCCCAAGCGAGTGGAACATGCCTCGAAGTCACTGCGACGTGAGGCACTACTCGCGATTTGACCCGAGAGGGTATCAACCTGTATGAAAAAAGATAACAATAAGTATCAGTTTGACATCAAAATTGAAGGCAGACAAGAAGATGATGATGAGTAATCACCTTGGCAAGGGCCAAAGCTACCACATCTTCTGGTAGGTTGCCTTCAAGGCTATCATCAATAGCCTTGTCCTCATCATCAACACCATCAGGCTGGTCAGGAAGACCAGCCTCGTCTTCCTCCGAGTCCGACTTGGGGTCATCAATGTGAATGTTGCCCTTGCCATCGTTCACCTCGAGCGCGGGAATTGGGAGAGCCACTCCACTTGGAGTAGTTGATTTCAATTTACTAACCTTCACACTGAGTGCTCTCAAACCATGGCCAACTGTCAAGTTGAGCTTATGTGCATAGCATTTGATATGATGTCTGGATTGATCCCAGTGGACTGATTTGTCGGCTTTTGAAAACATTGACTTAACCTTGGTAGCCATCGGACCGTTGTTGCCTCCGCTGTCAGTGGTCTGAGCGAGCATGTGAGTAAATTTTGAAAGATTGAATTAGCAAAACATCAAGGATCCCACTATTTAGCGCCCTCGGAACAGTATCCGGCGCCCCCTCTCGGGTCGGACACCAGGCTACAAACATTTCAGGCGCCCCTTCTTAAAAAAAGGGGCTCCACATTGGGGCTCCCACATTATTTACCTCAACTCAAAACTTGCCTTCTTCTTTGTTGATTGTACAACAGTTTTTTTGTACATATACACAATTTATCTGAAGTAAGCAAAGTAAAAAATGAGCAATTGTCCCATTTCTTTGATGTTTGCAAGCGGAGCTCACTGAGCACCTAAGACCATACTTGGCATGAACATATCAGAGATTGACAGCATACATAGAAGTTTTATACAAGGATATCGGCCATTCATACAACATACAGTAGGGGTTACTCCAACAAGAACAACAAGAAAGAGACAAAAAAACAAGTGAGCTAGGTATTGTCAAGTCAAACAGAGCACTTGAGATAAGGATGCGAGAGGCGGGAGGATTAGAATGGGGTTTACTCTGGAGGAAGCATGTTAGTATTTGGGTCATAGAAGAGCGTCTAGATTATACATAAAGGTGTGAGTAGATTTGAGACAAAGCGTAAGGATCAACGTGAGGATCAATGTCGAGTCAATGTGGGAATTGATTTCGGAATCAATCTCGGAATCAATCTTGGAATCGATGCATGACCTGGTTACACGCGTGACTGAACCAAGAGAGTGTTTGAGAGATAGGCCCTGGAGTCAAAGAAGGTGACTAGATTGACCAAGGGTGGGTATGAGGATCACAGAATGGCTTGTTGAAAAGCATTAGGGGATAGACAAAATCAAAAGATAAAAATACCAAGAGTTGGTGAAGATGGATGATAAATCGGATTGCAAAAGGTACCAAAGTGAAGTGGAAGGTTGAGAATCAAGTCGATGTTGTGTTGGTTGAAGTCTCGAACACAAAAGCCAAGGATTCCTTGGATAAGGAAAGGTTTTTACTGTTGTTAAGCAAAGGAAAGGTTGATAGTGATAGCTGAGTTTGTGTTGTTTGGGTAGGTTGACCGTTGGTTTGGGTGAGTTTAGGCAGAGAATTGGACAAGGGAAGAAAGTTCGAGAGAGTCCACATATTGTAAGTGGATGCCTTACCTCGCTTGAGGGCAGGGCCGTCCGTGTATGCAAGGGGCCGGTCCGGGCACTTAATAAATTAGGTGCCCTTTTGTCTAATTTGATGATGTTTGTTGCACCATCAAGGATGAGAGGGCATAAAATAGGTCAATTAAGAATTCAAAGGAGGCTCATTTGCAATATTGTGCCCTGTTTTGGAGCCCTCAAGGAGCCCTCGAGGTCCGAGTGTGCGAATTATAGGCTGAAAATCGTCGGCTGGCAACGGGCCACGCGGGTTTTTGGAGAAACCCGAGGGGCGCCGGATATCACCCAGGGGGGCGCTAAATAGTGGGATCCAACATCAATAGAGACATCAAAAAGAATAAGAAATTGTAAGAGATTGCTTATCTTTTTGTGAAGCCCGTGTTGGATTGAAAACCGTCCAATGGGTCTTGCAAGAAGGGCTCCAAAGTGTTGCCAACCGACCATCTTCAGTGTAAGGTGTGTCAATTAGTATTCCCAATTACTATCATTGTAATTGGCTGATGCCCCCACAAAGGCATAACGGTTCCCCTTAGTAGTCCAGACATCATGTATCAAGCAAAATTTACCTTTGTTTTGCTTGATACACAGAAAGAAATTCATATTATATACTGACAAAGTTTTGAAAATCAAAAACTCACATACCTTAAGAGTATTCTGACATTATTGTGCAAGCCAGCAAACAGATGAAGAGATTGCTGAGCTGCCCACGTTTTTGACCTGACTACTGCACCTCAATTGACGCAGTTGAAAGAGGTACATAGGAGGGGATCTTCAAATCAATACCAAGGTGAGGCATGCCAAACCACCCACATGAGCAAGATCATGTTCAAAAGGTCGGCTGAAAATGCTGGTCCAGATAAGTATGAGTCCAGTTTTCCCGACTTTGCTAGTTTCTTCTCAGCCTGTTCCTTTTCAGTGTATGACGGTGGAAGAATGACACCTGCAGCTATTGCTTTGTGACGGTTCACACATTGAGGTCAACCATCCCCACCATCTTGATGGCTCCATAGGCCCCAATATGATCTATCACCACCAGTATACAACTTAGGACACCAGCGACATTTGTATTTTTGATCCTACAGAAGAATGACTATGGTCAGTAATGCAATAGACATACAATATGGTATATAACTCAGTCTCAAGGCAGGAAAAAGTAAGGAAGGTACATACTTTAGGTGGGTAAAAGTACTTAAGAAGGTCCTCAACACAATTTGATTGAACCGTGTTATATCCAGGTTCACTGTTCTCCCCAACAAATTCCACATCAGAGTCTTGATTGAGGTCCACGCCTTTTGGCACCTCAAAGGCCTAACATATTTGTTATTGAAAGAACATCATCAGTTTAACATCTCAATGTGGTATATGTGAGTTTAGATGTTAAACTTACATCCAACCTGTCCGATCTAGCTTCCGTTGATGATCAAGGTGTGCCACTTGATGAGGCTGCAGTTACACTTCCAGACAGTGATCTGGCTCGTTTACTAATTGAAGAACAAGACTAGCAAAGTAAACAAAAACATATGAATTGGTGAGTTTGTGTCAACTTTGTTATCAATTTCTGTGCAGATAAATGAACTCACCTTTCCTTGCGTGGTTTTCTTGGCCTTTGGTTGACCTGATGCTGAGGTTGTAGTCTTCTTATTCTTGTTGATGGGAGGTCAAGGTGACGCGGAACAATTAGGAAGAGGGCCTGGTGTATCTTCTGATGATCCATCCTCAGAGTCATCCTCAGGAACTGCAAGAGCTGTTCGGGAGTCTTTTGGAGGTATGATGAAACCTGGATTGGTTCTACATGAGCTAGGTGGACGGAGTTGTCTAGTAGAGAGTTGACTGGGAACTTTGAGCGAGCTTTGGTTTGAACTGGTTTGGGAGGGAGCCATTGGAGTTGATATTCGGGAAGGAGATCAAAATAAATGTAAGCAAATGGACTTATGTTGATGGTAAGGCTATTATCAAGGGTTTTTTGGTTAGATACACTGACCGGATGAGAAATTTGATCCAGGGTATCAAAGCATGGGAACCACAGGTCAGCTGTATTCAAAGACCTTGCCAGGGGTCACCGTCCATTGTTTTGAAGACGGTCAGACCAGATTGATTGAGATGTGGTTGTCGTGGTATGATTGACTTGATGAACGAGGAGGTGGTGGCGGCAGCTAAAGTGTCCAGCCTGTACATCGGCCCCTGGGCCTGGGTACAGGGTTGTGGCTCTGCTAAATGAGCGCTGAGTCACACCCGGGCCGGATTGCGGAGCGGCTGCCCCGCTCTGGGAATTTCCAGCCCGGGTAAGCAGAGCAAAGGCCCCGCTCTATATTTGGGCGCACAGAGCGCCCAGAAAGGGGCTGTGGTAATTAAAAGTATTCAAGAGACAAATACACAATTCATTTTTAGTTTTATTTTATTTTTTTATTTTATTTTATTCATTTCATTTTATCATTTTATCATTTTATTTCATCATATTTCAGTTTATTTCATTTTATTTTTATATGTTACATGTTGATTTTTGAGTGTAATGGTTATGTGTAGGGGGTGTAGTGTAAAATGAAGCCAAAAGTCGAAATTATGGGTTTAGAACTTATGTGTAGTTGGGTGGTTCATGGGTTATGTAGAGTATACAGGTCTGAAGTTGGAATTTTGAAAATTATGGGTTTTAATAGTTATGGTTACAGATGTGTATGGTTTTAACAAGTTATGTGAGGGAATCATGGTTTTGAAGTATGGGTTTAAATAAGGTCAAATTTCAAAAATCCAACAACTCAGACAGATAGTGGTAAACTGGGGTGGTGGTAAACTGGGGTGGTAAACTGAAAAAGCAAGCAGGGATCACTTTGAAAGATAGATTTATGGGATTATCAAACAACAGCATTGGCAAATTAAACATTACATATGAAAAGGGTGGATTTGAAACTCGGAAATCACTTTCAAAATCATAAAAAGTGCAGGATCAAAGGGCTTATACGGTTGCCCTAGTTGCCTTTTGGGGAATGTCCCAACTTGGAGAGGTGTGAAAGGCGCAAATTCAGTCGATCAGGTCCGTGTGAAGGATTTAGTCTGGGATCCTAATGGGGAGTATGTGAATATACGGATAACGGCTGCAAAAACGGCAGCGTTTGGCGAGATACAAGAGATTCATCTTAGGAAGCAGCCATCCTTGCTTGATCCGGTGGATGCTGTTTGTAGGCTAATTCAATGCACCAATTTGACTGAAGACAATTTCTTGTACCCGGTCAAAAATCAGCGCCGTGTTCTCACTAAATCTTGGTGTCTGACCATCCTTGGGAAGGTCTGGACGTCTTCCACAAAATTGAAACTCACAGGTCACTCATTTCGTGTTGGAGGTGCTTCCTTACGATGTAATCTAGGATGTGACTTGAGGGATATAGTGGCGATTGGTTGCTGGAATTCCAAGGCGTATCAGTTATACATTAGGGATTACAAAATGGAAGACTTGAGGATACTTGCTATTTATTGAGGCAGCTTCAATTGGATTGGAATGATTGAAATGAAATAATAGAGACGTTGTAGATTGGATATACAACATTTGGTGCCTCCCTATTGGGAGATGACAATGTGATCGCCCGGTGCCTTGTTAGTTTGCCCGGTTGTGCTGGTCTTGGGGGCCTTGACGACACAGTCCATAGTAGACGGGGGTTCTCAGGCTCAGGACTATGTCCCAAGTCGTAAGGGAAGAGCTCTATGGGGCCCGGTAGTCCTACCCCCTTAGCTTAGGCTAGGGGCCCCCCCAAGAAACCTAAAGACTTCTCAAATGGAGGTTTTGGTAGGGCTATGACCCGGCCCTGGCCCTGCCCGGCTGAGTCTGCCTGAGGCTTCCCACGACTAGGTCGTGGCCAAGCCCAGGGCCAAAGCCCTAACCTAGTTATATTGACAAAAGCCCCGTCCCCGGGCTTCCCGGGGCCGGGGCGCCGGTAAAATTCCAGTCTGGAAAAGGGTAAAGGGCTTGCTGAGTAACCCTCAAGCCTTTCCCAAAGTCCATACCCTTGCACCCTTGTACCTGAAGACTCCCAATACCCCATCCTGTCTTGATGTCCCGGCGAAATCTTCACCGCAAAGTCACTGACCTGAATGCCACAATGTCAACAACCTCAAGCCGAACTGCCTCTATCGCACCTTCTGATTTGGTCTCTGCTGTGGCTAGTGCAGTCAAATTGGACAATACTGCCACCAACCAAACGTCTTGGGTGTGGCAGTATTTTTCAACAGTCACCTTATCCGACAAATTGGTCAAGAATATCTGTTGTGCCAACAGGGGCTTTGCTGATCAGGTCAATCAAGATGGTCCTACTGTAGTTTTTAACGAAGAAATTGCCATCGATAAGACGTTGTGGTGAGCAAGATCTCTACTTAAGCAAAAAAATTAAAAATTATGTGAAAATCCGAGCTTTTGGTCAAAGGCAATATTATTATTGAATTTATTAGTCATCAAGGCTATCAAAGTTGATTCATTATCTTCATTTTGTTATCTTTCAAATCATATATTTACATAAGCAATTGATAAGGACATTTAAGAGTAAAGAAAAATTCGAAAAGATCAATAAAAATAGTATAAGAGTGAAAATTAAATTAAGAGAATTAGTAAGAAGAGATTGGAGGAAGAAGAACATTTAGTTTGGATCTTTGGGAATGGAAACTGTTATGAAAAGAATGAAAGAAGAAGAAGGATATTAAGAAAGTTGGAGAAAAATTCGAAAATATGGGTATGAAAGCTTGGAAAGTGGTTTTTAGCTTATTATTAGAAGAGACATTGGTTCAGGAAGGTTTTATTGTGAAAGAGAAACATTGTTTTAGTCAGCAACAACTTTGATCATGAGGATTGATAAGGGAGGTGTGAAGTTATTCAAGAAAAAGGAAATTTTGAAGAAGGGTACTATGGTATTAATTCCTGTGTAGTGATGTCATTGATGGATTGATTGCGCCAAGAGTTTTTCAGAATGATTCCAATGCTGTGTGATTGATTGGAGTGCTGTGGAATGATCTTTTGATAGAAGGAAAATCATTATTAGACGTGAAAATAGTCAAAATTCATCAGAAATGGGAGTTTTCAGTTAATTACATATGGTAAAACTTGTCAGAATTGGGTGTGTGATGGTTCATTCGACGCAGAATCATTGGTTTCATAATGTACAACCTTTAAATCATTAGTAGCGGAGGAGTAGTAAAAAAGTTATAAGGCAACAAAGAAACTGGAGTGAATTTCGAATTTGGAGGTTACATGTGACATTTACATGACAAAACTTTATTTTTGCAATCTTTACAACTCAATAACTTATTCATCACACATCAGAAATAGGTGATATAGGGGTGATAAATGATCAGAATCACGAGGGCTATCAAATGAGCTATAGTAATCCAAAATTGAACAACTTTACAAAAAATTCGTAATTCCAAAAATTGATTTCAGCTATGAATATTAGGAAAAAATCACCTGTATTCATCATTTATTCACATCAATTGATTAAATTCACGCCTTAAATCATTACAAATAATACTATTCATGACATCATATGATTACATTGGAGGAAATTCTGTTGATTTTGACGGTTTTTGAGGTTTTTTGGAGGTTGTTGACCATTGTTGAAGGGTGTTGGAAGGTTATATACTATTGTTAAGGATTTTACGGGCTTTTTTTCCCCTTTTTACTCATCTTATACTTTTGTTAGAGTGTTTTTAATCATCATTAAATTACTTTAGCAGTACTAAGTTCACTAAATTGCCCCTTTACATCAAAGGAGAGATTTCTTTACGTGTGATAAGACTACAAGTCTTCATTGGAATAACAATCAAACTGATTGTTGCTTTTGCTAGTAATTAAAGTTGTGTTTTTGTTGTGTTCAGATTGGAATAACACTACAACAGTGTTGAGATTTCTCTATTTCTAAAAATCACGGGAATAATACTTGAATTGAGTATTGAGACATATTTCTCTGGTGCCTTATCCCAAAGAATTCAGCAAAACCCCGTGTTGATTCTTTCAAAGAGGCAGTCTTAGGCAACTTCTACTAGTTAGTTATATTAGTAGATTATCCCTCTTTAAGCTCTGTAAAGCTCTTGTTGAGCTTTAAGTTCTACATATTGGTGACTCCACTGGGGCTTTTACTTTCAACGGCTACATATGTCATTTAAAACTTAATAATTTCCCTAGTTATTATCTATAACATCAACAAATTTATTATTAAAATTAACTATTACATTAATAATAAAATTCAAGACTCAATTTTGAAGAAAAATTATTATCATCAAGTATCAAGAATTAATCAATTCATTCAACTTAAACAATTATCATCTTTAAATCATCAAAGAGTTCAAGCTTTCTTTATCAGATTTAATTAAATTAACACGCATATATTTACATTTAATTCAAGAAGAATATTCAATATTAAGATTATTTCGAGTTTTTCTTTAATCAAATCATTTTAAATAAATTTACCAGAAGAAAGAATGTCTTCAGTAATTCAAATTCATGATCAAAATGTGGCGGATGATGGAGATGAAGAATTGGAATTACCACCTACTTTGCATTATAAGAGAACACCACGAGTTTCTGGTAGCAGGATTTATGTCCAGGAGAATCCTGTAAATTATAATGTATTACCACCACCACCACCACCTGCTTCTGGATCAACTATCCGTGGAAAAAAATGTGAAGCAACTGCTTCTGAAGATCCTATTCCACCTACAGCTTTCACGGGATTTAGAGAACAAGAAGCCTTGGTACCCTCTGACCACGAGGAAGAAATGGATTGGCAACAACAATTCTTTACTCAACAACAATATTATCTGCAAAGGGAGAAGGAAATGGCGGATATGATTGATTCAATGAGAAGGATTAAAGAAGAAAATGAGAAGAAGAAGAAGGATAAGGAGGTTATTAAGGTAGTTAAGAAAGAGAAAGGAAAGAAGGTTGTAAAGAAGATTATTAAGGAGGAGGATGGTGATGGTGATTCAAGCGTGTCTAGTAGCTCAAGTGAGGAGGAAAGTTCAGTTTCAGAGGATAGTAGTGAGGAGGAGAGAAATGAGGAAATTAGAAGTCATGTAAAACCACGTAAAATTGATAATTCTGACACTAGTGTAAGATTTGAAGTTGGTGGTAATGTAAAGAAGTTTATTATTAATTATCATAGTCAGGCTGAAGCAAATGGCGCCTCAGAATTGGACATGGTGAGGCAGATTACCAGTTTTGTGGTTGGAGAAGAGCTTAAGGAAGAAATACGTGATATGGAAGGATGGGGAACTGGAGAATGGAGCTGGAAGAAGGTGAAGGAACAATTGATTGCAAGGTATCAGACTACCACGGAGCAGCCAAGATACTCAATTGATCATTTAAGAACTCTGTCTGAAAGAACTATGAGAGGAGGTGGAGTTACGTGTAAAAGTGAATATCAGACCTTTAGAATTAATTTTGATAAGATTCATCAATATTTAGCTAGACATGATTACGTGGATACAAATGATGAAGAGGTGGCACGGTATTTTTATGAAGCTTTCTCTGATGAACTTCAAAAGAAATTTAAGAAGAGGATGATTAAAAAGAAGATGATGAAGAAGGTGTCAAGTGGTAGGTATAAGCTGCCTAATTTAGAGAAATTAAAGAAAGTGGTGGATCATTATATTGAGGAGGAGGCGCTTTTGGTCTTTGAGGATATTGGAGAAGAAAGATATACAATTAGGAATGAGATTGCTGGAGTTAAAAGTGAGGTTATTCAGAAGGATACAAGTAGTAAAGTGGCTAAGATTGGCGGAATGCAAGCTAAGGCAACTCAGCAAATGGAGGTTTTATGTTCAGATTTAAAGAATTTACAAATTAATCATGTGCAGAATCCTTTACAAATTCCTGCGCCTAATTCTTATAATTTCCAACTTCCTATTTCTAATGCTTTGCAAAATCAAATTCATCAGCAAGTTGGACCTCAACAAAGACCTGTTAATAATCAATATGCGCCTAATAATAACAGGAATCAACATTATAATAATCAACAACAAAATTCTTTCCAACCTGGAAGAGCGCCTAATCAACAGAATTTTAATAGGTTTAATAACTACGGAATGCGAGAGGTGTCAAGGTGACAATGCAAAAATCAAAAAACGAAAATCACAATTCCCGGGTGCGAAATTCAAAAATCAAAGACAAAACTCGAGAAAATACTCAAATACAGGGATAAAACCCCTGTACTGGAGTAAAAGTCATGGCAGAAACCCCTTTCAGACCAGGTTACGGCCCAAATTTCAGTAGATTTACAACTTGAAACTCAACATTTGTCACCCCATTGTTGCATTGACACAAAAAGTACCAGGAAACCACAAAAGAGGACATCAAAATTCAAAAATCAAAAAATCAAAAAATCAAAAGTCGAAAATCAAAAAACAAATGTTGATAATCAAAAAACAACAATTAACAAACCATAAACAAAGACCCCAAAAATGAAAACTTCACATTAAATGATGAAAAGTGTACCTCTCTACCTCTCTACCTCTCAACCAATCACACAACCCACACACCATCACCGATCATCTTAGTCATTCCTCCAACTTTTGTCATAGTCTCCACCCATCCACTTGTTCAACCAAACCTACACTACACTGAACCTCTTTGATCGTCTCCACTCTTCTTCATCCTTATTTGATCGTCTTCACTCTTCTTCACTCTTCTTCATCCTTATTTGACCATCTTGACTCTTCTTCATCCTTCTTTGATTGTCTTCAATCCTCTTTGATATTCTTGGATCGGCTTCACCCTTCTTCAATATTCTTGTATCGGCTTCATTGTTCCCTAGTATTCTTCAATTCTCTTCGATCGACTTCAATATTCTTCAATCTTCTTGAATCCTCTTCAATATTCTTCAATCTTCTTGAATCGGTTTAAATCTTCTTGAATCGGTTTCAATCTTCTTGAATCGGTTTCAATCTTCTTGAATCGGTTTCAATCTTCTTCAATCTTCTTCAATCTTCTTCGATTGACTTGAATCTTCTCCAATCAACTTCAATCTTCTTCGATCGACCTCAATCTTCTTCAATCAGCTTCAATCAGCTTCTTCTTCGACTTTGGTTTCTCTTGGATACTCATATTTCACTATCATGAACTGACCTACTTGTCCCTTATGTCAAAGTACTCTCCGTCAAGGCGAACACAAAATTTGTGGACCCTGCCTTGAAAACATCAATGCGGATCGAAACAAAAAGGTTCCTTCTCCCCCCCAGCAGGCACCCACCCAAGCTTCTCAACCCCGCCCTGCCAATCTCAAGGTCATCAATGCCAAAGCAGCTGTTGCAGCCCGTACCTCGACTTCCACTGGTACTCATGTCCACCAACTTCAAAGCGACAAGTCAAAGCGAGCTGCTGCCAAGAAACAAGCTAGCAGCAACCGCATGTTTAATGGTCACCCAGCAGCACCTAAACCTCCACCTTTCACTACTCACACTGGCCGAGTATGCTCTGTAGGATGGATGGTGATATACAAGACCGGCTCTTTCGCTCATGGTCTACTTCGGGGAACTTTCACTGTGGATAGGTCATCGTTGACACTCTTGGACGACACTAAGGAAGGCATCTTCAACCTGTGGGACCACTCTGTTGACTCTCCTCTTTACCCTCAGGCACCCAAAGTTTACAACTCTGAGTATTTCAACCTGGCCAAAACCGGCCGTGGCCGGAAAGCACCTGTGGTCTTACACAACAATGAAGTTTTTGCCAGATATCTTGACGACACTAAAGGAGAACCTAGCCTTGAGCTAATTTTTCTGGCTGACAAATATGTCAAAAATAATCCTTGGCTTCGACCTTCCACCAGTAAGCCGGTACAACCTCAACAACAAGCTAAAAGAAAGGCATCTCAACATTTGACTTATGAGGAGATGTTATTAGATGATGGAGATGAAGAAGCGAATTATGGTGATAGTGATCTGCCTTTGAGTGTTGAAATATTCCAGCCAAGCAAGAAAGCCAGGTGTACACCTTCAACTTCAACAAAAGTCACCTCACCACGAGTCACTCGAAAGAAGGCTTCTAATTTTAAGACCAAGAATAGTACATACACACTCCCGCCACCCATCACCCCACAAAAATCTCCCCACCGTGCTCAGATTGATGTGGCTCCTGTAGCTATGACTCATGTGATACCACCTCACCAGACAGGTAAGCTGACCGCTCTTGTTCACTACTCATTTTTGGTCTGGCTGACATTCCCTCCTTAGTACCGGCCTTTGATTTCAGAGAGGCTATTGATATCTCCGTATTCGGACGAAAGCTTCCCATGGCTCGCCCTGTTCCACCTGCTGAGACTACAGACGGTTTCACCGTTGGGAAAAAATGCATTTTGACAGGAAATGCAGAAGGTAAACCGGAATGGGTGGTAACACCGTATCATTTCAAAGTTGATGAAAGTGTGGTGATTGGAAAAGGTTCTTTCAGGACATGTTACAATGCCTTTGGAAGAACACCTGGTGGAGAGGTCACTCCAATGGTTGCCAAGAAGCGGAGGGAGCTGCCTCCCAATATGACTCATCTGGCTGTCCATAAAGAATCCGGTGGAGTGTATGCTGCTGTTTCCATGGTGATTGAAAAGTTTAAGAAAGCCGCTTTGGGTCTGAATGAAATTCAACTTTTCCCTGCAACGGTTGAAGCTATCCAAAACATTTGTGTGAGTCAAATATATGGATCTCATTTTATTCAAGCTTTCTCGATAACATGTTTTTATTTTCCAGATGGTTCAAAACTTTCCGGTATATGCAGGAAGCAGTGCTACGACAGAATGTGCTTATTTCTTTGAAGAAGTACTTGATGTTACACAATACCGCAAGTATACCAGCAATCACAACTTTGAACTCCGGCCTTCAGACAGTCCTTTAGTCAATGAAGTAATGCAAGCTCTCAGTCATTGGTCTCATAAACACTATGACAGAAGAAGAATGGTTGCGGATCTTCAGGGGGTAGGTTTGGTATTGACAGACCCTTTGATTGTGGATACGAGCAAGTAAGTACTTTTGTGCTTGCATTCCAACATTTTGCCTGACGGTTTGTTTTGGCCCCAGTATGGCTTGGTGCGACGGAAATACTGGAAGGAAAGGCTTGGAGAACTTCTCTACCCAGCACGAATGCAATAAGATATGCAAGCACCTGGGGTTGCTACGGCCAAAGGTAGCACAATTAAGTCTACGGGAGGAGATGGAGCTGTTGTATGGAGGTAAGTCTGGGGAACAGACTCATATTCCAGCAAGAGATTAGCACAAGGCGGAAATCCAGGAGTAAATTCTTTCTTTTCAATCTGTATTCCAAAATTTGTCGCTCTTATAAAATTCAAAAAATTACAAAAACCCTTTGCTCACAAAATATCATCATAAAAAAAACATGTATATATCACTTTAAATATCTAAGTGCTGACCCCTTTGTTTCTTTATAAAATTTTATCTTACTTTCAAGTTGCTCAACATTTGCCCTTTTGCGTTCCAGTTGCTTGTCATAGGTCTCTGCAATGCTAGTGTGCAACTTTTCCCAGCTCTCATCATCCAAGCCAACCCGCTTGGCCATAATTTCCTCCATTGCAGCCACCACTGTTGTACTGATCTGTGTACTGCAAGCATAAGCTAGTACATGGTCTACAGTCCCCTTGATCTTCTCAAACGCTTTGATTGCCTTGTTTTTCTCCCTAGTCACAGCACCCTGCAAGTATGTAGTCTTCTTCTTTTCTTCCTTAGAAAAAAGGTGATGGTCCGTGTAGTGGGAAACATCTGTTGCCCATAGTAATTCTACCACATCAGCTGCATTGATGTCTATAATAAACTTGAATTTTCCAATCTCAATCACAAACTTGGCGCCTACATGTGGATGCTTCTTATTGATACGCTTTCCAGTTTCTTGTTCAAGGGCAAGTTCTTTCTTCCTTTCAGCCAACAGTTGCATTCTTCTTTCCGGACTTATGATTTCAGCTGCAACAGTTGAAATCAGAAAGCTGTGTTAAGGGATTTCAATGAAAAGAAAAAACTCAACAGGTATTGGCATCAATTAAGCAGAATAATCCAGATGCAAAACCTGTTGCATCAAAGTCACAATGACTTCCATTGCGGAATCCACCTGTGGTCACTACCACATTTGATCCCACAAAATTCTTTTCCCCAAAAACTTGTGCATTGGGAGATTTTTCCCACTCTTTGCTTCCAGGAACTGGTGCTTTGGCTGCCCAAGACGGGGCATTTGTCTCCTCTGCAAGTTGCTTATTGGAATCATAGACAAAGAGTGACAATGATGAAGTCATTTCAGCGTGAAAGTCTTCAACCCAAGGGAGTTTGTCTTGCCGGGCTTCTTCTTCATCTAGTTTGGCTGGAGTCTTGCTGGTAGCTGAGTTTTGTGAATAAGTTGCTGAAATCAAACAAGAAACCAAATAAAAATTTGAGAGGAAACACATTCCAGAAGCTGAAAAAACCAACCAATAATTGTTCCTCTTTGGTACTTCCCAGCTCGCTTGGATGATCTGTGCCCAAATGCCTTCATAGTACCTTGCCGCTCCTCCTTTGGTAGCATCTTGACTGCATGATTCTCCTTGATTACACCTCTGGCTTCTGAGTGTTGATGCATTATTTTGATAGCTCTTCTAAAATCTTTCCAATGTTGCACTTCCTTTGGATCTTTGCTGGCTGGGTCCTGAAACAAACCACATTAGCAATGTGTAAAGAACAGAAGAACCCAGTGGAACTTTACCTCTTTGTTGAATCTAGCAACACATATCAACTTATTACCTGCTAAGTTTACTAGTACAACAGTCCCAGAACTAACTACTCTCTCTTTACTCTCACCAAACTGAGGCACCCTGAAAACCATACAATCTTCTGGCAAGCCAAACCTTTCTTTGATCCCAGTCTTGATATTCTGATTTACAAATTCCCATCCCAGATCCCGTACCAGATCCCGTGTAGCATTGTGCTTTTGAGACCTCTTCTTTGTTTGATACTCTGCCCGCTTTTCTTTCTGGTGGTTGGATAGTGGTCTTTTCATCTATGTGCAAGCATTTGATTTTTGTCAGTGAAAGTCAGGTTAATGAAAAAATATTGGATAATTGGGAGAATAATGGAATGCTGGATGGATGAGTGTGAAAGGTATGATGATATTTTACATAGGGAATCAATGAATTATTGAAGATTGTGTCAATTGTTTTGGTATGATATGTAGATGTTTGATTGAATATTGTGTTGATGAATGATTGATTTGTTTGATTGCACAGATCATTTGCATTTCAAGTGATTTCATCAGGAAGCATTGAAATGCATTTAGCAAAAGGTTGGGCTGGTAGTTGGGGCACCCCTCTGTCACTTGCCCTGCCTTTCACGAGATATAAACATCTCTACATGCATCTCAAGCACTGCCATCATTGATGATTCATTTTTGTTTTTTGAGAGTTATGAGTTATTCAAGATGAGTTTAATGAATTATTTCTTGAGGAGTGAAATCTGGAAGTACTAAGATACATTTAGCAAAAGGTTAGGCTGGTAGTTGGGGCACCCCTCTGTCACTTGCCCTGCCTTTCGCGAGACATAAACATCTCTACATGTATCTAAAGCATTTTCCTCTTTCATGATATATATTTTGTGAGTTGAGTTATAAATCATCTGAAATATATGTGTTGTATGTGACTTGATTGGGTGCTTCTACTTCTTTCTGCTTCATTCATGTTATATTCTTCTTGACCTTCATCTTCCTGTTCTTTGTTGAGCTATGAATCATTTGAGATATATGGGTATTATTAGACTTGATTGGGTACTTCTGCTTTTTTCTGCTTCATTCATATTATATTCTTCTTGACCTTCATCTTCCTGTTCTTTTTTGAGCTATAAATCATTTGAGATATATGGGTATTATTAGACTTGATTGGGTACTTCTGCTTTTTTCTGCTTCATTCACATTATATTCTTCTTGACCTTCATCTTCCTGTTCTTTTTGAGCTATAAATCATTTGAGATATATGGGTATTATTAGACTTGTTTGGGTACTTCTGCTTTTTTCTGCTTCATTCATATTATATTCTTCTTGACCTTCATCTTCCTGTTCTAGGTGCTTCTGTTTGATTCCTTTTCATTCATTGCATGAATATGATATTGTAAATAGAGCAAGGGAAGGATATGTATATATAGAGAAAGGGAAGGATAGGGACATTACCTTTTGGATGCCAACCGTTGGTTAAAATAAGTCAAACAATTTTTTTTGTGGGAAGAATGGTCTCAGATATCAAAGTGAAATGATTAAATACTCCCAAGGATATGTAATGTTACATGTAATGTTACACGTTACCATGTCATGTGACCTATTCAGAAGCATGGCCGGCTTGTGGTCAGCACTTGGTGAATCAAGAACTCATTACATATAATGTTGATGTCATCCAGTGTAATTTCACAAACTACAATATACTTACTTATGTGGCAGTAGGGTTCAGACCTTCAGTATGTACACTTTGGTTCATAGTAATGTAGCTGACAAGATAACCAAACAACTGAGACATGAACAATAACAAAAACAACAAATCATATTGAATTCTTCACAATCTATTCAGTGTCCATAGCTTCATCTTCTTCTCCGCATATTGCCAACTTAGCATGATTGACCTTGACAAGCTTGGTGTAAGCTTTTGGGAGAAAAGCACAAGACAATTGTGGCACTTGGACTGACCAGTAGTAACCAATATCATAAGCAATACATACAGCAAGTTGAATCTTGTCCACCCTAACATCACCAAAATTATTACCATCTAATTCATTTGAACTTGAAGGCTGAGAAGAATTATTTATTTGAGTGCCAGCCTGAGCTGCTGAATATGCTTTCTTGAGAAGTCCCATAATGTAATCATGAGTTCTACACCAAATTGCTTCCTTAATCTGTATGTTGTCCAACTTTTGAATTTCCTCTGCTGATTTGAGTAAACTCATTACATTTTTAACTCCCAATATGTTATTGTCTTTTCTGATCATCATTAAACCCCTGACACCTCCAGTCAAGAACCCTGCCAGAGGTCCCCAGTAAAAGTCTACAGCCTTCAATGCATCCATATTGTCTGGTAAATTTTTCCGTAATAAATCAAATTCCTGTTTCTTCTTAACCTTTGGTGTTTTAGCATATAAATCAAGCACTGCAATCCCCAAAATTAAATCATGTACATGAACGGCAAATTCGTTAAGATGTGCTAAGTTGGAAGCTTTGAACATTGCCGATTGAGAAACTGGACCTTGAGAAATTTGAGTGTTTGATTCATCAGTATCAGTAAGTAGGTCTAAGGTTCCAGTGGAACCAATTTTTGGCCTTGACGATAAGAGGTGTGAGACAAAGATGCAGCTATCTTCGTAAGGCGTTAAATCTTGATTCAATTGAAAGGTTGTGCGATAAAGGACTTTGTCTCCAGCTACTGCAATTGCATCATGAAATAACCGTGACACCTTGCACTGTTTTTCAGATGAGGACCAAGTCATTGTCCTGATTGAACTCCAGGTAAAGTGTTGCCAGGATTTCAGGTCTGTAGGAAGATTGTTCTTATCCCCATACATATCCTTTTCCGCAAATAGTGAAGGACTCCAGATATTTGAGCTGAAAAAGATTTCACCCTCCCTAGGTGAGAAAAAATCTAACCCTGTAATATGTAATACTGGTAAGTATTGTGCATTTCAATCTATGGATAAATAGACAGCTGACCTTCCTCCTTAACCCGGACTAGCCATTGTTTCACTCTAAGAGAACTGTCAGAGAAGTAGGTACCAGCTGGTAATGTAAATGAAGGTTTTTCTAGAAGTGGAATGTGATTATTACGTAATTGAATAAGGCGAAATGCTGTATCTCTTCCTTTAGTGTAATCCTTGGAATTGCAGGGTTTTGCAGCAGTAGGGAAGTTTTTCTCGAATACTTCGTGGTGGCGTAGAATGAATGGACGTGATTCTAGAGCGGTTACGGGGTTTGGATGGTTGGATGATGGCTCTTACGCAGGGATAGTATTCACTCACTGCCAACAATTTTGACTTGGATGATAAAATCCGAGGACTCCTCGGATTTCGTATCCGAGATATCTACCGACTTATATCAACCGAGACACCACCGATTTGATGCATCCAATCAAAATCTAACCAACTTAATCATCCGACCATTAACCGAGGCTATCCCAAGCCGATATATCCTCCGACTGAATCTAACCGACTATTCAGTGACCTAATACCGACACAATTGCCTCATCCGAATGAACCTCTCCGAGTCATAAACTGACCAAGGATTTCAATTTCCAAGCTCTGGAGGTAAGGATATTTGATATTTAGTCGAATTCCCTAGTCATTACCTCGGAAGCAACAGTTCCAACTGACTCAATGCCCTTTTTAACCGAGGTTTTATAGATCCAATGCGACCCAATCCATCTCTCCACTGACTCAACAAGACACCTCACCAAACCAGGATAATCTTGCTCTGAACCTATCATTCTCATTTTTCTAAAATTCATCGATATCTGTTACGACTCACAGCAAATTGAAGTAACCAAACCTCTCGATCAATTACCAAACTTCAATTACCAATCTTGCCGAGCTTTCATCAAACTACAAACAAATGAATTCAACACATACAACTCAATCTTATCTTTACCATTCATACCCTTTACCCTGCTCAAGATCATTAACCAATTGACCAAGAACACTTGAAACGGATAAGACTACCAATCTGAACAATATCATCAATGGCACTCATGCTGCTAAGTGAGGGTATTTGACTGTTATCATAGAAACATCACCAAACACTTACCATGATCTTCTTACATCAACAGCTTCGAGAGCAGATTGCAAAACACCAAAACCGATTGCCAATATACACGGCACTTTCACAAGTCAACTCAATCAGATACAGCTCTTTTCAATCAATTGTGCCCTGCAATTAAGGTCAAAGAGATCAGCGCCAATCATGCTGAGATGATTGGCAAGTTGGGAATCAATACCTCGAATACACCTGAAGAGCTAACTGAAGAAGAACACTCTAAGTTTGCTCGATCCTGAAAAAATCATTGGTGAGTCCTTTTAAGTCAAGCTTTAGATAGATCTGAGATTGACTATATTCATATCTTCATTTTTATCAGGCACTGTGTTGTTGATAACAATGATCGACTCTTGAGACAAATCACAATAGGTAAGGCCCCGCACAGCAGGGTCGAGTGCTCAAGAAAGGCTATGACACTGCAGTAGTAAGCGAGTGTATGGCTGTACTTACCCTCAGCAATGATCTCGCTGATATGTGCAAAAGGGTTCTGATTGGGAGTTTCTAATCTACGCGTACAAAAGGGAGTTGGGGTTATGGATATTGATATAGAGAAGAGGTATCCTTTCACTGCATCCGCCAGAGTCGTTCTCGACGTCAAGAACGTTGCCGACTACAAAGGTCCCCTTTGTAGTTTATGACCATCTTGACGTCGAGAACGGCTCTGGCGGATGCAGTGTTTGATACTTGCAGAATATAACATGGAAGAACATCAAAAATTAGTTAAATCATGTATATAACCTAGTAAACCCTGATCTTCATCTTCATCCCCAATACTTGATAATCTTGAAGGAAAAAAATCACAAAAAGGAAGAAGAATTAGGGAGAAGAAAAGGTGATGGAGAATCATCTGTTGGACAAAAATGTGCTAACATTGAAAAGCTTTGGATGTGTATTTGGGTTGGAATTAGATCATCTCTTGGACAGGAATCATTCTTAAACAAGTTTTATATTGTGGATTTTGTACCAATTTTTTGGTTTTTATTCTTGAAGATATTTATGTATACTTAAGCATTTTATATATTGTCATTTCTTTCCTAAATTATAAAGGTCATCATTGTTTTCCCTTGGATTCTGATATTCAAAAGAATTTTTGACAAAATGAAATGAACATCTTATCATCAATTGAGATTTCTATTGTAAATATGCCACATAAAAAGAATCTCACAGGAGTTCTCTTTCTCTTTTGTAGAATTTGATCTGACTGACTTTTGTTGAAAACTGTAAATCTTGAAAAATGGCACCAAAGTTTTGATGGATTGTATGAAGGTTATTTTACTTTGAGTTTGTTTAATGGTAAAGATAATGATGGCTGACTCACAATACACACATATACCTCATTTATAGTTCAATTTCACGTGAATTTTTGTACATCAACTTTCCCTTGTCTCTTGAAAATATTGAGACAAGTAAGTCAGAGATCTCTTCAATATCATCCCTCAAGACATTAATCATTTGAATTACACCTATCATAATTCTTATTCTTTTGACTTGGAAGCTTTTGAATCAAAACCTCATTGTTTTGAATTGAATACTTGGTATCAAGCTTGAAGTACTCCTATTGATCAAATGAACTGATTTGATTTTTTTAGGGTGATCACTAAATGTGTTTGTGAGACTAGTAGCCACTTCCAGCATTAAAGAGGTTCCCAGATGGGAATATGGGTCCTAGTGATCAGATTCCCATTCTGCTACTGTTACACAGTTCCATGAATATTGCCTGAGTAGCCATTGTGATATATGTAGTCAATATTTTGAAATGTGTGTCTCAATCTGAACAAAGTTACAGCATGTATTACACATGATTTTCTTATCTAGATGAGCAGATAACTGAGCGGAATTACACCTATCATAATTCTTATTCTTTTGACTTGGAAGCTTTTGAATCAAAACCTCATTGTTTTGAATTGAATACTTGGTATCAAGCTTGAAGTACTCCTATTGATCAAATGAACTGATTTGATTTTTTTAGGGTGATCACTAAATGTGTTTGTGAGACTAGTAGCTACTAGTAGCCCAACATTGAGCTAAATCTTTTTTCCCCATTTTGGTAAACAACCTTCACTGCATTGAGTTATAACAAGTTGTTCAGGAGCATGACCAAAAGCTCTCCTAAGTCCAAAGATGATTACTAAATATGAAGCAGGAATGAAAAGTCTTGGAATGAGACACTTAATTTGACTGTTTGATGATTGAGGATGAGTATGACAAGTAGTTGATAGAGAATAAAAACCATGAAAAATTGCTTTTAAAGTAACTTGATTATGATCAATATCAATGGATTGAATGGTTTATAAGCAAATCTGGTGAACTTCTGCCTTATCCCGTATAAACAATCAAAAATTGGAACTCAATATGGTGTCAATGGAAACAAATATGAGGGAGACAAAGGTAAAATGGGATGAATCAAGTTCTTTGTACTTGATTTACACATCAATGATGACTTACAAACTTGAATAAATCATAGATTGATTTTATCAAATGGCAAACACACAGTTAAACTGTTTAGCAATTGTATAAATGTGACCTTTGACAAGTTTAGTGAGTGTCTTCACATAAGGAAGTTTTGATATATATACCAACATGGAGAGAAACTTTCTCACTGTGATGCAAAAGTTGCATATGTAACTTCATGCAACTTTTGTCACCAAAGGGGGTGATACATACAACATATACAATTACGGTACTCAAAGCAACTATTTCTATGTATGTAGTTGCTGTATATAGTTTGTTTTTGGCAAGGAAAATACTTTCAAAAGTACATTTTTGTTTTTACCTGTCAAAAAAAAGGATACAGCAAATATACACGTGTACATATATAGCTTTGAGTACCATAAATACATACAATACATACAATACATACACAATGTATACAATGTATACCATGTATATAATGCATTCAATACATAAAATACATACAATACATACAATACATACAATACATACAATACATACAATACATACAATACATACAATAAATGCAATATATGCAATATGTTCAATACATACAATAAATGCAATACAATAAGAGTGCTAAAATTGAGATTTTTGGATACTTTTGTCATAAAGCACCTCACTGGATTCTGTAAAATTCACTGTCAAATTTATGAGATCCAGAAAATGCTTTTGAGACTACCAATTCCTATAGCTGTAGCTTAAGCTATAGGTTCTTCAAATAATCACAAACATGTAAAAATCTGTTACTTGACTCATTTGATCTTTTATGAATTAGGCACACTTTTTACAGCTCAAAAAACTATAAAGTTTACCTGATCCACAAGTGTGAAACTCAAAAGTGTTGAAGCTGACCCCTCTTACTACATCCAATATATCCAATATACCCAATACACACAATACGTACAGTACATAAAATACATATAATATATACAATATATACAAATTAGTGAGGTGCTATATATTGCATATATTGTATATATTGTATATATTGTATATATTGTATATATTGTATATATTGTATATAATGTATAGATTGTATATATTGTATATTGTATGTATTGTATACGTTGTATATGTTGTATATACATATTATATATGGTGTATACACTGTATAATACTGTATATATGGGATATTGTATTTATTAAGGGTACTCAAAGTAAGTATGTACGTGTACGTACTTGTTGCTATATACTTTTTTTGGTGGGGAAGACAAGGCCAAAAGTATATTTTTTTCTTTGTCCCCGCCAAAAAAAGTATGTAGCAAAAAGTATGTAGTGCTACATACTTTACTTTGAGTACCCTTATTGTATATATTTTATATATTGTATATATTGTATGTTGTATATATATTTGAGGTACTGAAAGCTGTGTATACTTTGTTGTACATAGTTTTTTTCTGCCTGCACAACTATACACAACCAGGAAATCTATGTTTCTGGCTTAGAAGCAACACTGCCACAATTACTTTACCAGTATCGGTATGGTAGTGGTATTGTAATGTCAATATCAGTATTGCAGCAACAATACGTTACTGCCCAATCCTCCTGGCAGTATCTTGTACATATAGTGTTACTTTACTGAGTATTGTATTGCCCCCAAGTATGATACCGGAATGGGCCCAGGGAAGTATCAAGTTCACAATCTCTATTGTTTTTGTGTCCGGGAGTGCAATACTATGATACAGTATCAGTATCTGATTGTTATTGTGACAAGATACAGTACTAGGTAATGGGCGGCAAGTATTGCCATTGCAATACTTTACTGAGTATCATATTGTGGGTAAAACTATGTCAATGAGGCTCAGATTCTCTAGTATTGTATGCCCGTTACTTTACTAAGTATTGTCAATAAGAGACCAGTATCATATTTGTGGCAGCATTGTTAGAAGTACATATTGTTGAGCTTCAAACAAAAGACATACTTTTTCTGGGTCATGTCTAGCTGCAAAAAAAAAAAAAAAAACTATACACAGGAAAGTATACACAGCTTTGAGTACCATGAGTTTATACACTGTTTACACTAAATATATTAAATATACTTCATATACTTCATATATGGGATCCCTTTGTATATGTTGCATATATTGTATATATTGTATGTATTGTATGTATTGTATGTATTGTATGTATTGTATGCATTGTATGTATTGTATGTATTGTATGTATTGTATGTATTGTATGTCTTGTATGTAGTGTATGTAGTGTATGTATTGGGTATATTGTATATATTGTATATATTGGATGTAGTAAGAGGGGTCAAGCTTAAAGCTTCAAAGTATGCCAAATTCATAAAACATCAAATGAGTCAAGCAACAGATTTTTACATGTTTGTGATTATTTGAAGAACCTATAGCTTAAGATCTCAAAGTACCTCACTGGATTCTGTAAGATTTACTGTCAAATTTATGAGATCCAGCAAATGTTTTTATGATGAAAGCAACAAAGTATCCCAATTTGAGTGCTCTGATTGTATTGCATTGATTTCATGTATTGAATATATTGAATTTATTGCATACATACTAATGGGTACTGATGGTACTGATAGTACTATCGGAAAGGACCCCCGAGAGCTCCTATTTATGTTTTCTGGATCTGTATCAAGTTCTCATGAGTTCAAACTCTTGTGAAGGATATGTAGTGTAAGATTTTTTTTACATCGTGTGCCTCAATACAAGCTCTCCAGGGCCCTGATGGTACTAATGGTACTGATAGTACTAATACTGATAGTACTATATTACTACCGTACTATAGTACTCAAACTGACAGTACTACAGTACTATAGTACTCATACTGATAGTACTATATTAATACCGTACTATAATACTTGAACTGATAGTACTATAGTACTATAGTACCATACAGTCGCCTCTGTGAAAAGCAATACCCAATTATTTGGAACAAAAGCTATTGGTTTTGACCGAGTATCTGTTTTGTCAAATCTCTGTCAAAACCAATAGAAAACAATCTGCACTCAAATTATTGGTTATGACAAAGAAATGTAGCTCTATGGTGCGTGAGCAACATTACAAATCTCTTTGATTGAATCCACCACCCTCTACTTGTGTCAACAAGGATTGATGCAAGGTGAAGTTGCGCAATGAAACATGTAGTATGAACAAAAAAATCCAAACAAATCTGTACCCACAAGTCACATAAATTATTGGTTTTTAACTAATTTTACACTCGGGAACTCAGAAAAACAGTATTGGTGAGTTTATTGGTTTTTTGACAAAATTTACCGCAAATAAAATTTATTTGCACAAAAAACTATCAGTTTTGCAAGAGTATTGGTTTTGACGTGTATTGGTTTTCTGAGAGGCGGCTGTACTAAGACTGATGGTACTATAGTCCTATAGTACAATCAGTATGACTACCATAGTACTATCGTACTATAAATCTTAGTACAATAATACTATAGTACTATCAGTATGACTACTTTGTCTTAGTACTATAGTACTATAGTAATATGGTACCATCAGTATTAGTACTATAGCACTATAATACTATCAGTATCAGTACTATAGTATACTGTAGTACTATAGTACCATCAGTATTAGTACTATAGTACTATAGTACTATCAGTATGACTATTATGTCTTAATACTATAGTACTATAGTACTATATAGTACTATCAGTATTAGTACTCTAGTACTATAGTACTATCAGTATGACTATTATGTCTTAGTACTATAGTACTATCAGTATGACTATTATGTCTTAGTACTATAGTACTATCAGTATTAGTACTCTAGTACTATAGTACTATCAGTATGACTATTATGTCTTAGTACTATCAGTATTAGTACTCTAGTACTATAGTACTATCAGTATGACTATTATGTCTTAGTACTATAGTACTATAGTACTATATAGTACTATCAGTCTAGTACTATAGTACTACCAGTATGAGTACTATAGTACTATAGTACTATAGTACTATAGTACCGATAGTACTATAGTACTCATACTGATAGTACTAAGACTGATAGTACTATATAGTACTATCAGTCTTAGTACTATACTACTATATAGTACTATCAGTATTAGTACTCTAGTACTATAGTACCCATACTGATAGTAGTACTAATGGTACTGATAGTAGCACTACAGTATGTGTTCCATATATACTATATGCAGCATAACATCATACATCTCTTACATACTGTAGACACAAAAAAATCAAAAAATCAACAAAAATTAGAATATCCACTGCATACCAGAATTAGAGGACATACCATACTCAGCTTGCTTGTGTGAGAGGGACTACACAAGAAAGCTGCAGTCAATGGGCACTGTCAGATAGACATACAAGTAGAAAATAAACACGCTTGAAACCCCTTGATACACACAAAATATACAAAGCAAACAATACATACAATACATACCAAACACAATAGACACATTACATACCATAATTAGCATACAGTTAAACCTGCGCAAATGCATACCTGCGCAAATGCACAATCGGCTATCTTGCATAAGGCTTGGGTTCCACCACGAGGGTGTGGGCCAACTTTAAGATTAATGCATAATATAATAATGCACAGCGTTTTGGCGGAAAAATCTGGATGATGGTGGTCATAATGCATAAAGCCCCGGGGCCGTACAGCCCTGGGATTCTTTCTTTGACTACCCTTTTTGTATCTATTGTTTGTCCTGTATGGTTTTTTTCTACCAAAGGTGTTCAGGTTTGTTCATCATACTGACAATAGATACAATGTATACAAGACATACAATGTATACAAGACATGAATGACATATCATACTCAATGTGTTTGTGTGAAATTAAGAGATCCCGCGGTGTTACACTTCACCGCCAACATAGATGCCTCAGATTGAAAAATCCGAGGCATCATCGGATGGAAACCCTCGGACAGGTCTTGTCCGAGATTTGATCCGAGGTATTTTTTGACGCAAAATAATACCTCGGATCAAAAACTTGGAAAGATTTTGTCCGAGGATTTGAGTCCGATGCTACCTTGGATTTTTCAATCCGAGGCATCTTTGTTGGCTGTGCTTCATGGGATATGAGCAGGCCTCATTCTTTCTGCCCGTTTTTGCCATTTGTTCTGGCCATCTTTTCAATTTAATTGTGGCTTTGTGAGGTTGTGAAAGGTACCAAAGAAGTCTGTGCAAAGATGAAACCAATCAAACTGTTTTGACCGCTGTGGGCAAAGCCAGGGAAGGACGTGAGATGACTTGATCAATTTGGAAGGGTTGGGGTTCCGCGGGAGCTCAAAAGGCACATCGAGGCACATTTCCAGATGACACCCTTTGGAGGAGCATACCAGGGACATTCCATGGGTATTGTAACATGGAAGTATAACTCAAAAATAAAGAAACTTGAACCCCCTTGATAGATAAAAAACACACAGCAGAAACAATACATACACTACATACAATCTACCCCATATACAGCGTGCATACCAAAAATGCCATAGATACTATACACACTATACTTACAAAAAATACACAACATATATAACAAAAATACAAAACTTACACTGAATACAAGACATACATGACATACATGACATGCAAGACATGCAAGACATACATGACATACATGACATATTATACTAAACCCATTTGTGTGAGACAGACCGCACAAGAGATGTGGTCTCAATTTCAAGTTTGCATTCAAAGGGCACTGTGGAATAGGGGTATACAACAAAGGTAGACAAAATTGAACCCCCTTGATAGATACAAAGATCATAGAGGAAACAAAAATCCCAGACATACCAAACATACCATACATACCAAGCATACCATATACACCATATACACTATATATACCATGTAATAGATACATACCATATACACTGTATACACCATACATATCATATGCACCATACATACCATATACACCATGCATATACCATGCATATCATATACCCCTTACCTGTCTACACCATATATACACAAATGCAAAGAATGTACTACGCCACACTGACAGACATACAAGAAATACAACACTCATATCACTTTGAGGAACTACACAAGAAATGTGACCTAAACTTCAAGGTTGCAATCAACGGACACTGTGGGATAGAAGTAGACATGAAACGTAAATAAGCTTGGAATCTCTTGATTCAAACTAAACATACAACACCAACAATATATACAATACATACAATACATACAAATGAAACAAATGAAACAATAGGGGGTTTCAAGTTAACTTTTTTTTTACAAATTTTTACGCTACAACAACTTGCTCATTGTTGTAATATATGTGTTAGTTTTTCAAAGCAGGACACCTTTTTAGGTGTCCCAAATTAAAGACATGTTGTTTTTACAAAAAAAGGATACAAAAACCTTACCCAAATTTATAAAAATTATGTAAAAATTGATTGAACTTGAAACACCCTAATACATACAAAACATAATACACACAATATAAACATACAATACATACAATACACAATACATAGCCTACATGCCATACATTCCATGCATACAATGCATAACATAAACACTGTAAATTTCATATATACCAAGGCCGCCACAGATATGATCCTGGTATTGTACCAGCGATACCAGTACCGTATCTGTGGTTACAATACCCATGAACTTGGTATCTGATATTGTACCTGACCTATGGTACGGTACTGAGTACTGTACCGTAGTCCACAATACTATTTCTACTCAGAGGGGATGCTGTATCTTCCCATACAGCGAGGATACAGTACTATACTGTATTGTGAGACACAACGGCAGTATGGTACCGTACCGTATCTTGCACCAACGGTATGGCACCGTACTGTAGTACCTTAACATTAGTTGGATGAGTTGGGTGACTTTAGCCCAATGCAGGTATATTGAGGGGGATGACAAGGGAATGGACTTATAAATGTGTATAGATATGAAGGCATGGCCCAGAGGGCCGCCACTAGGGTACAGTACTGATACTGTACCTGTTTTGTGATACTGGAAAACCGGGTATCTGGTATCGTACCAGAAATTGATTACGGTACGCAATACCGTACTGGGTCCTCCGCTACCGCTCAACAGGGGGGCATGGTGCCGTACCCCTCATCCGGTTACAATAACCGCAAATACAATTACAAGGAGACCAGGTACGGTACAGTACAGTACCGGTACTGGCACCCTATATGTGGCGGCCTTGTATATACCATATGCCACATATGCCCCATACATATAATGAATACAATAAATGCCTTACATGTACGCACCATACATATAATGCATACATACAATAAATGCCTTACATGTCATACACACCATACATACTCTACGCACCAAAGACACAAAACATTCAGAAATTTGAAAAGTTCAAAACATTCACTATATACCAGACATACAGGACATATAGCACTTGGCTTGCTTGTGTGAGAGGAACTACACAAGAAATGTGTCCTGAATGTCAATGCATTCCATGGGTAATGTGAAATAGAGGTCTACATAGAAAACAAATAAACTTCAAACCCCTTGATACATACAAAAAAACATACAAAACATACAATACATACAATACATACACAGCATACACAACACAACAGAGAGAAACTCATCAGTTTACTTATCAAAAGAATAAAATGTTCCCAAAGTTATCCCTAACTGGAAAGAGAACTGAAGTCTACAATGGAACTCAGAGGAAATCTTAACAAAACTTCCTAATGACACTTTTTATAGTTGACAGTTCTCCTGAGGAACTTATAAGCTTTTGACCAGTGGGTATTGTATTGTATTGTATTGTATTGTATTGTATTGTATTGTATTGTATTGTATTGTATTGTATTGTATTGTATTGTATTGTATTGTATTGTAAATGTAATGCATGTCATTGATTGAATGTCAGTGTATGTTAGGGGGTTTCAGCTTTTACATAATTTTACTCTACAACAACTTGCTTGTTCTTGAAATATATTGTATATATTGTATGTCTGTTATGTCTGGAATTTTTTGTATATTGTATACATAATATATTGTATGTCTGGCATGGCTTGCATCTATTGTGTGTATTGCATGTCATGAAAGTTTTTTATGTATTATCATCAGCTTTCCTGGTGTAGAATGACCGCATTTTACATTTGATACCTTTGAAGCACATACTTTCTTGCGTTTGTTGTCCAAATCTTGCAGTGCAGTTATTTTTCTGTTCGTTTATGAATTTTTATATTTGTGTACTCCTGTGATGTTTGAAGTCCTGCTGCTGTCGTAGAGGGATTCACTCCGGATTACTACTTTTTCTGCTGTGCAAAGCATTTGTTTCACTGGTATGTAGTTTGTGTCTGAGCAGCTCAAGGAGGTTTTATTGGTTGGGGACAAAAATTATGTTCAGGGCCATCTGCCTTTTCCAGAAAGCTTATTGGATCCGTCCTCCATTCGCATAGACGTGATGGCAGAAATCATTGCTCTTTGTGGTCAGCACTTCAAAGATCTTAATTGTTCATTTGTGCAGTTTGTTTCTCTTGTGTTCTGTGTGACAGAATTGGTTGTATCAAATGCCTCAAGGTCTTGGGGATTGTTGGCAGAAAATATTGCAATACTCAAATAATTCAAAATCTTTAATGCATCTACTCAACTCAAAAACTAATTTGGAATCCCTACCAATCCACTGTGCATCATCATCATCCTTGAATGTGGAGTGTGGTGCCTCCACCCAACTGGCTTCACCTCTGGTTAGTTTTATACAGCAGCAATGTTTGGGATTTTGTCAATCTTTGTGCAACTGAGGTCAGAAACATCATATTACTTGAACTGATAATCACTGGTGGTTGGATCTAGCTGGACATATTTTGCAGACTTTAAAGCATTCCCTACAAGCAGGCTTTGTTGATCCTGTCCCAGCTAGACTTTCTGTTGATGTCCTCAATTACAACTTTGCTGATTTGCAAGTGAGACATTGCCTGGTGTGCAATTCTACACCTGAAAGATACACTTGGTTGCAAATGCCAATTTTTCAAACTATGGTAGTCCTCATCACTATCTATTGTCATGTTGATCCTTATTGGAAAAGACTTTTGGGATTGTTTGAATATGTAACAGTAAGTTAACCACCCAATTTGAAAGCTATAGCATTTTCATCTTGAAATGTCTATGCAGGATGATGAATTAGTGGAGGCTTTCAGGACTTTGACATAAAATATGTTTCTTTGGATGTATGAAAGATTTCTTGTTATGTGTACAGTGTTGAAGTGGCACATTTGCCTATTTTATTTTGTAGGAGGCTTCTTTTGTTGTTCAGATATTGAACATTGGTCTGGTGTTGTGGTTATGTCTCTTGTTCTTCAGTGTGTGTCATGGGCTTAGTGTTAAATCTGCTGATTGATATATTTTTCTTTTGCACTACACTATCTGTGCTTTTGTTTTTACTATATTGTGGTCTGTGTTGTTGTGGTTGTCTTTGATTGTGATTTGCTTGCTTTTATTGACTTGACCCTTCAATGGTTTTTGTCTTTTTATGCTTTGGTGCACGGGTTTTTGGACGATTATAGGTCGCACTACGCACTAAAAGTTATTTTATTTGATCATTCAATTTGTAGTTATTGTAGTCAGATCAATTGATGAGCGCGCGCCGCTGGCATGCTAGTGTCAGTTGAATTTTGATAAGATCCTTTATCTTCAATAGTAGCTGTTGTACTGTCGTTCTCAAAAAGCTTGTCCGAGTTTTCCCGCAAAACTCGAGCAATTTGGCGGGAAAACTTGGACAAGCTTTTCAAGAACGACAGTATCAATAAATTGAACCAGAGTGGTAAGATCAAACCAGATCACAAATCAACCATGGACATCATCTGAGATTTTATTGACATGAGAATACAATTGTTGTTTGGGCAAATTGCAAGTTTTGATAGGAGTAAGTGACTATAGTAATAAGATCATTGAGAAAATTGTTTGAGAAAAAGATCACACCTCACAACATAATACTACACAACTCAATTCTTCACAGGTGACACTCTTAATACCAACAACCCTTTGTTCCCAGTGCCACTGATAGTACCAATAGTACTACCATTACTACAATAGTACAGACAATACCAATGTCACTGAGGTTACTGGTGCCACTGCGAGTGCCAATAGTACTATGAAATATGATAGTACTACTACTGGTAGTACTGCAGTAGTACTACTCAATAAGTACTATGATAGTACTACTAAATATGTACCATGATAGCACTACAAGTATTCAAAAACCAGCACGCTACTTTGTGGCACTTGAACATTGTTAGTAAACCAATCTTTGCAAGCCTTGACCACTAAATCTTGACCTGGGAATCAAGATTTAGCGTAATAGTCAAGATGTTCATACAATTCGGAACTGGCCAATTCGGAAACTATTTCAAACTTGACCTATAATTATCTGAGAGAATGAGAGAAATTATCAAGCAATGTAAAAGTACTTATTATTTGGGATGATACTGACGTCTAATATATCCAAATTACTGGGTTTGTTCCAATATGGATTCAGCTAAGACCGAGAAAAGATGAAATGAATGAACCAGCTAATTCAATGAATGTTCCTTGATTCCAAAAATGGAAATCTACTAAACCAAGAGATCCAATTGCTCAAGCTTGTACTGCCCCTATACTTCTTTCAAACTTTAACTTCAGCAGGTTTACCACCCGGATTAACAGCTTCATACTGAGTGATTCCCTACAATTGGATCAGCGAGTTGGGTTTTTATTAAATATAAATTACAATTCCAGTCAATTGGATATCTGGCGTCAAAACTAACATTGTCAACCCCATCAATAGCTTCTACAAAATCATCATACATTTCGGCCATCAAAATGGGTAATGATTTGTCATCTGATTCAAGTTTCAAATGCGTAGCAATAATTTGTTTGCCAGAGTATCTAAAAACACATACCTATCAATACTATGTAAGGTCACATCAAATTTTAAGTAAATAGCTTTTAGAATCTGAAGACTTACTTATAAATCAATCCAGTAGAAGACAATTTAGTAAAATGAGAAGTCGGATAAGTTTCATCGAAACCAAGTTGATGGTGATCATGCCTATGTGCATCGGTTTTGTATTCCGCTCCCACATCAACTCAAGGTGTTGAGAACTCCTTCAGACGCATCTTTCCCATTGGAAGCTCTGACAGGAATACCATTTAAATGTATTGAGATGAGTTTGGTAAATTCTCTGCATAGATTCTCGTGGTCGAGGCATTAGATTGTGCTCTTGAGAAACGGGTGAACGGGTAACATCGGCGAATTGGATGCTATCCACATGATCAGTGTGTAGTACCTGGTACAATCGTGAAATGTTTTTCAATGCTTCCTTTCAGGTGTTAAGGATGAGGTCTGGCAATTGAAAGTCAGTTTGTAAGATACTCAGCAAAGTGATTAAATACAAGGCTTACTTTAGTCTGATAATTCTGTTTGTTTTGACTCGGACGAAGATGATCTTGGGTCGGTGAGGTGTATAGTTGGGTCGGTGGAAAGATTGATTAGGTCGGATTTGAGCTACAAAACCTCGGTTAAAGAGAGCATTAAGTCGATTAGAACTATTGCTGCCGAGATAACTAACCATGGGATTCGAATTATCCTTACCTTCATGACTTGGAGATCGAAATTCTCGGCCAGTTGATAACTCGGTGGGGTTGATTTGGATGAGGGAATTGATCCGGTGATTAGGTCGCAGAATGGTTGGTTAGATTTAGTCGGAGTATATATCGGCTTGGAATAGCCTCGGTTAATCGTCGGATGATTAAGTTGGGCTGGTTAAGTCGGTCTGATCAAGTCGGTGCTATGTCGGTTGACATAAGTTGGTGGAAATCTCGGACACATGATCCGAGGACTCCTCGGATTCAAGTATCCGAGCCAAATATGTTGGCAGTGACTGCAGGGACATCCTGATTATTCAGGGAAGAATTGTTTGTGATACTCAAATCTGTGGTTGATGATATAGGTAGAGAAAGTGAAGAAACTGAAATTTGTTGAGCTTGAGTAGGCTGAGATTCCAAAATCAAATTTTCTACTTCCATAGTATTGACCAAGAGAGCTGTTTGAATTTTGTTAGTCTGAGAGGCTGGATTATCAACTTCCTTAGTATCACCTGATTTGAATGGTTGAGCTTGAGAATTCGATTCTTCAGGAATAATTTGAAGAGGGTGAGAAATCGATTCATTAATAGAGTTTGGAGGAGACTTATAAATAGATTCAGCAACATTATTTCGAAGAGACTGAGAGGTTTCTTTGGCTGGAGTATTTTGAGGTTCAGTGGACTGAGACACTGGATTTTCTACTTCTGTACTATTATCTGAATTTAATAATACAGTCTGAGAAATTGAGTCTTGCCCCGTTTTTTGATTTTCACTTGGATGAGAATGATCACTTTGTTGGATTTCAGGAGTAGGAGATTTTTCATTATCTAACTCCAGAGAATTAACTGATTTCAATAACTGAGCATGAGAAATTGAATGATCGGGGTTGTTGTTGGCTTCGGTTATGTTATTAACATTATTCAATACCTGTGTAGTATCAGCTGAAATAGTGTGTGAAGACGGAGGAATGGTAAGATTGGCAGATGGTGAAACTCCAGTCGACTGAGTGGTTTGATCATCCACGGCCATAGTGGATGTAACACATCCAGTTGAAGGTCCTGAAGGCTCAGCTGTAATAATTGTATATAATCAATGTGGGAACAAAACATGTTAGCACCAATACAGTCATCATTTCGATTATTGAAAATGTCTTGACCTACTTGAAGGATAAGGATAGTATTCAACTCCACCCTCACTATGTTTGATCATTTTTTCCACTGGTAAAAGACTTTCATTTACTTGATCAATTACTTCAGTTTCATTCGATATATCCATTGGAATACCATCTAAATTAGTATCAAAGTCTTCTTGATTTTGTTGAGGGTGTGATTTATCAGTTTCAAGAAGTTCATTGCCGTCTTCTTCCTCTTCTCCACTTGAATCAGATTCCTTGGATTTTTGTTGTTGATTGCCTTCCTCCTCCTCTTCATCTTCTTCCTCTTCTCCACTTGAATCAGATTTCTTGGATTTTTGTTGTTGATTGCTTTCCTCCTCCTCTTCATCTTCTTCCTCTTCTCCACTTGATTCAGATTTCTTGAATTTTTTTTGTTGATTGCCTTAGTCCTCCTCTTCGACTTTGTCTTCAGTATCCTTGACATTGTTTTTACTTGATTGATTTAAGTTATCTATCTGATCATCCTCTTTTTCTTCGTCTTCCTCATCAGATCCTTCTGCATCATCTTCTGAATCATTTTGGTTGTCTGAAGGTGGTTTGGACCTCAGAGCCAACCGTGGTCTTTTGGTTCGAACTTGAGTACTAGTATAATTCGCAGAGCCTTTTCGGATTCGATCTGAGCGCCTTTGATTTGGAGGTGGTTCACTCTTGCCTTTTTCAATGAATTTGACATTTGGAAGAGTAGGAGGAGTGATACCGTTTTGCATATCTAGAAACAAGAAATACAATCCGAAGTCAGCACTACGATAATATCAACCCTCAGCTTGTTCAGAACACACCTTCATATGCCCTATCACATATTTCCTCAAGCTCCTTGATTATATCATAGGCGCGAGGAGGGAGTCCTGGGATGCTCTTTTGGCTATGACACATAGCTATAGTTTTTGATACATTGTGATAGAACTCTTCTTCAGTCAACTCTACTATTTCATTGTCAAAGAGACCGACACTTTGGACTCCATCCAGAGGACCATGAGTAGAAGGGGCTTGAGGAAAAGCCTTGAATGAAGGAGGCTCCACCTTTGGTACTGCTCTCTCGTCATCGGAAGAATTATCTTCATTGCTAGATCTGGCATAATCATCAGATGTGGACCCACTTGTTGGATCAAAGAAGGTCTTTGGTGGTGTAGGACGGTTGTCTAACTCAGATGACATTGTTCAAAACTAATCTTTGAAAGGTTTTTGATTTGATGAAGACCCGTATATAAAAAGTT
The DNA here is from genome assembly GCF_000204055.1 of Melampsora larici-populina 98AG31. NCBI lineage: Eukaryota > Fungi > Basidiomycota > Pucciniomycetes > Pucciniales > Melampsoraceae > Melampsora > Melampsora laricis-populina. The sequence continues at coordinate 1,485,281 of NW_006768777.1, forward strand.
ATGAAAGAGTTACTAATTTGACCCTGAAATTAATCAATAATTTAAAATTATATTTCAATCTGATCAAATTCTACTACTTCAATCGCTGATGTTTCAATAAGATCACTATTTTGAGAGTATTTCAATGATTTGAATTTCAGATTGACAAGATTTGATTGTTGAGATATATATATAAAATGATATCAATGTATAATTGATTGATTTAATGATTGAATTAAATTATTAGGATGTAAATCGATTCAAATCTTGATATTTGATTATATTTGATATTGGATGGAGTAGTTGAGAAAAGGTTGTGAATGTAATGATATTAACTAGACTGTTTCAATATTCCAGAATGAATTTCATTTCAGCTTATGTGAGCTCATTGTGATTGATATGGATATTTAAAGGCTTACCAGTTTTCAAAGAGGTTGTGGTTTTGGATTGGTGTTGAAGTTTGTGTTGAAGTTGTGAAAAAGTGGGAGTTGAGTTGGAAAAGTTGGTTGAGGAGAAGGGAAATCGATCGTTCACAACGATCGATTGAAGAAAGGGAATCATTTACTAGGGTTTTGACTTAGGCCAAAACCCTAGTAACCCAGGTAAGTGGTCAGCCACATATGTACAGGCCCATTTTCCACTCGATCACTCGGTGATCGAGTGGAAAAGGCCCTGTAGGCCTGTCACAGTGATGACAGGCCTACAGATGCTCTAGACCAGGACCCTGGAAAGCCCCTATATACCCGCCTAATTGGGTATGTAGGAATTGGCCTTTTTGGGTAAAAATGGTCCTTATGTTCTGTGTAGGAATTCTAAAAATTTGAAAAAAAAAGTCACACAGGAGCCTTATTTTGTATGTAGGAATATGTCAAAAAGTGTGGAAAAAAAAATTAGGTTTCTTACACATTAGGTAGGAAAGAGGGTTCTCAGGGCCACCAGGCTACCCACTTCAATACATAAGGTGAGTAGCAATGATCATCGAGTCACAATGAAACCCGATGTTATTGTGTATAGATACCAATCATGATAGTATTGAGTTTGAAGCTCAGGTAAGACAATTTTTTGCACATTTTTATGTAAAAGGGTGTGGAAAAATGTCATATTATGACAGTTGATGGTCATTGAAATCGAGATGTCTGACAGTCTGGCATGGGTCAGCAAGAAGGTTGTTTCAACCAGTTTCAACCGAGTCCAAACATTTGAAATGGCCTGAAAGTTGCTGAAACAGCTTGATTCTGCTCGATCACAACATTTTTTTTGTTTGATCTTGATAGTTTTCGTTGATATTAGACACAATTACTATATCTCGCGTAGCAAAAGAAAAAAAACAACCACCAGGATCCTGTGGCTTCTGATCACGCCAATGCAAATGGAGCCACCAAATTGGACCCTCGGACATGTAGTAAATTGGTAGCCATCATGCTGAAAAACTCTGAGCAGATGGACAAGGCTCTGGATCGCTTACATCGATGGAACATTCATGTAAAGCTTGACCTCAATTGGATTGCAAAAAATACATCAACAACTCTCGACATCGCAACACAAACACTTTATACAAGTGGCAATGTATCAGAAGACAATCCACTTGAAGTAAACAAGTTTGTTGTGGTTATAAAAAACAATGTATGTCATCCCCTGTTTCAAATATGAAGCTGCCGACTCTGATCATTTAATGTACTCTTGATTCGTTTTAGATGCTTTTTTTGGGTAAGATCTGTGCTCTCTACATTTACCAGAATGGTAAGCACGAGTGGATCACCAAATCGTCCACTCGATCTAAGCTCTCATATGCATCTACCCAGCTTTACATGTATAAAGGGAATCCTGGAGCGTGTAGTTTTGAAGAAAACTTTCCAAATCGCCTCATATTCTCGCATCTTGATATAGCAGATATTCACTATGTGTTTCCCCCCACCTCATCAATGAATATTACTGAACCCAAGGCTAACACCATATGGATTCCTCAAGCTTATCGTGCTATGTTAAAGGCTATGAGCCAGAAACAGTACATCAAGGCAATTCTCGAACAACTTGCTGTTGAACACGCTAAAGCTAGAAAAAAATAAGCTATACTTGAATTGTAATATCTAACTTGGTTTTTATTTCTCTCCACCTTATCTAGAGATTTGATTTTGTGTTATTTCTTCAAGTTGTTTCGCTTCATCTCTCCCAAATTCAAAAAAATACCAGTCTCTTTAGTCCCTTTTCTGAAACGTTTGACTGCTCTTTTTCTACTTCTTGATATTGAATTCTCAGACCCTGATCTCCCTCATGTGTAGAGATTCACTTTGATGTTTTTACCTGTTACAGCAGTGGACCGACTGCAGTGGCTGGCCAGGAACTGGAAACACAGTCCCTCCAGTGGCTGGCCAGGAATTGAATTACTCGTTTTTTTTAAAACTCAACTACATAACACTACATAGCTATACTACTCACTAGTCTATTTCTCTCTCAACAACTTCAACTCTTGTGATTCTTCTACCAAATTCCCAAAAAAATATACAAGTTTTTCCGGAAAAAAAATCAAGATGTCTAATTGCTCTGAAACGCCCAAAAACACAGATTTTGAGGGTCCTTATGCAGATGGAAGGAATATTGGGACCTTTCTCCAAAAAAAAAAATGGTCCTTTGTCAACAGGTAGGAATCCGAGTTTTTTTTGTGAAAACCGGCGAAATTTGTGTAGGTAGGAGGGGAAAATTTCGGGATTTCCATTAGGAGGGTATATCGGGGCTTTCCAGGGTCCTTCTAGACCACTCGATCACTCAGTGATCGAGTGGTCTAGAGTCTGTCAGCACTGTGACAGTGCTGACAGGCCCATTTTCCACTCGATCACTCGGTGATTGAGTGGAAAAGGCTCTGTAGGCCTGTCGCAGTGCTGAAAGGCCTACAGATGCTCTAGACCACTCGATCACTCGGTGATCAAGTGGTTTAGAGTCTGTGAGGCCTGTCACAGGGCTCCTCGATCACTGGGTGACCGAGTGGTTTCCAAGTACCTGGGACCGTTAAGGTCCCAGGTACTATACCTTTTAAAGTTAAGTGCATCAAACTTTAAAAGGTACAGTATCTGGGACCTTGACGGTCCCAGTCCCAGGGACTTGGATTCCACTCGATCACTGAGTGATCGAGTGGAAGATGGGGCTTTCAGTGATACACAGAGGTACCAGATCTTACCACCGGTGGATCTTACAAATCCGGGTCATTATGTGTGTAGTAAAAATCATCATCAGAAACTCTGAAAGAATTTCATATTTTCTTTGATTATTTTCGACACATGATGAATACCTATTTTAATATATGATTTCAATTAATAAGCTTATAAAAGGGAAAAATCTTTAAAATGATGGGTTCATTACTCTTTCTTAAAACAAAAAGAAACCATCATTTTAAAGAATCTTTCAATTTTAAACTAGATTCAATCTTAGCACTTTTCCTTTCCCGCACTTGAATACAATTCACCTAAGCAGGCCATCTGTCTATTGATTTCTTCTACTTTTGAATCTTGAATTTGAAATCATTTCTCTTAATTTGGTTTTGATGAATTTTACTTTAATTCCTCTTCTTGTTTCTCCTTCACACTTCTAGTATTAACTTGTACTTTCCCTTGTGAATGTTCTTTATCTGTTCTGGCTTACAATGAAGATTAGGTACCTCCTAATGTACAACTGATTTTCTGGAACTTTGTTTTTCAGAATTGTAACATTGAAAAGAATATTTTGTAATTGGTTTTTTCTTCTTTTAATTTTTCTTACATCGGGTAATAACTTTGCAAATGTTTGTCAAGGTTTTGGATACCTTTTTTTTGAGCTGATTGTATCTGGTGTCTTTGCTCTTGATTATTTCATTCTTTTTACTTTTTATTCATTTCTGAAAAGATAGTTTTATGTGTTCATGACTTGAAAATACATCATGTTAGGCAAACAAGTTTATGATCAGACCCTGTACATCTGGGATGTTCCAGTCTTATCTCCTATGTGCATGTGCATGGATCTTCATATGCACGCATGGATCTGCAAGTGGCAGCAGGTATGTGAAAGTATGCACATGAATATGCGGGAAACCACAAGAACACTGCAGATTCACGCAATATGGGGATCCATACTCAAAAGCATGCAAATCTGGAGTCTAGGGTGATGCACAATGTGTGATATAAAGACTGCCTCTCTGAGGAAGTCCTTTCCCCTCCAAAGATCAAATTATTTCATCCTGTTTTCTTCACATTTATAGATCTACAACTCAACCCACATGTTACCCACACATCACATTAAAGAACCAGTATGTGCTGGGGGTATCAACTTCAAAGTAGCTTCAATAACTTCATCTGCTATTGAAATCACTCATCCATTCCATTCACCTTTGCACATGATTGCAAAGGTTTCTGATGAACCTGATGTCAGTCACGAGATTCAACTTTATCTCCCAAATGGCAACTCTGTAGGCTATGTTCCCAGAGGTGTAGACCACTGTATTTTAGATCTCATCCACTATAAAGCAGGAAAGCATTACTCACTCCCAGCTGGTGGATGGACACCAAAGAAGGATATCCAACACTTACACACACCACTTATCAGTTGTTACCTCAACACATCAGACAAGGGTAATGGAACAACACAATTCTTAGTTACTGCATTAGTCTTTATCAAGTATTCTGATCAATCACAAGTCATCAAGACAATGTGTGAACATGAAATTTCACTGGATCAACCTCCAAGCTACAATCCTAGCTTTCATCATCATGTAGATCTTATCAACATTACAGGACTGACCACCCCTGACTGGAAATCTGCATTCCCGGAAACTCACCTTCTTTCGGCTACGCAGGCTGCCCAACTTGCATCAATCCAGTGTGGAGAAGATCTTCAGCCATCAGAACCATCAGATATCATTAAATCTCAGCTGAAACCTCATCAGAAACAGGGCCTGGCATTTTTATTAGATAGAGAAAACCCATTATCCACCAGCTATAGATCACTGTGGCAATGTGTTAACAAAGGCTCCTTTAACAAGTGGACACACCGTTTGTGTGGCGAGGAATTCATTTCAACAGCAGATAACCCGGCCCCAATTAGTCCACGGGCATCTATACTGGCTGATGACATGGGACTTGGGAAAACTTTACAAACAATCACTTTAATTGCTACCACCTTATCAGCTGCAATACAATTTGAGATTGATAATCCAGAATCAGATCTCATCACCAATCTCCGCTCTTCACACACCACTCTACTGATATGTCCTACAGGGCTTATGGACACCTGGCAACAGGAGATTATAAAACACACAAAAAGAGGTGGTTTGAAATTTATGCGCTGGCATGGTGCAAGTAGGATGAAAGTTGACTTGAAGGAATGGAAATCTGCTGATATCATATTCACCACCCCAATGACACTTGTGTTTGATGTACGGCACTCGGGAAAACCCCGGCTCCCTTTTACAACAAGGTGGTATAGGGTGGTATTTGATGAGGCTCAGTAAGTCTCATCCTTTTCTGAATCCTTGTTAGTCCCATGAATTGGGACCCAGGCTAATTAATGACTTTAACCAGTGTTATTCAAAATGAAACTTGTACACAATCCATTGCGACATCTTTGAGCTCAGTCAACAGGCTCTGTCTCACTGGTACTCCGCTCCACAACAGAATTTGTGACCTTCACATGCTGCTCAAATTCTTACACATCAAGCCTTTTCAGCAAGATTCAGTATGGTACCATCAAATTGTACGACCAGTTCATAATGGTGACCTCCGGAAACTTTTACAACTATTGAGATATTTCATGCTCAGACGGACCAAAGCAAGCCATCTACCAGATTTACCTCCAATCCACCATCAGACCATATTGTTAGGTTTGCATCCACAAGTGAAGATTATACATCAGCAGCATTATCACAAATTTCTAACCCAATATGGTGTTGCTCGTCAAGGGACATTCAAACCAGGGGAGTACTTTAAACAATTGAGCAATCTCAGAATGACATGTGATCACCCACTTTTGTTTAAACTGGAAAACAAGTCAGAGGAAAGGAGAATCACTGAGATGGAGGAGGAACTCGGAATAATGGTACCTGATGAGAGGAAGCTTGAGGGGAATGCAAGGCCAGCTTATACACAGGACTGGTTACTCAGCACTAAACTAAATTACTTGGTCAGCAAGCTTATTGAAAAGAAAAATCTTAGACTTAGAAATTCAAACAAAGACATCAAGAAGACTGTGATCTACACCCAGTGGAGGTGCTTCATTGACTGGTAAGTATAGTCCCAGTCTTCTTCATTGAGACAGTTCTGGCCTATTTAATCTTACTCAACTTTACTACAGGATAATGGTGGCTCTGGATAATAATCACATTCAAACCTGCTCCTTACACGGTGGAATGACCAATACTCAGAGAACATTCCAACTCAAAAAATTCAATCAGGACCCAGAAGTTGATGCTTTTGTGGTCTCTATAGAGGCTGGAGGGGTTGGTTTAGATATGACTTGTGCAGACGAGGTCTACATAATGGTATGATATAATCCACAAACCTCGATTTCTCTGATGCATACACTAATTGCCAGTGCCCTTGCTTTAGGATGCCCATTGGAACCCCCAAATAGTACAGCAAGCAGTTGACCGGGTTCAACGAATGGGTCAGACTCATCCAGTCAATGTTTTTCATGTAGTTGTTCAGGATTCTGTTGAACAGCACCTCTTCAATGTGAGTTTCCTCTCAAGTGTGAAAAATTTGTGATGTCTGACAAACCCCATCATACTTCAGGTTCAGAAGAAAAAGGCTTCTTTAGCAAGTAAAGTAATTACTTTATCGGTTCCCAAGGATCAACTAGAACAATGTGTCAGGGCTGGTGATACTATGGGTGATGAAGTTGAAGATTTTGATGTCAATATGTGCTATAAGATGTAGAAGGTATAGACAGATTTGAATCCATCAAAATGTTGCTCATTGTTGTGATCTTATATCTTTTCCCTCTGTACATGTGAAGGGACACCAAATCAAAGCCCTCTTCTGTCATACAAATATACATGTGTATTGACTTTGACACAAGTCTTTCAATTTTCTCTTTCCCCACATGTGCATAGATGAAGCCACCTGGATACCATGTGGGAACAATCCTGCAGCCGTAATTACTTGACAGGAACTGGAGATCACAATATTCCAAGTCACAAGTAACAAAGATCAATACAAGATTTTTTAAAATGATTTGATGGTAAATGGAACAAAGACTTGTTTGAAATGACAATCATGTTTCAATGCAACAGTTTTAAAAATCCACCATCAAACAAATACCATAGAGTCATCACCTTCAACACGGGCAAAGGGAGTGTTACTCCAAGACAAATCTTTCAATCTTGCTAATACAACATCAAAAGAACCCCAAAAATTTCCAATGTCCAAATCCCTGCTCACAATTCCAACTTCTTCCATGACTCGTTCAACAACCGGGGAAAACCACTCAGGGGTTGTGCTCCACAAGTTTTCTTGCTCCGGGTATTCATCAGAAATGATAGCATCCACCGCTTCACCTGGGACTGGTATGAGGTAATCAATCCCACCAAATTCTTCCACGGGGTTTTTGTAGCAGTAGTCTGCAGAACACCCTGTAGGTAATTTAGACCGCTTGTCGTATCGTCTGCAGAAACCATTGTAAAACTTGACCCATTTGTCCAGAGCTCGTTGAAAGACGGGAATAAACAGGTGGAGAAACAAGGCCCTGAAAAGCAATAATCAAGATTTCAGCATGGAATCACCAAAGAAAATGAAAAGCAGCTTCACCTAGCCATTGGATCATATTGATCATATAAATCTTGATCAATGCGCTCTTGAATTTTAGCTTTGATATTTCCAGTCAGTCCACAAGTCATTTTGTCCCAGAAGCACTCAATCTTTTGGTTACGAGGGGATGGAACATATTGATGATACGGCCAGTTTGGAGCTCTGGAACTGTAAGTTTCTCCGAAATAAAGTTGATGTCCCGCAAGAGGAACAGTCTCAGTTCCTCGATCTGTGGTGAGCTTTTTGGGAATGCCACCTTGCTTTTTTACAAGCCCCAGATACCACAAGTCAACATGGCGGGGGTCGCTGTTGGTGACATGAGCATGAAGTCCCAAGATCTTTCGAGACCAGCAATCAATGAAACCATATATACCAATTCCAAAGTTCATCAACTTGTCGTGTCCATCGGAAGCCCAAACCTCATTGGGACCGCCCGCATAGTATTCCCGTTGCTTGAGTTTATGAGCAGCTCGCATTCTGACAGCATCTGGGTCCATTGCCTTCATCATAGCCGCAATAACATCACTATATAAAAGAGGATTTGGAATGTAATTAGCATCAGAGCAAAATGAATCAAGAAGGGCCAAACACTTGCCGGTGGATGTGAAGCTCGTGTTCCTGAGCTAGCATCTTCTTGATACTCTTGATTCCAAGTACATTTCCATATTCAATCTGAAGTTCTTCAATCTTGTTACATACGGTGGCATATGTTACTACACCCATGTCAAGATCATCCTTTTGGCGGTGAAGATTGAGTTGCTTCTCAACTTGAGCTAAAGTTGACCGGCTGATGATGATGTTATGTTCGTTTTTGAGGGCAATGAGAGCTCGCTTTTGGTTCAGAGATTGTTTGTAATTATCTAATACTGCATCCTTTACAACCTCCACATCATAATTTCCTTGTTGTTTCAAGTCCCATTCTTTGATCCGTCTTCTAACAGTTCTTACACATACTCGGATGTTGTGCCGTTGCCAAACAGTGTTGCATACTGTTTGTGCTGGCTAGTTGTTAGCCACAGCTTCTTCCACAAGCGGTCGCAAGATTTCATCAGATATTTTTGCTGGCATGTTGGTGTGTAGTTGGTGATGGAGACTGAAGGTGTTTGGATGAGGATTGCAGAAGATTGAGGACAGTCGAAGAATATTCAGGATAATCAAAGAAGATCGAGGATGGTCTAAGAAGATTGAGGACGGTTGACGAAGATTGAGGAAGATCAAGGACAGTCGACGAAGAAAGAAGAAGGTTGAGGACGGTCGACAAAGATTGAAGAAGATTGAGGAAGATCGAGGACGGTTGACGAAGAAAGAAGAAGATTGAGGACAGTCGACAAAGATTGAAGAAGATTGAGGACGGTTGTTGAAGATTGAGGAAGATCGAGGACGGTTGACGAAGAAAGAAGAAGATCAAGGACGGTTGACAAAGATCAAGGAAGATCAAGGACGGTCGACGAAGAAAGAAGAAGATATGAGACGGTTGACAAAGAAAGAAGAAGATCGAGGACGGTTGACAAAGATTGAGGAAGATCAAGGACGGTCGACGAAGAAAGAAGAAGATCAAGGACGGTTGACAAAGATTGATGATGATGAAAGAGGTTTTGGAGGAGAGCGAGACAGGAAGCAGGTACTTTGAAGCTCTTGAGACAGATGGTAGAATGTCTCCGGTCGGAGGTGTTGAGACCTGTGAGACCGAGCTTGTAGCTAGTTGGCCAACATGTGGTTTTTGGCTGCAGTAGAATCTAACATTGGTGTTTGAATTGTACAGTTTGAGAAATGTATTTTTTGGTTTTTGGTTTTTTGATTTTTTGATTTTTGGTGTTGCTGGTACTTTTTGTCGAAAGGTGACAATGCAATGAAAACGGTGTCGACCACTGGAAATTTGGGCAAAAAGGGGTTGCTGCCATGACTTTTACTCCAGTACAGGGGTTTTATCCCTGTATTTGAGTATTTTCTGGAGTTTTGTCTTTGATTTTTGAATTTTGCACCCGGGAATTGTGATTTTTGATTTTTGAAATTTCGCATTGTCACTTTGGAACGTCTCGCATTCCGTAAATAACAATGTTAATAAGCCTTATAATCCCAATAATCCTAATACCAATAATCAATTACCAGCTGTTAATAATAATAATAATTTTAATAATCAGCCTATAACTTTGTTTTGTGTGTATTGTAGCACTGAAGGTCATACAGTTGGTAGGTGTAGATGGGTTATTCAAGATAAGCAGGCTGGGTTACTTCAAGATAGAATGGATGGATTCTTTTTACCAAGAAGTGACGCAAGATTGACTAAGAAGGGTGAAGATGGAATTAGGCAACAAGTAATTAAGTATTCTGAGGAGCAAGCAAATGCTGTTGCACGTGGTAATATTCAACAACAACAACAGAATCCTGTTCCACCACCAGCTACCAATACAGTTGTGGTACCACCACCAGTTATTCCTACGAGTGTTATAACTAAAAATGATGGAAAGGATAGAGTACATGAATTGAAGGCTAGTTGTGGAACTTTAGAAGAATGGTGCATGCCTGAGGTTAATAAGAAGCAAGTAGAAGTTAAGGCAGGAGCTGGAACAAAATTATATGGAGTAGAAATGAAGACTAGAAGTGGAAAGGACGTGGAAGAAGGTTCAGGATTTAAATTGAAGAAAAAGAAGAAGGTGGCAATTAATGACGTGGTAGAAGAGATTGATGCTATGGATGTTGATGAAGAAGATGTTGAAGATCAAAGACGTGGAATTCTTGAAGATACTTTAAGAAGAATTAATAAGGATAGGCCGTTGCTATTTGCAGCCCACAAGAAAACCACGTAGGCGCTGGCCAAATTACGCCTACATGGGTGTTTCCCACGAAGAAGCGCCTACATTTATGATGTAGGCGCTGGAAACCATCCAAAATGACGCCTACATGTCAAAAAACCCATGTAGGCGTCATTTGGTTACGCCTACATTCAAAAAATGAAATGTAGGCGTAATTTTCAAGCACCTGTAAGGTTCTCGATAGAGAAACCTTCACTGGGACTCTGGGAACTCTCACGGTGGCCGTTAACCACTGAAAACTATTCTAGAACTCTTGTTTGCATTACAAGCACGCTAGCCTAGCTCCAGTCGGGGTTTGTCAAGAAGGAAGAAACAATCAGAACTGATATAAAGAGAAATGAGATAACTAGATGATGACTCTTACCTAGCTCCAGTCGGGGTTCGTGAAGAAGAAGAACCCAACGTGGAGCCAGGGTTAATAGAGAGTATGCTGAAAGGTGACCTCTGTAAACCCATGCTGTACATAACCCTTACATCCCTCCCCTTCTAAAAAAAATTCCTAAATCATGTATACTAAGTAATAAACCTCCACGCCGTTGTACCCTTGAATGATTTTGATAAAAAGGAAAAGAAAATTGAAAAAAGTAACTAAGTCTGAAAGAAGAAAAAAAAGAAAAAATTGGCATAACTCGCCCTTAAAATAATATCATTTAGAAGCAGAAAAAAAATCCACACTTAAGATGTTTATATAAAAAAAGAAAAGAGAACTAAAGAAAAATGAGAAACTGAAAACCACATAATTTGTTGAATGCTTGAAGTAACTTGAGTCTTGCTGCGCCAACTACCGTCCCTCCTTGTTTGTCCGTGTCGTTTGAACTGAAGTGAAGCAAAGCAAAAAAATTGTGCGGTGCTCACGGGCGTGGCCAAGGAGTTGTTTTTGAAAAGGTTTTTGGGGGGGGTAGCCTTCGGCGGTGCATACTAAGAAAGGTGGGAACTTACTTTGACACTCAGGTCAATTGCCTGTCCCTTCCTGCTCAATCACGGGTCCTTCACCTCGGTATTTCTTCAGCTTTGAGATATGAAACACGGGGTGTGACTGATCCTCGTCGTCGAGTCTTAACCTGAAATTACGGCCGTCTTTGAAACATTCGATCACTTGATATGGCCCATCGTATCGTGGTCGAAGCTTTGAAGTTGGTCTGCCGGAACCACCTACGATCTGCTGACGGTCTTTACTGTCAATCAAGACCCAGTCGTTTACCGCCACGGTGTCTCCGTCTCTACGTCGGCTGTTGTACTGCACTGCCTGTGAGATTCGGTTCGTCCAGAGGCGGTCTCGAGTTTTGGCCCAAGCAGATTGTCGCTTCTCAAACCACTTCTTGACGTCGGCGTTGACTTCTGTTGCCGGTAATTCAATAGGGAAAAGTCGTGGTTTTCGTCCGTATACAAACTCAAACGGCGAAACCCCTGTCGCGACATTGACCGCCGTGTTGATCGCAAACTCGACAGCTGGTAGGGACTCAAGCCACTTGCCATGCTTTGCTGACACCAATTGGCGGAGAATCTGGACAATGGTCTTGTTCGATTTCTCACTGCGGCCATCACTTTGAGGGTGATACGCTGTGGTGAGGTGCACCTCGATACGTAGCAGTCGGTGGAGTTCTTGCCAAAAGGTGGAAGTCCAAAGTTTATCTCGATCGCCTATCATGGTACGTGGTACACCAAATATCGATAGCCAAGCGCCAAATAGTCGCTGAGCTGTTCTCTCGGCGGTGTCGGTTTGGCAGGCTGGGATTGTTCGAACAAAACCTGAGATTTGGCAGGTAACAGACAGTAACATGTCATAGTTCTTCACCTTAGGAAATGGCCCGATGAAATCCAGCGCGATGTGTTCCATTGGAATTTTCGGCACTTTGCTTGTCTGCATTCGTCCTGAGGTAAGAGTTGTCCGGGCTTTCGTTCGTTGGCACGTGTCGCAGTTTTCGACGAATTTCTTGACGTCCGCGGTAAGATTCGGCCAGAAAAACTCGTTCCGTAGGTGTGAAAGGGTCTTCAATGCTCCTAGGTGTCCAATTGAGTTATGGACTTGCTCAATCAGGTTACGTCTCAGGTCGAGCGTGTCAGGTATCACCAATTGGTTGTCCAGGAAAATGAGGCCATCCTTGACTTCTGTTCCTTTTTGTAATGGTAGGGTCGAGTGAAGTCGTGTACAGAAATGGTCTGATTTATACCCAGCTTTGATGTTATCTAGGACTGGCTTTTCGAATACCTGTTTGACTTCGCAACATGCTACATCCTCGATCCTGGATAGGGCATCCGCAACGGTGTTGTATTCACCCTTCAAGGACTTGAAGTTGAGGTCGAATTGGGAGAGTGTTTCTAACCATCGTGCCTGTCGACGGCTTAAATGCGTTGTGTCAGCAGGTGTGTGAGCAAGTGATGGTCTGAAATCACGTTCACTTTCAACCCTAAAAGCAATAGTCTCCATTTCTGAAGGGCGTTGATGACGGCCAAAAGTTCTTGCTCGTGGACGGGGTAATTTCTTTTGGCCGGTGTCATCGTTCGACTCTCATATGAAATTGACGACGATTTGTCCCAATCCGCGCCCTGAAATAGCGCCGCACCTAAACCATGTCCACTGGCGTCCGTAAAGAGCCAGACTGGGTCATCTGAGTTATAGTCTAAGGTTTTCAACACTGGAAGGGTGGTCATGATTCTCTTAATGTTCTCAAATGCTTGATCTTCTGCTTCCCCCCACTTGAAAGGTTGGTTCTTGCGTTTAGAACTAGTCAATGGCGATAGTGTTCCGACATAATGAGCCAATCCGTCTACGAACTTCTTCATGAATTGAACTGTTCCTAAGAAGCGAAGCAGTTGCTTTTGTGACTTAGGTGTTGTCCATTTGGTGACTTTGTCGACTTTCTGTTCGTCTGGGCAGATTCCGTTTGCACTTATTTCATGCCCCAGAAAGTTGATCTTCTTTCGAAATAGCTTGCTTTTCGACGGTGAGCAGTAGAGTTTTGCTGCCTGTAGTCGTCGTAAGATTTCTCTTACATGAGCTTCGTTTTCCTCAACTGAATCTGAGAAAACGACAACATCATCAATGTAAACAACGCAGATCACTCCAATTAAGTCACCTAATGCCTCTTCCACCCATGCTTGATGTGTTGCCAGCCCATTGGTGACACCCATTGGCATCACCACCCACTCGTAGAGGCCTAAAGGTGTCTTGACTGCTGTGAGTGGGATGTCTTCCTCTCTCATCTTTGTCTGGAAGAAAGAATTGATTTGGTCAATTACAGAAAAGATCTTTCCTTTCCCCACGAGTCGTACTGCTTCATCAATATTGGGCAGAGGGGAGCGGTCTTTCACCGTATACTTGTTCAGTGTACGGTAGTCACATACCCAACGCGGCAGGGCATTGGGGTCCTTCTTTGGTATGATCATTGAAGGCGACGCGTATTGGCTTGTAGATCGTCGAATTCGGCCTGCAGCTAAGTGCTGGTCTACTAGCTTTCGCCAGGGGCCCCAGTACTTCTGTGGATAGGCATACTGTTTTTCATTTATGACCACATTGGGGTCCGTTAGAATGATCTTGTGACGGACTTTGGAAGAATCACTTTGGCCTTCTGGAGGGAAGAAATCATCCTCATCATCAGAGTCTACCGGGGGTAGTTCCTCTGGAAACAACGCAGCAAACTCTTTAAAAACTCGCTCCTCTCTAGCTGTCAACTCTCTGGACTCCTGCACTTTCTTCAAATTTTCCACAACACATGATATCATTTCATTCCTTGTTTCATTAATCTTTTCAATCATTTTTTCTGATTCCATAAGAATAGTCTTTGATGGTACATGTTTCACGGTCCAGTCATGCAGGGATACATCAAGGTGATTTTTTTCCAAGAATGGGGTACCCAAGATTACATTGAATTTTTCTCCCAACGGCGCAAGTTTGAAAAATGTCAATCCAAAGCGTAATGACGGTTCCGCTGACGAGACGTTGGCAAAACAGAATTCAGTAAAGTAAAAGGGTTCAGCTTCTTTATTGTCAATTGCTAACCAAGCTTCAATTGGTGCGACCAGGCGACATCGAGGAATTTTGGCTTGCTTTGATAGTCGATCCACCATCAGATTCGTTTCCGCTGCACAGTCAATAAGTGCGCGGACGTCAACACCGTTGATTCTCAGATTCAGGATGATTGATTTGGTATGTGAGACAGAGGGCTTGACACACCTTGTGTCCTCTTTCTCGCTTGCCAAATGTGCCACTAAAACATGATCCGCTTCTTCATATCGTGCCAGATCTTGAGCAAATAGATCAGGTGTCTCGTTGATGCTCGCAATCAATGGTGCCTGAGTTGAATGACGGCCCGCCGGTTTTGAAATTGGGGCTCCAGGGGCTGATGCTGGTCGGTTCACGTTCTGCGGTCGCACGTTGTTGGCTGCAGGTGCATCTTGACGACGGGTAGGTCGAGGACCGGGGTTGAAGACGTCCAAACTAGGAAGTTGTACGTAGGGTCCTTTGGCGGGTCCGCGGCAATCAGATTTGCCACATGCAGTTCGACAAACTCCGCATAAACCCAAGTGCCTCATGTATGAGTGGTACCTCCATGCCTGATCGGCGCGCTGCTCCGTGGTTTGATTATCCGGTGTGCTGGTGTTATTCAAGGCACGTGGCGGTGGGGCGTGATTATTGGAAGATTGACGAGGCTGAATCCATGGTAGTAGATTGCTGGACAAGACCAAATCCCATATGTTATTCGCTTTCGAAATGAACGGCAAGAGTTTAAAGTCGGTGGCTTGTAATAACCCGCGGTCTTTGACCCATCGTTGGAAGATGTCTGGTGTCCCCCATACGATGTATTCCGCGAGGTTTCTTGGGGTAAGTGACGATTTGATTTGGACAAGGTTGTACAAATCGCGCGCTCTACCAACATAGCTCTTGAAGTCTTCATTCGGTCCCATACGTAGTTGTCTGATATTTCGCTCCGTGTCTTCCAGCCAACCCGTTGGTAAGGTCTCAGATGCCAGCTCGTGCATAAGTTCGTCCCAGGTCAAGTGCTCCAGTTCGACACGCGAGTTCACGTACCACGTTCCTGCTCTCGGTTCAACCATGACAGATCCTAGGATAATGAAACGTTGGCGATGATCGGAGAGGTTTTTCAACTCGAAGTATTGCTCGATTAGCCTTCGCCAATTGAACAGTGCTGCCGGGTTTTCAGATGGTCCAGTAAATTTCGGTACCTCCGAAAGTTTCAGATCGCTCGCATAGACCTTGGACACTTTCGGTTCAGCCACTGATGGACGATTTTGGAAGGGTGGTACGTCTATCTCTTCAACTTTTCTATGCATGACCTGGTCGGCTCGATCCACTGATGCTTGGCGCTCTAGTTCGGGGTCTACGAGTTGGGTGAACGAGACTCGTCGTGATTCCCTTTGGACACTGTCTGTGGGTCGTATAAAGGCCTGCCGGATGGGTGAATCCTGTTGAGCTAGCACTGGGGACGATTGAGTTAAAGCTTGGGCAATCTCCGTATTGACAGTACGCTGCTCTCGTGGTCCTGCTGGAGTTGGCGTCGTAAGTTGGTTTCGAAACGCAGCAAAAGGGTTGTTGGATCCGGTACTTCGAGCTGTCTCGGGCGATTTTCCAGTGAGCAGTCGCGATATGGTCAGTTCGAGTGCATCGATTCGAGCTCGATCAGCGGCTGCTACTTCCAGCTTGGTCTTCCATTCCTGCTTCTCGTGTTCTAACCGTTCAACCTTCTCCTGCAACGTCTCAATAATTTCGTCTCGAGACATGGCTTCCGTGTTCGGAATCTCCCCAATACGTGGCAAGGATCCTGTTGGTGGCTGTGCCATTGGTGTGAAGATAAAACTTCCAGGTACCAACGGTGTCGATAAATTGGCTCGATCAAAAAAATTTCGGACTATGTGAGTGTCAGGTGTCAAGGTTGGTTCTGGTTCGGTCGAGGTGACGAGCGTATGTGATGACGAAGGATAGATTGTCCTTAGGGTCCGATTGGGCGTGTTGACGTCTTCTCCTTCAATCGGCCAGTTGTACCGAGGAGGAGCAGGCGCTGGTGGTGAATCGACAAGTTGGGATGGTCTAGGTTTTCTCAAGAAGGCTTCAGGGTTTGTCGCGAAATTGGCAGGTAAGTTAAATGGCATATGATCGGCGTCGGAGTTGCAAGGATGTCAGGATGTGGGTATGGAAATCCCACGATGGTCAAGAAGGAAAATTAAGATTGAGAAATAGAATAAAAAAGTGTAAGGTTCTCGATAGAGAAACCTTCACTGGGACTCTGGGAACTCTCACGGTGGCCGTTAACCACTGAAAACTATTCTAGAACTCTTGTTTGCATTACAAGCACACTAGCCTAGCTCCAGTCGGGGTTCGTCAAGAAGGAAGAAACAATCAGAACTGATATAAAGAGAAATGAGATAACTAGATGATGACTCTTACCTAGCTCCAGTCGGGGTTCGTGAAGAAGAAGAACCCAACGTGGAGCCAGGGTTAATAGAGAGTATGCTGAAAGGTGACCTCTGTAAACCCATGCTGTACATAACCCTTACAGCACCTACATATCTCATTTGAAATGTAGGCGCTATTTTTGAGCGCCTACATTCAATTTTCAGCTCAAATAAGCGCCTACATGCAGTCCTGCATATGTAGGCGCTACAAATCCGGCAACTGCAACTCCAGACTGGTCTGAAGGGTAATGAAGAACAATTTTCAAGTCAAAATGAGAGTATTGGAAGACGGAAAAAGCAGTTTGGACTCAAAATGAGTGTATCGGAAGACGGATAAAGCAGTTTGGAGTTGAAATCAGTGTATTGGAAGACGGAAAAGTAACTCCGGAGTCAAAATGAGTGTATCAGAAGACGGAAAAAGTAGTAAATTATTTCAACTCTGAACTCAGTTTGGAGTCAAAATGAGTGTATCAGAAGCGGAAAAAGAAGTAGATTATTTCAACTCTGAACTGCTATTTACGTCTTCTGATACACTCACTTCAGAGTTGAAAAGAGCATATTCATCTTCCAATATGCTTAACTGCTTTTTCCGTCTTCCAAAACACTCATTTAAACTCCAAGCTGGGTTTTCCATCTTCCGATACACTCATTTCAACTCCGAACTGCTTTTTCTGTCTTCCAATACTCTCATTTTAACTTGAAACTTCTTCTTCATTAGCCTTCAGACCAGTCTGGAGTTGTAGGTGTTGGATTTGGAGCGCCTACATATGCAAGACTGCATGTAGGCGCTTATTTGAGCTGAAAATTGAATGTAGGCGCTCAAAAATAGCGCCTACATTTCAAATTAGATATGTAGGTGCTTGAAAATTACGCCTACATTTCATTTTTTGAATGTAGGCGTAACCAAATGACGCCTACATGGGTTGTTTATCATGTAGGCGTCATTTTAGATGGTTTTCAGCGCCTACATCATAAATGTAGGTGATTTTTCGTGGGAAACACCCATGTAGGCGCTGTTTTGGCAGCGCCTACATGGTTCTCTTGTGGGCTGCAAATAGCAATGGCCTAAGGATAATGGAAGTGAGAAGAGTGAAGAAGGAAGTCAGCAAACAAAGAAGCCTTCTTATATTATTCCAAATGACGGGGATTTTGTTAGAAGCAGATCAGAAAGAGGTTTACCAGCCTTTGCTGATAAAACAAAAGTAGTGTCAGAGGTTGTGGAAAAGATAATGAAAGGTGCTATAGAGCTTCAAATCAAGGAGTTATGTGCTATTTCACCCGTGATATCTGATGAAGTTAAGAAGTGGGTATCAAAAAGAAGATTGAATCTTAATCAGAATACTATGGTGTCAGTTGTTCAAAGTACTGCTGTTTCTGACTTTGAATATGAATCAGATTCAGATTCTTCATTGGAGGTAAATGTTCCTCAGGCTACTCTTTATTCTACACCTCTAGGATTCGTGGAAATTACTATTGGAAAGAAGAAGATCAAAGCTCTTATTGATTCTGAATCTCAAATTAATATTATTCCTTTGAAGATTATGCAATTACTTCCTGTTCAGACTTTGGTAAATTTAAAAAGTGGCGTGAAGGGGATAAGTGGACATAGGACTCCTCTTTGTGGAATTGCTGAGAATGTTAAAGTTAGTATCAGAACAAATATTAGTGGGTTGGTTCATTTCTTTGTTGCAGAAGATGAAGACACGCCAATTCTTTTAGGAAGACCTTTTCTTTTTGACTTTGAGGCTCAGCTTAATTTTGAGGAAGATGTAGGAGAAAGAATGACGGTGAAAGATAATAGAGGTGTTTGGATGAAAATTAGATTGTGTGAACCTGATAGAGGTACGTGGGAAAGGAAATTAAATGTGTCAATTGAAGAGAGGCAAGGCTTTATGGTTGAGGAATTTAAACAAGAAGAATTATTTGAGGAATTACGTGAGGAATTAAATGAAGATGAGGTATATGGATTCAAGTTTGAAGATGAAGTTAAATTAGATGAAGGATTGGTAAATGAATTGAATTTAATTATGAATATGGAAGATGAAGATATGTTGAGTAGGGATTATGAAGGAAGGAATTATAGGAGTTTTAGTACAAAATATAAGCCATCTGATAAGAAAGTTAAACCTGTGAATGCGCCTATGCCACAGTATTTAAATTATCCACTTCAAAGGCCTCCATTATCTAGAGACCCTTATGTTACTCCTTTAATTCAAAACCCTCCTGAATTTATTGAAACTGAAAAGACCACGGTGGAAAGATTGAAGCAGTGTAATTTTGGACCTGAAGGATGGCTTTCTGAAGAAGAATGGAAGTTGTTTTTGTTTATTATGGTGTTAAGAGAGGCAGCAATAGCGTATTGTGAGGAGGAAAGAGGTTTATTGAAGCATAGTTATGGTTTACCTTATGCAATTCCAGTTGTGGAACACGTGCCTTGGCAAATAAGACCTATACCTATACCAACTGCAATTAGAAATGATTATATTGAATTGGTTAGACAAAGAATTAGGACAGGTCTTTATGAACAATCTTCCTCAAGTTATTCTAGTCCAGTGTTTTGCGTGCTTAAAGGTGATGGAAAGTTGAGGATAGTTCATGATCTTCAAGTATTAAATAAAGTTACTATTAAGGATTCTGGAGTACCACCTTCACCTGAGGAATTCGTGGAATCTTTCTCTGGTAGAGCTTGTTATGGAATGGGAGATATAATGGGAGGTTATGATGAGAGAGAGTTGGCGGAATTCTCAAGGCCTTTAACAACATTTGAGACTCCTTTAGGAAGATTACAATTGACCAGATTACCTCAAGGAGCAACAAACTCTGTAGCAGTATATCAGGCGCAGATGATGTGGATTTTACAAGAAGAACTTCCTCAACACGTGGGAATTTTTATTGATGATGGTGGTATTAAAGGACCTGAAAGTGATTATAACAATGAAGTATTGAAGGAAAATAATTGAATAAGAAAGTTTATTTGGGAATATGCCGTGGTTTTAGAGAGGGTATTATTCAGGATTGAGGAAGCAGGTTTAACAGTTAGTGGAAAGAAATTTGCTGTGTGTGTACCAGCTTTAGAAATAGTTGGACATATAGTGAGTAAGAATGGAAGAAGTGTGGCCCAAAAGAAGAAGAATAAGATTCAGACTTGGCCAACTCCAACTAATAAAACTGAAGTATTAAGCTTTTTGGGTACGTGTATTTATGTAAGGATGTTTATTCCTAATTTTGGACATTTAGCAGCACCTTTGAGAAGGTTGACACGGATGAAAGTGGACTGGGAATGGACTCAAGATTGTGAGGATGCTTTTAATAAATTCAAGAAAATTATAGGAGAAGATATAGTATTGGGAGCTTTAAATTATAGTGAAGGTGCGCCTAAAATTATATTGGCTGTTGATTCAAGTTACATTGCTGCTGGTGGAGTATTGATGCAAGGAGATGAACATGGCGTGGTAAGACCAGTATTTTATGAATCTGAAGTCTTTTCTGAGGTGGAATCAAGGTACTCTCAACCTAAATTAGAATTATGTGGCGTGGCTAAAATGATGAGAAAGTTTAAAACTAAATTATGGGGACAGCATTTTGAATTGCAAGTGGATGCTAAGGCTTTAATTCAAATGATAAACACGCCTAGTTTACCTAATGCTGCTATGACAAGGTGGGTAGCTTATATTCAATTATTTTCATTTGATTTGGTTCATAAACACGGGAAGGGGTTTGGAATGCCTGATGGTTTATCAAGAAGAGTTTTAGGAAGTGAATCAGAAGAAGCTGA
Source organism: Melampsora larici-populina 98AG31 (assembly GCF_000204055.1). NCBI lineage: Eukaryota > Fungi > Basidiomycota > Pucciniomycetes > Pucciniales > Melampsoraceae > Melampsora > Melampsora laricis-populina. The sequence goes on from NW_006768777.1 coordinate 1,506,025, forward strand.
GAGTTTTGATGAAGAATTAAAAGAGATTAAAGTATATGAAAGTTTTTCATTAGAGGATATGGAAATAAGATCAGAAGAAGAGGAGAAAATTGAAGATGATATGTGGGATCAAGAAGGTATTTGGCGTAATTTACAAGAGTATTTATTGAAGATGAGAAGGCCTGAAGGTTGTATGGATGCTGAGTTTCAAAGTATCAAGAGTAAGGCGCCTTTATTTTATGTTGAAAGAGATAGGTTAAAGAAAAGAGGTGTACCTCAAGGAAGGTTGGTAATTTCGAAATTAATTGGTCAAAATTTTATATTAAAGAAATTACATGAAGAACTTGGTCATAGAGGAGTTGAAGAGACCTACAAGAGGTGTTTAATTAGATTTTGGTGGCCTGAAATGAAAGAGTCAGTTAGAAGGTGGGTAATGACGTGTGAAATTTGTCAAAAGAAAGGTGGAAAGAAGCAAAAAGAGGTGGGAAGAGCTACTGGAGAAAGTACTATATTTGGAAGAGTAAGTTTGGATGCTGTTCATATAAAGGCGGGTAGTTATGATTATGCAATTATTGCTAGAGATGATTTGTCTGGTTGGGTTGAAGCAGCTCCTTTAAAGAAATTAACTTCAACTGCTGTGGCTAAATTTATTGTTAAAGAATGGATTATGAGGTATGGGTCCGTGAAATGCTTTACTGTTGATGGTGGATCTGAATTTGAAGGAATCTTTATAGAAGCTGTAATTATGGCAGGATCAAAGGTAGTTGAAGCCACGCCTTATTGGCCACAAGCTGAAGGTATGGTTGAAAGAGGTCATAAAGATATTAAAGGCGCTGTTGTAAAATTAAGTGATGAAACTGGTACATCTTGGGAGGCTTTCTTACCTCAAGCTTTATTTGCTGATAGGATTTCCACGAAGAGAACTGCTGGAATGTCACCTTATGAAATGCTTTTCTCTCAAATGGCTGTTTTACCTGTGGACTTAGAAGCTGGAACTTTCTTGGGAATTGATTGGGAAGATGTTTACACGGGAGAAGAATTAATTAAAGCAAGAATGGAACAATTGTTATGTAGAGAAGAAATTATTGAGAAAGCTTATAAGAAGATGATGAAAGCAAGAGTTGAAGGAATAATTTATTGGGATAAAAGAAATGCGCATAGAATGAGGAAACCTTTACAAGAAGGTGATTTGGTTTTAACTTATAATAAAAGCTTAGAGTTTCAATGGGGTAAGTTATTTAATAACAGATGGAATGGACCTTTTAGAATTGTTAGGCAACATGTAGGTGGATCTTATATATTGGCAGAATTAAATGGAGTGGAATTGTCACGAAGATATGCAGCTGAACATATTAAAAGATTTTATCCACGTGGTGTGATTCCAACAGCAGAAGAAGAAGAGGTGGTCAGTGTTGAAGAAGAGGCGCAAATTTAAAATTACTTAAAGATATATAATAATATTAATTTCAAAGTTTAAAAGAATAAAAAAGATTAAAAGATAAGAATATAAATTTATTAAGATATGTTTCATTTTTTTTTTATTATTATTATAATGTTATGTTAAATAAAATATAAAAGCAAATAAAAGAACAAGTTAAAGTATTTAAAATTAATTGAGTAAGCGTGGGTCAAGATGGTTAGGAGTAGAAGGAACATCAGAGTTATCAGGACTTGGATAATTGAAAGTTACATTGTTGATATTATTAAAATCAGGAGGAGAATGAGAAGGAGGACCAGTATTAGGCGGATTTGTAAGAGGAGAATCAGGAGCATGAGTGTTGTTATTATGAAGTCTGTTGGCATTTTCAGTGTGGTGGATCCAGGGAATAAAAGTATTCATATTTGGAGCTCCATCAAGACCTTTTCTAACAAGATATTCATCAATATCAGCTTCACGTAAAAAATGATAATTATTATTAACTATGTTTGGAATGGTATGACCATTATCTTTAAATTGTCTTATAACATCATCAAGAATACGCCAAAATTCCAATTTTGAGAAGTAATATAATCAGTTTTCCATGGTAAATTGTGATCATAAAGAGAAAGAAATAATGGATCTGTAGTAGGAAAAGTAGTTTCAACAGAAGAAGAAATTGAAGGAACTGGAGATGGAGGTAAATCTACGTGTTGTAAATCAAGATCAAATATATTATTAAAGGGTGTTGAAGAGCCTTCACGGAAATATTGATGGGTGGTTTGGTGGTTGAAATGAGCAACTGAATAAAGAATTAAATAAAAGAAAGAAAGAATAAAAAACATTAGTAAAAATTAAAGAATTAAAGAAATAGTAAGAAATTCAAAATTATGACTTACCACACATAGAATTTAATATTACACATCTTTGACATCTTAAAGGTTGAGTAATGCTGAGAGGACTTAATTCATAAAAACAATCTACTTCTTCAAGGCGGCATTGTTCACATGGAGCTCTTATAGTTGGATGAGAAGTCATTTTTAGGTATTTTTGTCGAAATTTATTATAAAAGTTAAAAGAAAAGTTTTAGTATTGAAGGATATGTTATTTTTAAATTGTTTTGACGGTAAACTGGGGACAGTTTGAGAAGAAGAGGAGGATGTGGTGAGCAAGATCTCTACTTAACCAAAAAATTTAAAAATTATGTGAAAATTCGAGTTTTTGGTCAAAGGCAATATTATTATTGAATTTATTAGTCATCAAGGCTATCAAAGTTGATTCATTATCTTCATTTCGTTATCTTTCAAATCATATATTTACATAAGCAATTGATAAGGACATTTAAGAGTAAAGAAAAATTCGAAAAGATCAATAAAAATAGTATAAGAGTGAAAATTAAATTAAGAGAATTAGTAAGAAGAGATTGGAGGAAGAAGAACATTTAGTTTGGATCTTTGGGAATGGAAACTGTTATGAAAAGAATGAAAGAAGAAGAAGAATATTAAGAAAGTTGGAGAAAAATTCGAAAATATGGGTATGAAAGCTTGGAAAGTGGTTTTTAGCTTATTATTAGAAGAGATATTGGTTCAGGAAGGTTTTATTGTGAAAGAGAAACATTGTTTTAGTCAGCAGCAACTTTGATCATGAGGATTGATAAGGGAGGTGTGAAGTTATTCAAGAAAAAGGAAATTTCGAAGAAGGGTACTATGGTATTAATTCCTGTGTAGTGATGTCATTGATGGATTGATTGCGCCAAGAGTTTTTCAGAATGATTCCAATGCTGTGTGATTGATTGGAGTGCTGTGGAATGATCTTTTGATAGAAGGAAAATCATTATTAGACGTGAAAATAGTCAAAATTCATCAGAAATGGGAGTTTTCAGTTAATTACATATGGTAAAACTTGTCAGAATTGGGTGTGTGATAGTTCATTCGACGCAAAATCATTGGTTTCATAATGTACAACCTTTAAATCATTAGTAGCGGAGGAGTAGTAAAAAAGTTATAAGGCAACAAAGAAACTGGAGTGAATTTCGAATTTGGAGGTTACATGTGACATTTACATGACAAAACTTTATTTTTGCAATCTTTACAACTCAATAACTTATTCATCACACATCAGAAATAGGTGATATAGGGGTGATAAATGATCAGAATCACGAGGGCTATCAAATGAGCTATAGTAATCCAAAATTGAACAACTTTACAAAAAATTCGTAATCCCAAAAATTGATTTCAGCTATGAATATTAGGAAAAAATCACCTGTATTCATCATAAGAAGATCTGTTCATCATTTATTCACATCAATTGATTGAATTCACGCCTTAAATCATTACAAATAATACTATTCATGACATCATATGATTACATTGGAGGAAATTCTGTTGATTTTGACGGTCTTTGAGGTTTTTTGGAGGTTGTTGACCATTGTTGAAGGGTGTTGGAAGGTTATATACTATTGTTAAGGATTTTACGGGCTTTTGTTCCCCTTTTTACTCATCTTATACTTTTGTTAGAGTGTTTTTAATCATCATTAAATTACTTTAGCAGTACTAAGTTCACTAAATTGCCCCTTTACATCAAAGGAGAGATTTCTTTACGTGTGATAAGACTACAAGTCTTCATTGGAATAACAATCAAACTGATTGTTGCTTTTGCTAGTAATTAAAGTTGTGTTTTTGTTGTGTTCAGATTGGAATAACACTACAACAGTGTTGAGATTTCTCTATTTCTAAAAATCACGGGAATAATACTTGAATTGAGTATTGAGACATATTTCTCTGGTGCCTTATCCCAAAGAATTCAGCAAAACCCCGTGTTGATTCTTTCAAAGAGGCAGTCTTAGGCAACTTCTACTAGTTAGTTATATTAGTAGATTATCCCTCTTTAAGCTCTGTAAAGCTCTTGTTGAGCTTTAAGTTCTACAACGTCCAGCACGGAGTCGATGATCCGTCACCTCTCACATGCTCACCGCATTGAGGCTCCAGTTGACACATCTCAACAAACCCTTACAACCTTTCCTGAAACTGGGAAAGCATCTAATGTAAGTTTTATTTCTTTTTATTCTTCTTATCGTAACTCTGGCTGATATTCACTTGATCTTTAATTTCCAGTTAGGAAATATCAACTGAAGAAATCTCACGAATGCTGTTATCTGCCTTATAGTCAAGCAAGAACTACCTGTCTCTGTAGTCAATGCCCCAGCCTTCCGTGAGCTCTTGTGTTGGATCAAACCTGCCGTTGCTCCTCTCCTGTCCAAACAAACCGCCATCACCGATGGTATTGTAGCTCAATTTCAACTCGGTCGCAATCGTCTCACTTCCCTTTTCTCTTCAATTGATTATATCAGTATCACCTGTGATGCTTGAACATCACCCAGCAGTGTACCAATGCTTGGAGTTACCGCACACTGGATGACCGAAGATTTTCAAATGAGATCAGTAGTTTTAGCATTGAAAGAGATTGATGGATCTCATACCAGTAAGAACATGGCTGCCCTCCTCAAGCATACCTTAGATCAATTTTCTATCACCGAAAAACTTTACTGCATCACTGCAGACAATGCATCAAACAATATCACCATGGGAAGCGAGCTCAAGAATCTTGTACCTCATTTTGATCCTGAGAAGAACCTTCATGGGTGTGTTGGCCACATTATCAATCTTGTTGCCAAAGCTGGAGTCTTGATTTTCGACAGCAAGACCCCACCAGATCCTCTCAGTGCTTTAGATCCTCAGCTACCTCAAGATCAAAACAATGATCTCCCTGATGGTACTGCTTCATTAATCGAACCTACCCCCCATCTCCAAGTCCATTCTATCTTAACTCAAATTTGTGGGTTTCATAAGCGAGTCCGTTTGAGCACTCAGCTCAAACAGGCGCTTGACCAATGTATCACATTCTCCTCTCAGCCTCAAAAGGTTGAACTGATCCACGAGGTCTCAACTCAATGGTCTTCAACATTTTAGGCCCTTGAGCAATTCTTTGAGCTCAAGAAAGTCCTTCAATATTATTGCAACATCAATGATTCCTTAGAACCTTACCTCCTAACCGAAGATGAATGGGTATTGGTTGGCACCTTGGTCAAATTCCTACGACCTCTTGCAATTGTCATCAAGGAGATTGAAGGTGATGACTATCCCACCTTCTCACGAGCAATGCCTGACTATCAATGGCTTGTTGAGAAACTTAAAAAAGTAAGTTTTTTCATGTTAACTTTTTCATATTTATTCAATTTCTAACTCATCCTTTTACCAATCATAGGCTTGGAGCACATCTGATTGTACAAATTTGAAGGCTGCAATTCGTCCTGTGGTCAAGAAGCTAGTCAGATATTCCACATTAGCTTTGAAGAAATTGGTCTACATATGTTCTCCAATACTCGACCCTGGCCGAAAGCTCAACACTGTGACGGATTTTACTTTGGAAGAGCTTGGTTTTGGCAAGGATCAACTTATAGCATACTTTACCGAGCAAGCTCGTCATTTCAAACGGGCTCAAGATCCTGATATCAAAGTTGTCAAACCGGACCCCGTGCTCAAAAGTGACGACAACAGACCACACCATTTTATTAAACGACACAAATTTATCCAACTTGAAGCGAGATGAGGGAGTATCTTCTTGCCCCGCTTGTGGATGAACGCACCAATATATTAGTCTTCTGGAAAACTAATCAGTCAAACTGGCCAATACTTGCTCGCATGGCTCTGTTCATGCTAGCCATCCTTGCTTTGGGTGGCCCTTCAGAAAGGATCTTTTCTGCTGGATTGAGGGTGATGTCTGATTATTGTTCAAGTATGACCAATCAAAACTTTGAAGCTCAGATTTGTCTCAAGTCATGGGGGTTTGTTTTGAGCTTGTAGTTTCTTTTTATTTCTCTACTCTGGTTAATTTTTTTTTCTTGTTGTTTCTTATTTCAATTTTCTACGCGCTCCTTTGTTTAACTTGTTTTTTTTTTGTTTTTCCTTTACATACATGCTGAAATTGATCATTCTGGTGCCCTTGAATTAGCTCACAAAAGGCTGGGCCGAGCCAGGGCCATCCCGAGCTCCCCGGTGGCCATCTTGAGTGCCTCGCGGCCGAGGCCTGATCCTACCTGGCCCCGGGGCCGGCCACGCAGCGCCGGGGCCGGGTCATAGCCCTAGGTTTTGGGTTTGCATAGGACAAACCGTAAAACACATGTAATGAATGTATACATTCATTGTACGAAAAGCTTCTCGCACTTTAGTAAATTTTTTGTTATCCCAATCAAGTTAATTTGCTAACGAACCATTGAAATCTATAGACAATAATCTATGTGTTTTTTCTTTATAAGCACTCGAGTACCTAGGGGCAGGTGTGTTGGCTGTGATAGAGGCATATTGGACATTTACATCAGATTCGAGCCCAAGCAGCGATAAGTTCAAAGAGATGAACACTTATTCAAATGTCAGGATTTTCCCACTTGTGTATACTTTAACGAGGCTTTACGAATATACAAAAAGGAAAAACGCCTCGCATCCACCTCGCGACGCGGGCGAGGAGAAAAAACTAAGTTTGTTCATTCTATATAGAGATTCTGTATGAAGATGATATGTTGTTAAGTCAAGGGAACGTGACCAGAACCAAGACAAGCTTTCAAAACAAGGTTGTGAATTGAAGGACGATCTGTTTGATTTACACTATGTTATTAATACGTTTTTTCTTGAGCTCGTTATACTTCGTCTGCCACTAAAGCCACGATCATCCTGTTTACATATAATTCACAGTATAATTTGTGTTGATTGTCGATAACCAATGTGGAATGGAGATCCGATGATGTGGAAATGTCGTGCATATGTAGGGTATTGTTCATAACCGTGGAATACCGAGTAGATCATATATCATGAGATCAGTTCATGATGACGACGAGGAGGCAGGCAAACATTGAAAAAATGACGCACCGATAAAGGTAATAGAAAAAGGTGATCAGATAAAACCCCAGTTTGAAAAAAGTCTCTTTCTTATGCTGTCCCAATGTCCGAAAGATCTCTGTAGCATCATACATGTGATTTTTATTGAGTACTCTACAACAGAAGAAGGAATTATGATAATTGTAAGTCGCGTAGTCTAGTGGAACGGGTTCTGCGGATGGGAGAAAAATGAAGAGTATAATTGACTAAACTTATTGACGTTCCACGCAACCAGAGGCGCATTGATGATTGTAGCAATTAACTGAAAGCCCATTACAAAGCAGACTACTAAGAACATATGTGCCCCCATTTCCGGTAGTACAAACTGTTAAATTTGAATGTATCATCAGCTAAATGATAACCGATCCAGTGATTCAGGCGGTCAAAAGGGTCTGGGAGAAAATCCACACCTGATTCAACTTGTTACATAGGTCGATCGGATTCAAGTAATCGCCTGATGAGAATGAAGGCAAGTGCATTCGGAAATGATCAAACAACATCAGCATTTGAATGGCCGTGGATTCAAAATAGATCAGTGAGCATACTGACATTCTAGATCTGAAAACATGATAATCTAAATTGAAGAACATGTTCAACCTGGTCAGTTGGATGATCGATGGTGATTGATAGTATTGTCTGAAAAGAAGACCGACGTAGAATACCGCTGTAAAGAGTAAAACTGCGGCCACGATGACTCCTAAAAGAAAAAGCCATGCTTCCTGTAATATCAAGACATTGAGAACATTAGCTCAAGCTGAAAAGTGGTATCTATGTAGTCCAACAAAGGAAAATGAACTTACATTACTCATTTTAAATTTCAAACCTTGGAGAAAGTGTGATTTGTTTCTTTCTTGTTTTCCTTGAATGTAGGTAGAATGAGAATGTTGAGTTTCCTTCTTTCCGCTTTATTGTCTTGATTGGAGTGTTGATGATGATGACTGGTGAAGTAGAACTTGAGTTGTTGTCTTGATCAGTATCACTGCTGAGTCTTTGGCTGATGAAGCTTCTTGATCGGTTTGGGTGACATGTCAGTAAGTTCTGTATCTTCAACTGTTCGATCAGCTTACATTTCACTCGTCACGTGATCAACACAATCCACCGACTTCAACTTTCCTCACTCTGACTGATAATGACATCTCACAGATAATTATAGCAGGTATTAAAACCTGGCTGCTCCGTGCTGGTGTTGCTCAAGAGGGTGACCTTGGAATGCAATCAGTCTCGTTCCTTCCACAATGGTTCGAGATCCTAGTACTGGGTATATGCTTATACTGTGTCACCCACTTTATACTTACTCTAGTTGCTTCGACTAGAGCCTTTTACATTTTCCTCTTCTTTACATTTCAATATCCTAGTCAAGCAACTAGCATCTTGGCTATACTCTTGATACCTAGTCTTAAGATATATAAAGAATTCCAGTACTCCAGGAAAACACTCTTCTTCCACAACCCTTTGGATAGTTGAATACTCACAATTTGCAATTCCCTAGACATTAATCCAACTGGAGAAGCTGCAGGGGGGAGGTCCTCTTCCCTTCACCTTGTCAGTCTCTTTCTTGTCTATCCTCTCAAGAATCTAAGACTTTCTTCCACTACAATTGAACAGAAGAGTCAATCCCTAATTATCAGCATTGAACACCTCTCTTCAACCACTACAATAATGAAGAACTTCACAATCTTCATCCTAGTAATCAGCCTGACCCATGTGTTTTCCAATTCAAGACTAACTACCGTGAAAATATATCATAAGCCAAATGACAGTTGGAATGAGAGTGGCAAAAACAATACATAATTTATTTGTTGAAAGAAGAAGTAGTGAGTTCAATCTTGGCATGTCATCACAACCACCTTCTCACCAGGTATTTGGGTGTTGGAATCTAGTCAAGGGGAAATTTTGGTAGGAATTTGTACTTGGATTTGCTGTGTTGGGCAGATCATCTTATATAATAATTCAAGGCCTGAAGGATGGCTCTCTGCTTCCGCAAGCTGTTTGACACTGCCAATGTGCCATTCACATTTGATAAATTCAACTGGAGAAGCTTTGGGGCAGGTTGTCTTCTCTTGCCCTATACTGTCTCTTCTGTAAGGATTTGAGATATTTAAGCCTTGATTGTAGCAACAAAACACAAAAATAGAGTTTCAAACAACTGAACAAGCAAATTCAGTAACAGAACAACACACAAAATATACGTGTAAGAAACCTGCGCCATGTCCGTGTGGTGCTTGCTCGTCAACAAGCACACACTAGTTGCCTTTGTGTCTCAAAGGCAGTCTGTGTGCGCTTGTTGACGGGCGACTGCCACCAGGACACAGTGCTGAATAAGATCAACATGGATAGGAACTCCCACAGCCCCCAGCTTCTAGTCACTGGTAGGCCAGAGACTACCACAACTTCACCAGGACTTCATAATGATTTAAACATGGTACTTATCACTGTGTGGGTCATTCACAGCCCCCAATCACGACTGAGTGGAAGCCCAGTGCAGCCCATGGCTTGAAACCTTTTTTCAATTTTTTCTTAATTTTGTTTAAAGATGTTTTCAATATGCTGTGTGGCATATCTCTACCAGTTATCACAAAGATATTGTGCAGTCATCAGAAAGATCCTGATCAGTCATTGGTAAGATCCCAACTGAGTGTTGAACAAGTGTTTGACAGCTATGGAGGCTCCATATCAATAAGTATCACATTCCTTTTGCACGCAATCCAATTATTGCACTAACTCTGAGATGTCAGGACAAGGTGGCACCCTCACACAATGGAAAATCCAAGTTTCCTTTTGCTGAGAACATAGACTCCATTTCAACACTTTCCCTGGCAGCCAAGTGGCTGCACATACAAATGGAAATCAGTGTATGTCTCCATCCAAATATCAGTCCTATAAAGGACGGCAGGGCAAGTCGTTACATGTAGCTTCTTCCAAGTCAGCTCCTAAAGCGGAGGACTGGCAATATCAGTTCAAAGTCTATATAGTCCTTGCTTTGTTACCTCATTTCAGCTCTGGAGAGGCTGGAGACACCTCTGCCAAAATACTTGACTGACTCTTGCAACTCATTCAAATTGGTAACATATGTGTTTTGGGATCTTTCAACCGTGGTGATGGAGAAAAGCTCACGTAGTTGGTTGAACAGCACCACACCAAGCAAGCCTTGGAGATGGGTGGCCCCATATGATGAAAAAGCCCAATTTGCATTTTGCTTTGGTATCACAGATTCCATGTCCATCTCAACTATACGTTTAGGAATTTGTCTATGGATTTGGGTTTAATCCTCTCAAGCATCTTATCTTCTGGTGGGAAAAGCTTCAAGGGTAAGGTGTTAATTGATTCAGGTGCATTGGGTAGTTTTTTGGATGAAACCTTTGTTTCAAAGCATGGATTGGCTGTGAAGTTGCGACCTTTTCCAATTTTGTGTGTAACTTTTGATGGTTTTTCTGGGAAGGATGGTCTGGTGACTCACTCTTGGACTGGTTGTCTTTCTATTGAAGATGATTCCAACAAATTATTCAATTCTGAATGATCATTAGATGTAACTGTCTTGGGAGCAGCAAGGATATGATGTGATCTTAGGCATGAACTTGCTTAGAAGGCATGATGGATGGTTGGTTGGTTGCTCTCCATCCTTGCAAAGCTCCTTCTTTATCAGAGAGTTTTAACTCTTTTGGTGAATATTCAACACATTCTCTTGTTCCATCTTCTTCAAAATCTTCAATTTTTTCTGCAAAGCTTTCAACTTTTGTCACTTTACCTGCAATTCTGTTTGAATTCACCAGATTTGCTGATGTATTTAAACCACAGAGTGTTTTTTTACCTCCACATTGACCGGGTTTTGATATGAAGATAGGTCTGAAGGATGGTGCAGTTCCAACGTATGGTGCAGCTCCAACATATGGTGGGTTGTATTTGTTGTCTCAAGTTGAAGAATGTCAGTTGAAGGAGTGGATTGATCAACAGTTAGCAAAAGGCAAAATTTGACCATCATTGTCACCAGCTTCTTCTTTTGTTTTCTTTGTCAAATGTCCAGGCAAAAAGAATTGACCTTGCGTGGATTATCAATCTTGAAATTCTATTTCTATTCATGACAGTTTCCTGATTCCGCTGTTGGGAGATCTCTTAACTACAGTGTCAGGATGTATTTTTTTCCTAAATTAGACTTGAAATTGGTGTTCAATTTTATTAGGATCAAGTAGGGAGATGAGTGGAAAACTGTGTTTCACACTCTGTGGGGTTTATTTGAATGCTTGGTTATGCCATTTGGGTTGGCCAATGGACCAGCTTGTTTTCAGTGCTTTATTCATTCTGTTTTGTCTGAATATTTAGGTATCTCTTGTTTTTTGTTCATCAATGATATTCTTGTTTTTCTAAAACTTGTGAAGAACATCAAATTCATGGAGCTCAAATGTTGGACAAATTGCAACAGCATAATCTCAGTGTATCACAAGATAAATGTCAATTTTTCAAGTCTAAGGTTGCATTCCTAGGGTTTGTAATTTCAAATGATGGTTTGAGAATGGATCCAGCTAAATTGAAAACTATTTCTGAATGTCCTTACCCTGTTAACTCCAAGCAACTTCACTTTTTTAGAATTTACCAATTTTTATTGACGCTTGACTTCTTTAACTTAGAAAAATGTGGATGTAGTGGCAGGGTTGGTTTGATCAGCCTGAGTAGTTTGCTTCTTTCTTGACAGACGGTGCCCAAAGGCACAACGGTACCGTCTATTTCCACGAGACAGGATGGATGTTGGACTATGGGTCATACAGGGAAATATCCCTATACTGGGGGAGGGGAAATTTCCCGTGACGAGTACCTTGGAATAATCAAGGTTGAAAATTTTCTCACTCTCTGAAAATTTTCCGTTATCCCTGCTCGTTCTGGGAAATCATCACATCAACTCTTTTCTCTCTCTCACATTACAAGCTCTGCAGCTTGTCTTTCCTTTTCAAACCCACCCACCGCCCTCAATAGGAAACAGGGAAGTGTAATAAAGGGTAACCTTGGTATAATTAGAGATATGATGGTATGTGTAGAAAATGTTGTATGTAAGTTGTAGAGGGAGTGCCTAGCCCACCGTTCAGCGCTCTCCCTCCTACTGTTACTGGTGGTCTTATCTCCCTCAGCCCTTGTCAGGGTTGGCCCCCCCCAAGAAACCAAGAATATTCATTACAAATACTTTAGGTTTGCATAGGACAAACCAAAGACAAACTTATATATTATATTACATTATTAAGTCTTATGTTAGTATACAAAATGAATAATAAGAAAAAAATAAGTATACACACTTAGACATCGTTGAGTAAAGTGTGGATGCATCTTTTAAAAGTTTTCACTACTGCTCCTCTTCCTTCCTCTTTCAATAAACCTAGGGCTTTACAAGTCTGATCATGCTAACCCGTGTTATTTCATGCCTTGGCAGACGTTGAAGCCATGGCAAGCACAATGGGCCTCTTATTGTAGCTCATTCCATTTTCAAATTTTACATACTCCTGGGGAAGCAAATTTGGTGGACCCTGTATCAAGGCAACCAGATTATGAGATTCCTTTGGGTGAGCAGAATAGTATGACACTCTCAAAACCTTCTATGATAAAGGATGATGTATTGGTATGTTCTGTGGACTAGCAAATTAGGCAGCGGGCACCACCCTCTGGTGTTCTATGCAGGGTTTCAGGGGCTCTCATGATTATGAAAAGCCATAAACATCACCAAATTTCAGTCTATACATAGAGACAAGTACATACTTTCAAAAAGCAAAGCCTGCTATTGAAAAGCATGTCATGAAAGATTTCTCAATCCACATATAAGCTGAAATTACCTGCTTCAATGAGGGGAGTACATGATCTGGTATTTCATGTTTATCTCCTTAGGAAACACAAACCAGATTCTACTCAACAATGCCAACAAAAAGAACCAAGACCAGCTTTTATTGAAGACAATGAAGAATTAGAAGTATTATAAATATTAGATTGCCACAAGAGATACAATAAGGTGGAATATCTAGTTAGTTGGAAATGTTTCAGCTCAGAGCATAATTCATGGGAGCCTGAAATCAATTTAAAAAAAAAGTAGTGAATTATGCAATGAATTAAACAGCAAGTTTCCAAATGCAATAAGAAATTACCAAAGGACACGGAGTAAGTGATAGGGCAAGCTTCTTCCCACTGGGTTTTTTAATGCTGCCTGTGGAATTCAGGAACACAGAACTTACAAGAGAGAGTTTGGACGTAAAAGGGGGGATAATGTTATGATCTCAGGATGCATGTAAAGGCCTGTGAAAGACTTGTATTATATGTCACAAGACAGACTACTCTATTTGTATACGTCACATCTGTATGATTGCTCTCCTTTTCCTCATCCAACAATCAACTCATTAGGTGTAGTTTTGCTCCTTGAACCTTGTTGGCAAACCCTTTTCTGAGCCTTAACACCAAGGTGACGCCAGGCAACACAGGAGGTTACACCAACACCAAAGAAGAGACAACCAAAGTCAAAGGTAAAGTTTGTTTTAAAGCTTGAAATTCTTCATCCATAGCATTCATACAGTCCTTGTTTACCGTAGCAAAAGCATCATGTAATCCATCATTAATCTTGACTTCCAAACCTTTAACAGAAACATTCTCTTCAAATTCAGTCTGCAAGACATCCATTACCTCAGCCTGAGCCTGAGCAATGGAAGTGGCAATAATGGTACCAATGGCATTAGAAGCCGTGTTGTTTCAAGCATTGATAACAAACAGCGTTGACAGAATTGTTGAAAGATTCAAATCGTGGTTCCAAGTATTGCTAGATAAGTTGTTGTTCTGAGGACAATAAAACATAGAGTGGTACCACCTGCTTTGGTGACAATTCAGTTGGTGTTTGAGACATCATCAACCAATGTAACAGAAAGATAGACAAAAAAGTGATTGAAGACTAGAGATCAAACAAAGTAGTAGCAGTTTAAAATCTCCAGATGTTTCCCTTATAGATAGATCAATGGCCCAGAAAAGGAAAGATAACAAAATATCCAAAATTGAGAGAAACTCTAATATGCACAAAGATAAGAAAATGATGTGATAACATATCCGTAAACAGAAACAAATCACAGAGTTCAACAACTGTAAGATAAACCTCCTAAAAGACTGAAAAGACAGATTATGCACAAATATCAACAGCCTAACTATACAAAAGAACCAAAAAATATCATATACAGTGATATTGGAACGAGATGTAAACAAAATTAACAAACTGGCAAAAAAAACTAAAAAGAAGAAAAAACACAAAACAAATTAAGAAAGAGATTTTTTTCAATGATCAAATTATACTGTAAGGGCCTTGGTCTAGGGTCTCAAAGAGCATAGCTCTAATCAAGATTTTACTCAGATTTTCAAAGGTGACAAATACTTTAATAATTTGAAAAAGAAAACATAAGAAATCACAACTTAAGACACTATGTATACATATCCTATTATCTAACATGTTTTCCCTTAACAATGCAATTCCAATTTTTGTCTAACAACTGTTTCTTATCAACAAGTCTTATCTATCTTAATACATTCTCACAGTTCCTTACTTCTTGGGTAAGGTATATGTAAGAAAGGTTGTTGTTCCTCCTACCAAATCTTATCTTTGGTTTAAACTTTCTTACTTAGGTTGTATTACTAAGTTTGTTACTTATAATACAAATTTTTCTCAACCTTGGCACTATTTTCTGCTGAGGTTGAGGTGTGTTTGGGGGAGCCCGGGCGCGGGATCGGCAGGCTTTGCGTCACGGTGTAATTGCCGCTGACGCCTGTTGATCTCTCGCCCAGCTGGGTGGGTGGGTGGAATTTTAAAACTTAAGTTGAATCAAAATGAAATATTCAGTTATTTCCACCTTGAGAATGGATGAAGTTTTGGTGACGTGTTGAGAGAGTGAGGAATTCGGTTTGCTTATGCAACTCCCAAATTCACTATGTGAAAACTTTGCCTATGGTTATGGGTTTTCCCTCTCTCCGCAAAACTGTATCATGGAACTAAGTCGTAAGTCGTTCCTTTGGTAAGACCATCAATCTGTAGTTTTGTTTTATCCTTTTAAGTCATTTGAAAAGTGTTTTACATATATTATACATCTACATATTTGAATTTGTTACATCCTTCCCACCTCGGTCAGAGAATTCCAAGCGGAGGCAAACTGGCAAGTGCGGAGAGTCAAGCGAATGTGAGCGCACCATTCCCAAGCTAGTTGATGGTGTATCAAATGTATCAGATATAACTAGAAAAAGATTGTACATATTTCCTTTTTTATCACATTGTTTTATAATAATTAGTGTGCCGTGTCATTGTAGCAATCACACTTTAAAAAAATCCCAGGCAGCTGATTATTGAGCTACCACAATTTCACATGACTGCATACATACTGCTGCTGGTGAGACAAACCCTGACAAACCTGGCAGCTGACGTGTGAAATCTATGCATATCCCAATATGTGGTACCGTGCTTCAAAGTTCACCCCCTTCTTCATCTAACCCCATAGGTTAAAACCATACTTGACCCAGAATCCGCCAAAGCTCATGAGACGTTTTCGACGTTTGAGGCTTAGGTCATGAGAGGCATTGGCCTTCACAAGATAAAGAAGCATCTGTGCTTCACAAACAAGATGGCTTGGAATATTAGCCATGATTACGTCACTCCAGTAAACAACATTTCTCAGGATTAGTGGCTCCTCTGATTGAAAAGATGATGTGTTTAGTCAGAATATTGGAAGGGGAGTGCAATTCAGTAGCCGCTATACGTTAGCGGCTAATCCCTGCTAACATCTACGCCACAGTTGTCTGTACTACAATCCAATTCCCTAAATACGCATCTGTGTGACACCTCTTCCCTATCTAGATCTACCCACCTCCGCTTGTCCATCCCCTTCCCTTCCCTATCTAGATCTACCCACCTCCGCTCGTCCATCCCCTTCCCGTGCATGCCAAAACGACCGGCTCCAAGTCATTCCAGCTGTATATTCGCAAAGGGCCACATCCTCATCCCGAAGGAAGCCAGGTGCATGGGTCAGAAGTCTTTAGCTTTAAGCTTCTCTGGCATTGACCCGCGGCATTACTTGCCTACTTAGGATTAGGCGAAGTTGTTGTCCTTGAGCATATCACCGTGTCCATGTGGCAGTCTCTCAAGGACGAGCGCACACGGACTCCCTTTGAGGCACAAAGGCAACTCGTGCGCTTGCCAACAAGCAAACATCAGACAAACACGGTGTATGTGTCCTGGATTGAAGATCATCGCCTCTCTTATTGCTCGAGAGAAAGGCGATATGGTCACCTTGCGAATGGCTTGTATTGGAGATGTTTGCCGAGCTTTTTGCCCAAGTGTCCTTTGGTGAGTCGGTGAGCATATTGTCCCGGAATGTTGGTCTCGGCCTGTGGGCTAAATTCGTCCCGGAAGGATGATGAGGCGTTGTCAACGCCAGATGTATATGTGACATCTACTTTGGTTGAGTGCGTGAGAAGATGTCTCGATTTGGAAGTTGCGTGTACAAAAGTGTCAGGGATAGCGGTTAGCGGTTAGCCGCTAAGTTATTGTCTGATGCTCCCTGTTTAGTCTACCCTTCGGCATCCAGTCAAGTCTACACTCCGACATCTTTTCTACGTAACACAATAGAATGTGAACCGACTGTACACGCCAACTCTGAACTTTAGCTTGAACAAGCCCTCTCTGCGCGGCCACGTCCGCGCGCCTCGCAGAGGGGCTTGGGACTAATCGTGAGTTCCTGGCACGGAGACTCCACGAGTTAAGTCCACTTATGTAGTTTTTCGCTGTTTCCCGCTTTCCTCACTGATAAAAACGACTTTACCTTGCAGGAAAAGTTGTTCGTATTTTTGTTCTACATGTGTTTCCATCATGATATCCTGGTTATCACTACTTCATCACCCTGGTCATGAGTTGTGTTTTCAAGCTCTTATGTCCCATATGTAAATGAATGTACAGCCTGTATTTGCATCGTACGTGATTTAAACATAAGGATGTGCAAAACATTTGGTGAGTTTGGCGCAGGCAGAAACTAGCGTACAAAAAGCACTGAAACCAGACCACAATACAGGCGGGTGTTGTAAGAATGTTAAAGCCACATCTCTGGCCGCATCAGATAGTTTGTCTACAATATGAGGCTATGAGGATGTGTAGAACAAAAATATGAACAACTTTTCCTGCAAGGTAAAGTTGTTTTTATCAGTGAGGAAAGCGGGGAAAAGCAAAAAACTACATAAGTGGACTTAACTCGTGGAGTCTCCGTGCCAGGAACTCACGATTAGTCCCAAGCCCCTCTGCGAGGCGCGCGGACGTGGCCGCGCAGAGAGGGCTTGTTCAAGCTAACTCTGAACTCCACTGATTTGGAAAATTAAATTGTAGAGCCTTCGCGGAACCCAAATCCAAGACATCGCGCCGAGGTTTTTGATATCATCGAGGATCGGAGCGACCGTATCTCCTTTTGAAGTTCCGAGGTTGCAAAAAATGATATTGGTCCCATGTCATGATTGGAGCCTAGTGTACTCTCGTGACATGGCTTATGTCGAATCGGAGATTTACAAAATCCACACAGGTTTCTGTTGAAGATTGTTCTCACGCCATGGCCAATTGGACTGCTATAAGAGCCGGCCGCTCAGCATCAGCTCCGGTTCCACATCTTTCTCTTGTGGAACTCGGAGCTAAAGACTATAGGTCTCTTATAGGTACGCAATCATATACCTCTGTCTTGCGGAACTGGGAGTTGTGGACTTGCAGCTGAGCCTTTCTCTTATGGTTTCTTCCCTGTAATTCTCTATTTCTTTTTTTTCCGGCTTGTCCAGAATCTAAGACTTTCTCTCATCAATTAACCTTCGACACCTCTCGTCAAGTACATCATAATGAAGAACATTGTGACTTTGATCTTACTCATCAGCCTCACCCTCGTGGTTTCAAGACCACCAGCAACGGTACCACTACAGAAAAGATGTGACCCTTTGGTATTTGGAAGTTGCGCGAAGCCAGTCAATCCACACGCTGCACGAAAGCGACCATGCACCTGTTACAACCAGTGCCTCAGGGGAAAACAGTGTGAAAAGGGTCACTAAAATTTCGCCCTTACGTTCCCCTCTTTGTGAGTGTCTCTGATATGAATATTCTATCTTGAGAAAATCATGATTAGATTGACGCTGACGCTAACATTCTTAGAGCCAGGTTTCGTTTCCCGGGCAGAATCACTGACCGCAATGATGTCATTCATTCTTATACGTATTACCACCCATCAGATCATCTCATCCACTCATTTAGCCAGTTTCCTGTTGTCAGGAGATTTTCTTTGCTTGTTACTACATTTGACAAAGACTTTATGCCTTTTGATCCCTTTGCATATTTGTGGCTTTTCTCCTAATGTTCAGCCGCACTTGCCATTTCTGAAAAGTTCTGTTTTGTAAGAGATCCTTGATCCTAATCAAGTTGACGCGGTATCAAACCATTGAAATCCATGGAGAATAATCTGGGCGTCTTTTGTTTAGAAGCACTCGAGGACCTAGGGTCAATGTGTTGGCTGTGAGAAATGCACGCTGGACATTCCTAGCAGATTCAAGCCCAAGCAGAAAGTCCAAAGAGATCAATGATCATTCAAAATGTCAGGATTGTTCCGCCTGTATATACTTGAACGAGGATTCGGGAATATACAAAAAGGAAACAGGCCTCGCATCCATCTTCGCGGCGCGGGCGAGAAGAAAAGACTTGGTATGCTTATTTTATATAGAGACTCTGTAAGAAGATGATACATTGATAGTTGAAGGGAACGTCGCCAGAACCAAGACAAGCCTTCAAAACAAAGTTGCGAATTGAAGGCCAATCTGTTTATTTTACTTCATTGAACTCCTTATACTTCGTCTGCCACTAAAGCCACAATCATCCTGTTTACATATAGTTCAGTGTGATTTGTTTTGAAGGCTGATAAGCAATGTGGAATGATTTAGAGATCGGATGATGTGAAAATGACGTGCATATGTGGGGTATCGTGCATAAGTCGTGGAATAGCAAGTAGATCATATATCATCAGATCGTCTCATAATGACTACGAGGAGGCAGGCAAACAATGAAAAATTACGCACCGATAAAGGAATAAAAAGAGGTGATCAGGTGAAACCCCAGTTTGAAAAAAGTCTTTTTCTTATGCTGTCCCAATGTCCGAAAGATCTCTGTAGCATCATACATGTGATCTTTATTGAGTACTCTCCAACAGAGGAAGGAATTATGATAATTGTAAGTCGCATAGTCTAGTGGAACGAGTTCTGCGGATGGGAGAAAAATGAAGAGGATAATTGACTAAACTTATTGACGTTCCATGCAACCAGAGGCGCATTGATGAGTTTAGCAATTAACTGAAAAAGTAATCGCCTGATGAGAATGAAGGCAAGTGCATCCAGAATTGTTGAACCAACACCAGCTTTTGAATGGCCGTGAAGTTACATCACCCTAATACATCAGTGAGCATACCGACATTCTATATCTGAAAACATGATAATCTGATTTGAAGGACATGTTCAACCTGGTCAGTCGGATGATCGATAGTGATCGATAGTATTTTCTGACAAGAACGCCGACGTAGAATACTGCTGTAAAGATAAAACTGCGGCCATGATGACTCCTGAAAGAAAAAGCCATGCTTCCTGTAATATCAAAACATTGAGAACATCAGCTCAAGCTGAAAAGCGGTTGTATCTAGTCAAACAAGGGAAAATGAAGTTACGTTACTCATTTTAAATTTCAAACCTTGGAGAAAGTGATGTGGATTTGTTTCTTTCTTGTTTTCCTTGATTGTAAGTAGGATGAGAATGTTGAGTTTCTTTCTTGAACTGTTCGATCAGCTTACATCTCACTCGTCACGTGATCAACACGCTCAGCCGACTTCAACAGTTGAACGTCCGTTCTCAATCAGTACACCAATCAAGAATTAACAAATTATCAGGAACATCCGAGGTATGCTCACGAAGCTAGTGCACCTATTCATAAACAACTTTCACTCCTCCAAATGGCAGGTGTAACTATATCAATTGTGAATTGTCAAAAAGCTTCAACAGTTCAAAAATTCCTTTGATGACAATCTGAGATTCTTCACGTTTCCTTCCAATATGAGCCATGATGTATATGCATGCCTTTCATCAAACTCCACCCCTACATATCTGGGTTGGGTTCAAGAGCTCAAGGTTGTTTGGAACTGTACCACAATAACAGAGTGCTCCATCCAATCATGAGGTATCACCTCTCTGTTAAACTTACTGCTGTACATCCCACTCGTCATGTTTTGAGCAAACAGGTTTATTAATTTCAACAAAGATATCCTGGTTGGACAGCTATATTTTGGAGAAAGATACAGATGATTCAAACTATATGTAGCTCGTTGTAGCTCATTTAACACTGTAAAGACCAACGGACTATTGCCATTGTGTGAAGTTTCTAGTGCTCAACCAACAGGAACAAGTCAGAAATTGGAAAGAAAACAGTCCCATGTTGCGAGCCCAAACGTCAAGAGCTCAGGAAAAATTGGCCGAGGTTGCTTCATCGCAGGGCTCAGCGGATGCAGATCCCCCGGGCGAGTCGAGCCACTGTAGCCCCAGGATGATATCCGGGTAAGCAGAAAGTGGCTTTGTACGCTATGAAACAGGGCGATTGTTTGTAAGTTAAGTGGTGGTCTCGAAGAGACGTATTCACAGGGGTTCACTCACAAAATGGAGCTTGGGCTCCGCAACACAATTGTCTGTGATGCTCTGCCCCACAGCAAACCGAAACTCGTTTGCAGGGATTCTGGAGAGGTCGCCAATTTGTTGAATCAGATTCTGGACAAAAGGCCTGGCACACACGACATTGATCAGCTCAAGACTTACACGCCATCGACCGTTGTGGGTGAGCCATCTGGGTTCAAGACTATAATCTTTGCAAATCAAACGGGACTCAACAAATCAGCTTCATGAGCAAAGCTAGATAGAATTCATGTTTGACTCACTGCACAAGTTTGGAACATGGCGCATGAAACCGGCGCGTTCTTCGGATTTACCATGTAGTTACAGACTCTGGATGACGTACAAACAGCAAGATTGAATTCAATTAATTCTCTTCGATTCATGTGTGACAAATCCAATTAGTCTGAAGGCGAAATAGTACTAACTTATGGCAGTCTTGTATGATTCCCCCATATTGCCCTCCATCTCCTTCACATGTGATGACGTTTTTGTTTTGGTTGGTATTGCGTCTTTCAAGTGTGCCACCTTGCCCGCGGGCCCGGGGATTGGACTCACGAGCGTGACTAAGAACCAGTAAATGTATTATGAGGATTAGGGCAAGAAATATCATCTCGTATCGATATCAAAACCAGTGAATATCCTGCTAACAAAAGTGATTGCCCCTGATGACTGATTGACTGGAGTAGATTCAATTTGGAAGAAGGAAAGTGGATTAACAAGGAGAAAAATTACAACGAAATAAGAGTCTATATAGATATCTTCTCTCATCTCTTGCAACTGACGAATTTCCTGAGACAATATCTTTTGGCCGTTAGGAGGGCTCGGGTGTCCCTCGATGCCTCGACAGCTGTTAATCGGAGAGGGTCGCTCTCAGGTGCCGTCGTAGGGGAATAACCAATTCTTAAAATCGAGTACTCTATGTAGCACGCGTGATACAGTCGTTCTCAGAAATGTTGGAAAAATCCAACATCTCGAGCTGAGGTCGTGGTCCCGAGGAGGTGACTTTTTCATGACATGTGTCACGGAAAAGTCATGGCAGCTGTCGAGTGGAGATCAGTGTCCCTTTCACCAACCTCAACTCCCTTGTGTCCTCTCTATGCCATCCTTCCTCTGATCCTCAACTCGTGTTACAATCCCTTAACCATGAAATCATACGTTTTCACCGTTTTTCTGAAGAGATCAGTCCGTTAGCCTGGCCATTGGCAAGATAGGTGTGTGGTCATCGAGGTATGATGGAAAGTAAACGAATTTTCATCTTGAGATACCTGTCAAAATCAAAGTTTTTGTCAGTGTTTGTATCTGCGTGTCCCTGCTCAGCGCACGGACCCCGAGCTCAGCTCGAGATTTTGCATTTTTCCAACATTTCTGAGAACGACTGTACCAGCAATATTAGAGTGGGACAAAGCTGAAGATTAGCGTTAAAGTTCTAATCTACCAGGACCAGAGAGAAAACGAATTGCTTATAAGGGGAAATGTGTTCTCACCCACAAAACTAGGTTCTGATCTACCAACACAAGAGAGAAGAGATATATGTGAATATATACACCACGGGAAGATTAAGGGAGATTAGGCCGGTTCGCAGGCGGGCTCGAAGGCGGCCTACATCCCGGCTGTTTTTTCACCGAACGTCCGCCGCAGGTCAGTGGGGTTCAGCCTGAATCAGCAGATGTCGGCCTGCAGGCTTTCTGTGAAACACGGTCTGCAGGTCGAGCTTATACGGCCTACAGGCCGTCGACGGGAGCCTGGATACTGTCAGTTCGTGCTCAGCGGACTCGTTTTTTTGTTGAGGGGGTCTTCGATCAAGAGGAGCGACAATACGCTTATTGCTTTTAGAACGAGAGGGGGGCTTCTGATACAACAAGCAATAAATCGATTTCATTGCAGTGATAGGATTTCAAGATAATCTCAACAATGAGGATAGAAGATGACAAATAAATGCAACAGGTGGAAAAGATTTGTGATTAAAGGAGTCAAAAAGGACTCTTCAAACCTCTTCAAAGTGGTTATGGAAACGTCGATTTGATCAATGTCGTAATGAAGATGATTCAATGAGCAAATATTTGCTTTGAGACGATGAGGAATACTCCAAAACTTGTTCAATGTTGATATCCAAATGGACTCTTGGCCTATACATATGAATGAAATGGTTGTGAAAGATGAAACGATATCTTGACATGTCCTGGACAGGCTTGAGACAGGTCACGCAGTCAAAAGTGGTTTGATGTGATGAGTGGTCCGATTGAGATTCATCACATTAACTTCTTTTGGCGTATAGATCAATGTCGCTCGTTCAAGCAAGTCAAGATTTTATCAACACGGCTATCGGTGCGCCTGCTATCCTTCTCTTAGTCTGGTTACATGGGTATGTATGCCATTTTTGTGAACATAGATTCGAATCTTGATTGATATGCTCACTGACGTCATGGTCATAGTTTTAAAGGGTACATACAAAATACATTTTTAAAATCTCAACTTCCAATTCGCATATATGTATACTCAAGCTTATGTCATCGATCTTGCAATCAAACAGTGGCGATGATACATTTGGAACATTTCCTGAAAGAATCAAATTTCTTTGCTCGGAGACTTGGTCCAATACTCAGACCGAATCTATCGTTTATCCAGCCTACGATACCCGTGGCTCTCTAGTCTGTACAATCTTGCCTTACCAATCACCTCATTCTTCTCCTTGTTACTGAGCGAAGACAACATTTTTTGCTCTCCCTAGGCCAAAGCATCTGAGTTATTCTTGGATTGGCTCACAGTCAAGACGTCCGAAATTGAGGCAGTAGTCTCAGAGGAACGCAAGGAACGAGGTTTAGGTGATGGTAAACGCGAAAAGGCCTATATTGTTCTCCTTGGACATAGGTATGTTGCAAAACCTAAGTCATGTACGCCACGCGTTATAAGCTCAGAATAGTCTTTCTGAATTTTCTCATATGCTCTTTGAGATCAGCATGGGGGGTT
The DNA here is from genome assembly GCF_000204055.1 of Melampsora larici-populina 98AG31. Classification (NCBI taxonomy): domain Eukaryota; kingdom Fungi; phylum Basidiomycota; class Pucciniomycetes; order Pucciniales; family Melampsoraceae; genus Melampsora; species Melampsora laricis-populina. The sequence continues at coordinate 1,530,025 of NW_006768777.1, forward strand.
TAGTGTTAGCCGACGCAACTCTCAAGCTACTCCGAGATCGAGACTCTGCAAGCAAATTGCACGAAACTATAGTCTGGCCTGGTATCATCGGCCTAATCGGTTACGATACTCCTTATTATGGTCTCAATCCCGCAGTATTCGCCAACGCTGCCAATGAATACCTGAAATACGCAAAAAGTGCTCAAGAAATTGCCAGTGGTCTGGGCCTCGGTCTCGGTGCTTTGGGTTGGATGTCTGGCTCTACGACCGATCAAGCATCTAAAGACAAAACCAAGACATCGCAAGCTACCCCAAGTGGGTCTAAGAAGAAAGAAGAACCAGCGCCATCAAACGCTAATAAAGATTGGTGGAAGATGGGTATGGCAGCTGCAGGTGTCGCCGGTCTAGCAGCGGCTGCAGGTACATCTTATTGGCAGAAGGATGCTATCTCCGAGAATTTCACTTGGGCTTCCAGTCATCTAGACTTTGTAGGAGAATTATGGAAAGGAGACAATTTGAAGAAGAGAGTGATTGAAGTGATTGATACTCAACCCACGATTAACTTCCATTGGTATAGCTCCGTTTAATGTTATCTTCTGTTTGGTCTTTGTGGTGAGCTGATGTGCTTTACCACAGTTTTTACACTGAGATTCCCAAAGTGTTTGAAAGCAAGTCATTTTCCGATAGTCGCCACTTGATCGTTTTGCCGGACTCCACTATTCCTCGTGACATTCGAAAGCATTTTACTGCCAATCGAAACATTCGAGCGAAAAATGAGATTGACGCGTGAGTCATCTTAGTATCGTTTTTGGTTTCTTCCCTCACCAGCTCACTGATCGTACAAATTCTTCTCTTGCATTCTTGATTGCGCTCTGGTAGACATATTTCAATGTTCAACGAGAAAGAAAATAGTGGGTATTGGGCTCTGGGCAAGGACACAGTCCAACATATCACTCAATGGCTTGAAGCTGCTCATCTTCATCGTACGAAGCTCATTCAATCTCAACATGCTGCAACCCAAGAGAAACAGGACAAGGTGGATGATGAAGATTTACGGGATCGAAAGGATCGTGCGGATGCAGCTCAACAGAGAGTAACCGAAGAGCTCGACAAAGAGGAGTCAAGAGACGAGCTTTGAATACTTTACGCGACCATTTTATTATGTACTTTGGGGCCTATGCAGGTTGGCCTTGGTCGGGTTGACAAGACAATATGTTGTAGGAATAGGTTTACATCGTCTGTATTCGCGTATTCTTTTTAGTTTCGTCTTGCTTTTCTTATCTTCAACTTGCCATCATCTCATCAATTGTTTTTTCTTTTCATTTTCAAATCATCACACTTGGAAGTACCATCATTTGTCTGTATTGGAACCTTGCGATTTTTCACTTTCAATGATCTTTGTATATCCCTGAATCCTGATTTTGTCCAATGTTGATGCGCTTCATAGTCACAATATTTTTCTTGGGACTATATCATCTGTCCACATCCAAACGGAGGTGTTTTTGACTGATCAGTCGGCAAACGCGTTTATTCATTGAAGATTGCAATAATCAAATAAAAGGCGATTAAATCAATTGATTCAAAAGTAGACTGGAAATAAGCACATTTCAAAGTACATTGCATCATCCCTGAAACAAAAACACAATTATCAATATGCATGTATAACAAGAAGCTTCTGATAAGGTTTTCAAAGGCCTATCTGGCTGTTGGACCTTTACTTTCTTTGATTACCAGCTATCCTTGAACAGCAATAGCCTTGGACTCAACATCTGATTATATGATCTGAAGAAATCTCTGGGTCCAAAGAAAAACTTGGATTGTTTCCTTGGACACGCAGTCCAAGGGAATCTATATCCAAGGTGGATACCTTGAATTTTCTGCTCCAAGGAATCTCTGCTGGCAGTGCCACATGATGAACATTTTGAAATTTTTGGGAATACCCATAGTTGAATAGAATGACTATGGGTTTTGTAGCGGTCATACCCAGGGAATTATTTTGCTTGACACCAGATTGAGGTGCATTGTAGTGACCAGGCCTGCAAACCTCTTCAATCACAGGTCTTGTTTGCCTCAGGTTTGCTGGTTCCCCTTGGGCGTGCCCCCGCTTTACAATCCATTTTCTTTCATGTCCAAAAACCCCTTTTAACGTCAAAGATCTTACTACAGTAAATTCACATTTCCTGAGAGCACCCTTGTGAGATCCACCTTTTTGTAGTTTCATATAGCTAGCTGTGCTCACAACAGGCGCAGCCGCTCTGTTAGCCAAAGGGCTGCCAATATGTGCAGTGTGCACCATGCCTTCTGCTGACATTTCTAGGTGCAGTGCTTGCGGCTGCCAATCAGCCACCATTCTCACAGCACATCTTTTTTACAGACCTTCAATAATACCAGTTACATCAAGCCACCAATCCCTATATTGTAAGCAAGAGCAAAGGATCACTCATGTATCAGATGGAGCTCATTCAACATTCATAATACCTTTGAAAAATTTGATAAAACTCAGCATTTTCAGCTGGAATGCCATTCATACCAACTCTCAACCAATTAGATCAGACCAAGTTACTCTAAACCCATCAATTGATAACGGGAGGGCTGGCCCATCTGTTCACTTCATCTCAGCCCCTCAGTTGATCCTCAGCGGCATGCCTTGGAGCCTGCTGATCCAGGATTTCAGACAAGGTCCTGAGCTGTTCTCAGTATGCAGTGACTCATGAACCAATTCTGAAACTCATCTGAGAGACTGATCTCACAGAATGCTCATGCAAGATGGAAATGAGAATTCTCCAGCAATGTACAGCAAAACCTGAGCAAAACAGCCTGATCACTTGAGCACTACCAAAATTGTAAATTGAAGGAAGAACAACAATCTTTTTTTGGAGAATTGGGGAAAGTGTACAATGCTCACCTGTATGTGAACATCAACTTTGGCCCCTGTGATTGAGAAAATGTATGTCACTGTTAGCTGTTGGACCCATTGACTTGTCAGTCCCAGTCATCACCCCTTTTTAGTTCTCTGGATGATTGACTGTTGCTTGGTTTCTTTACTTGAATGCACAAATCTATTCAAATCCAGGCTTATAATTTTCAACTGTAAAGATTGTTCAGAAAAATTGATCAATTTGTCAGAGTTGATGAAAATTGTCAAGTTGACATTGGACTCATCACCAATAGTATTATTCCACAGCTGGCTCATCTACCTCCTGCAGTGCTGTGAAGCTCTGCATAAGGAAAGTGATACTTTCAGCCAAAATTTTTCCTTGGAGCTTTTTCTAGGATCTTGCCGAATTCCAGCCAAATTCAAAACTTGTAGGCCCTCACAAGTAGATCTACATGTGTGTTCCCACAAAAAAAGCACCCAGATTTGGGTTTCAGGCCCTGGAGTTGAAATAAGCGCCTACAATTCAAAAAGGCCAGTTAGCTGGCACCTACATTGGTAATTCAAAATGTAGCAATGATCTTGAGTTGCAGAAAAAATATTGAAGGACGGAACAGCTACATTTGTTATCACCAAAGCCCTCTGACTGGTTTGGCTGGGGCCGGCCCCGGTCCAACTGGTCAGGGGGTCCCAATAACACCTACTTTCACCAAAACAATCAAAAATTTGGGGGTTTTCACCAATTTTGGCAAACTTTTGTATTTTTTGTGGGTTTTTATGCTATAAATCTGACTTAACTATGATGTTAAGTACATATCTAGTTATGTAAAGGCATGAAATCTGCCTGTATTAGGCTTGCATCAGGCTCAAATCAGCCCGTGGTCTGACTGGTTGGGGTCTTAGATCAATTTCTTTTTGCAAAGTGGCTGTACAGGTTCATGAGTACCATTTCTTGGTTCCTCTACACCTGAACAGTCCAAAAATGGGCTTTGCAAGAAATATCATGGCATAAAAAATACCAAAGTACCGGGTCAACTGCCCCAATTGTTCTTGCAGGGAGCCAGTCAGAGGGCTTTGGTGATAACAACTGTATTTTGAGTTGCAAAAAATATGTTGAGGGATAGGAAAACTATCACCAAAACTATTGAGTTGCAAAAACAATAATGAAGGACAGACAAATATTTTAAGGTGGGAAAAGCATATTGGAGGATGGAAAAACAATTTTGAGTTATGAAAGCAATAACAGAGGACAGAAGAACTATTCTGAGTTGCAAAAACCATAAAAGAGGACAGAATAACTATTTCAAGTTGCAAAAAGGATCATGGAGGTTGGAATGACTTTTCAAGTTGCCAAAATAAAGAATTACAGGACAGAAAAAACAATTTGCATTGTCTTTTCAATGGAATCATTCCATCCTCTTTTATCATTTCCGCAACTTGAGATAGTTTTCCCATCCTCCCTTATTGTTACTCCAAATATGTCTTGCATTAGTGTGTTTGCAACTCAACACAGCTTTCCCGTCTTCCCATATTCTGTTTGCAACTTGAAATAGTTCTTCTGTCCTCCATTATTGTTTTCAAAACCCAAAATAAGTTTTCCATCCTTCAATGTCCTTTCCGCAACTCAGTAGTCCTCCAATCTCCTGTTTGCAACCTGAAATATTTTCCTGACCTCTGTTATCGTGTCTCAAACTCAAACTAGTTTTTCCGCCCTGTGTTATTTTTTGTGCAACTCAAAATACTTTTTCTGTTGTCCAATATCCTTTTTGCAACTCAAAATAAGTTTTCCGAGCTTCAATATCCTTTCTTCAACCCAAAATGGTTCTCCCATCCTCCAATATCCTTTTGGCAAAATAATTGCCACTTTTTGAGCACCTACATCTAAATTTTGAAATGTAGGCGCTTTTACAACATACAAGCACCTACATTGCCAATTCCATTGCCTGAAACCAAGATTTGGCCCTTTTTTATGGGAACACACATGTAGGCACTCTTTTTGTGAGAGCCTACAAGTTTGGAATTTGGGTGACATTTACCAAGATCTTTTGATCAAACTGCCTGTAAAGCTACTGAGCTTGAGAAAGCCTGACTTTTGCTGCACTTGCCAATCTAAGGGTTGCAGTGCTGTGCAGCGCTGCAAGCCAGATTTGGTGCTCACCTACATTGTGTCAATTCCCTTGTAGAGATTCAACATGCACACACCAATTACTTACAAAAACATGGACTTGATTGGGAGGAAGGAGGTATAAACATGACCAAAGGCAGTCAAGCAGAAATGATCATGGAACAAAAACAAGCTTCCATGAAGATAGGGTAGATGAAGTATGGCGGTTCTGAAGGGTTGGTGGGATTGCAGAAACATGCAGAATCAGGGAGAACCTGAAAGAACTTGGATTTTACATAGCGTTTATGCAGTTAAATGGACTTATGGCAGCTCAAAACCTTATGTAGAGTCAAGGGATTTTATGCAGCCAACACTCAGTTGTGGTTCCACCAAAAATGGTAGAAACAATTCTTATGCACTTCAAGAGACATCAACTTAGAGAGAGTTGACTGTATTAGGAAACTTGATTGGTGTAGGCTAGACTGAAAAAGATACCAGCCAACAATGAGACATAAAAATGCAGAGGGAAAGGGAGTTGAAGCCAAATGATCAACAATCCAATACAGTTCCAACTCAATATAAGTACACATTGAGTAAGCATATCATGCTATAGATACCAAATTTTGATGAAACACAAATGCAGGGAGCTTGATTTGGACATATTTGCATATAGGCTAAAAGCATATCTTTTGTGAAAATATGCTTACAAGGGGCAGTTCTATAAGCATAACTATGTTTACATCAGCTTGATATGCTTAAAAAGACTGTTGCAATTGTCTAAAAACCATAATTTATTGGGATACAATATCTCAAATATGGTATTTGATTCCCAAAATAAGCATTAGGTTCACTTTCTCCCCAGATATGCTTTTATGCTTAGTTTGACATAATCTATTGCACCTTTCAAGCATCAGATTAGATGTATTTATAATGTTGCTTATATTGGGCAGCAACTGACAAAAATACTTAACCATTCAAGGAGGCTAAAGCAGTTTAAATGCCCACACACCGTATTAGCAAATCATGATTTTGAATGATTTCTGGTGGATGCAACTGAGGTGTGTCATAGACAAGTGTAATCTTGTAATTCTCTGTGTTCAATCAGAAGGTCAGTGCACATGTTCCTTGCCATAAGCAGAATTTTTGCCAGAAAACAGATTTTTCCAAATTTACATTGATTCAATCATATGTAAAAAGACCAATCTCAGATGGAGAAAACACAATATGATTGATGAAGGTAATAGCTACTTACTGCCCATTGGTTGCAACTTAGTGGCTGCAAGGTGGAATAAGATGTGAAGAATGCAGTGCAAGCACCAAAGATCTGCAATAAACACCAATCATGAAGCTCCATCAGATTTGGGACTCAGGAATGATTATGTAGAGATGAACAAGGTTCAGAAATCTATCATGCTCAAAATTTCCTTGTCAGAATTCTGGTATTGCCTACTTTTACCTCTTTTCTCTGTAAAAACCACGTGAATCCTCATCATACCAAGTTTCCATAAAGCTTTCTGAACTTCTATATATCAGACACTTTAGGAGAACCTTTTACTTGAAAAGTTAAATCAATTTTGTATTTGTAATTAATGAAAAAAAGTCATTTCTAATCTTATAATCTAAATTAAAAAAAAGTTCAACTTCTAACCCATATCTCTATCATGATAAACTCTTTGAAATTGTAACTTCTAGAAATCATAAAAAAAACCATCACTTCACACAAGAAACTATGAAAAAACTTTAATCCACACAAATTCACAAAACAAAAACAAAAATGATCTTGCAAACTTAATAATTAAAGAAAAAGATAAAAAGATTACCTTGCTAAACAACAGTAAACAAATCCACAAAAAAAAGATGAGGGAAGAAAGAAGAGACACACACAAAAAAAACTTTAATGCTAAAAAGGGCCAAAGACAAAATACATTACACAAAACCAAAAACGCATTTCCTCATCAATTTTCATTCTCTTTTGCATTTTACCAATCATATCTAATCATCATTGAATCAATGAAAAGCTAATCAAAAAAAAAAACTCTTCGCATCTTCTAAAGATTTCTTCAATTTCCAGCCAAAATACTATCAATCATTTCATTTACAAACGCTTTTCTTTCTCCAAGATTAGCACTAAAGAGATACGAAAAAAAAACAAAACATAAACAGATCAGTCTCCTTTGCTTTCAAAACCTAAAAAAAGAGGAATATTAAAAAATAGAACAAAAACAAACTTTGGGAACCAATTCGAGATGGCTTCTCTAGCTGATCGTTTGGTGACTCTCATTAGATCTTGAGTAGAAAGATAAGATCTAATAGCCTGAACGATTTCATCATCACTTGGATTCGGATTTGGATTCATTTGTGGTGCTCCAACTCCTCCAGATCCAGGAACACCAGGCATATTTCCATTACCCCCACCTCCCATCATCATCATGTTTCCTCCTCCTCCCATCATACCACCTCCCATGCTAAACATACTAAAAAAATTAAACCATCAAGTTAGTGTCATGAAGAATATCAATGAAAATATCAATGAACTTACCTCATATTTCTAGCATGCATATCTCCCATTCCACCCATTGAAGGGTAACCACTCATCATCATTCCTTGACCACCTGCTGCACCCATGAAATCCATACCTGATCCCCGTATGGATCCAGCCCCAACACCTCCCATTGCTGGTCCCATAAAGCTCATCGGAGCATGCCCAAAGGCAATTGACCCAGGTCCACCACCTCCCATGCCCATCATTGACATCGGTCCACCCGTCATCATCGGAAGTGGCCCACCACCATATTCCCCAGGTGTACCTACTTGACTACCGTGATGGGAAGGCGAACGAATATTAAGTCCACTAGCTCTAGAAGGTAATCGAGAATGATAAGCCGATTTAGGACCATCACGATAATAATCCCCAGTGTTTTGAACGTCTAAACGACCTGAATGATGAAGTGATGGAGCATTGTAACTGCCGAGTCCAGGATGTTGTGAGAGATGATTTCTAGAGGCCAAACTGAATCCACCAATCGATTCAGGTCTACGTCCTCCGAAGTTCGATTTTGATTCTTCTTCCCACATCGCAGCTTGATAATCACCAAACTTTCTCAGTGGGATCATTGATGGATCAAACGCTACATCTTCTTGATCTGCTAAGACTTTCTTATGTTTTCCTTCTCCTACCACTACTCTTGTATTACCCCAAGAGAAATCATCAAAGTTCCAAAACGAGTAGATTGGTAAGAAGAATGAATAGATCGGATAAGCCAAGAGATAGATTATCAACCAAAAGATCAAACCCCACTCTCGTTTGAGCAAAAAAATCACCGCTTGAAGTCCATAGACTGCGCCGATGATGATGAGAGAGATGATAGGAACAGCAGCTTGTTTGGTAGATACTATCACAATCAGGTAAACAATGTAGACGGTTGTGGCCGGTAGGACGATTGTACCAACCAAATCGAGGAAGACGAAGAATCTCATCGAAAAACAACAAAATCCGCACATGTCCTTCAAAAACATCAGTTCACCCAAATTATGAATGGTCGAGTTGATCCATCTTCGTCGTTGTGATAACAAGACGGCCCAAGTTTCAGGTGCGGCTGTCATGGCTGTTGCATCCGAGACGAATTTGGTTTTGTAGTGCGGGAAATGTTTCATCAAGAGCGTAGTGAAAAATCGATCTTCACCAAGAGAGAACAAATTCTTCTTGTGTAAAGTCTGTGGATAGAATGAGTGATGGTGAAGGGTCAGCTTACAAACCAAGTACAAACTAACATTGGGCTCTCATAGATACTCACATCAACATGAATCTCAGCATATTCATCAATGATCAAGTTCGAAACCACCAATGGCCTTCCTTTATCAGCAGAACGAATGCGATAAAGGGTGAAACAACCCGGCAAACAAGTCACACTGCCGAACAAAGATTCGAAAGCTTTCGCAAGATGATGAGAAATATAATATCTGTGGCGGTTTGATGGCAAAAAATCTCAACATTCTTATTCTCATATATCAGGATAAAAGGAACATTGACTCAACTCATAAACTTGAATCATCGTCCACCAAGAAACTTTCTCATTTGAAAGTTTAGTCTCTCCACAGATTCCAATAATTCTTCCATCATCAGATGCAGCAGATACCAATCGGTTCAAGGCATCAGGATAAACTTCCGTATCAGCATCAATCGTAAACAAGAACCTGATCGTATCGGAGAATTCAGTCAGTTCAACATTCATAAAAGATCAATAGAAAAGAAAGTACTGACTCATATAGTTGAGGTTCAACTCCAATCACATTCTTAATCTGATGACAAATCTCAAGTTCCAATGGACACATGGGTGAATCAAAATGAACTCGATTTAAGAACCTCATCAACATAATTTGACTATCACGTTTACCACGATTGCCAGGTTTAGACCGTTCCGAAGGTTTGCCTACTTTAGCAACTACCACATATGGTACCACGTGTCCATCAACTTCATACAAACCTGAGTACACCTTTCCATAATTCAATTGCTTGGAACCTTCAGAGACAGATTGGAATAACAGAGGATCAGGATCGATGGAAGGATCAACTCCAAGTAAATCTAATACAATTCGTGGCGTAGGTCGATCGTTTCCAGATCCAATAATCATCCCATCACAAATCACAAAGATCAATTTTCGTTTATCATCATACTTCAAAGTGGCTAACGAGTCAATCGTCTTCTTCAATGATTCTTCTCCTTCTGTATAACAAGGTACTTGGCAGATCACAAACTTGTCCCTGAGCTCTGGCATTCTCTTGGTTCCCAATTGTAAGGCGGCTACAAACTTGGCTACTACTGCTAATGCAATCACAATCGTAAATGCCAAGAGAATATAATTCCCGACCGTACAGCGTGGTCCTTCCCTAAAGTCAGTATCACCAAGGTAAAAGACGTTTTTCATACATGCAAGTGTGGCCGATTTCTCTGTCACGTTGAGTGCTAATTTATCAATCTCCTTAGTGATGTCGGAACCCGGCTGTTGTTGAACCAAGTCAGTGATGGATTTATCAAGATACAAAAATTGCGCGTTTTGGTTTTGAAGGCCGTATGTATACAAATAATCCGTCAGATCATAGACACCACCATCATAGATGGCAATCGATCGATTTTCGCTGAGTCCCGCAAGTGTCTTCTTAGAATAGACAATCGGTCCTTTATAGAAAGGAGTCATAAATGGTAAGAATCTATCAGGGTACCATCGATCACTTGCAAGCTTTGATGTTTTCACGACTTGATTAGCTCCCGATGTGTGGACCGCATTAGGAACCTCAGCTGTCCAATTTGAGTACTGAAGCGTCACTAGATCTGATTGAATCGATGGACATGCAAGCCTCAAAGGAGGTGGAAAGTAATTAGATAAATCTTGACCAGCCAGTGAAAGCATATCAGAATTGGTGACTTGTTGTGCAAGTATATCAGAATGTTGACCACGCCAAAATTTGGTCAGATCGTATACCCCACCTCTGACCCCTACAAAGTAATCATCTTCTCGGGCATGATAACCTAATTCGGTCAAATTCCACGCCTTTGCGAGGTTTGGACAAAGAATTTTACCCAATCCCAAAATGACAAACCTGATTTGACACCGCAAAAAAAAGTTCATCTTTTAGCATGATGAAAGCAGACACATTCAAAAGGAAACTTACAAGACACTGCCACACATTAATCCGATGATGATACACAACGCCACCTTTTCTCTCCATGCCATTTGTACATCAGGTCTTTTCATCCTTCCTACCTTACTCAACATGAAAGTAGGGATCCAAAAAGTTAATAACCAAACTAGTTTAACCCAAATCCGTCTTGTCCGACTAGATTCTACTTCTTCCAATGTTTGTGCCTTATCGTGATCGATAACGGTACCTGCAGCTGAATCTTTCGCTAATCCGTCCATAAATCGTGGATCTTTCTCGTTCGCATCTCCTCTTGCATTGTGTTTATCCTGGAATTCGGATGCCCAAACGCTCTGTCTAGCTTCACCAGGCGCATCAAAAGGTAAGTCGCGCATCTTGGTGTCCAAGTAGCCAGGTGACTGCGGAATGTTTGCATTATTATCATAAGCGCCATTTTTGTTCAATAAATCTTCTCGGCTACCAGTCGATTGATGATAACCAAGGTCTCCCCAAGCGTCTCCAGAGGATCCTGTTCGTCGGGCTCCATAATCTGGAATCGAGACTTCCGCAAGATGGCCCGCGATTGAACGGCGTCGTCTCTCAGAGGCGTTACCTCCATCACCACCTTCTTCGAGGCTCAAGCGATCTTCTAAAGCCTTGAATGCGTTGAACGTGAGCCAAATTCTCGAACGACCGATTGCGTAGTCTTCTCCTTCAATCCAACCAAAGGCTTCGCCGGACAGGTGACTTCTGATATCTGACAACTCATTTCCGACTAGTTTGAACCTCATAGAAAACAAAGTGGGATCGAAATCAATGAGGTATTCAACTCGTTTCCGTGCCACGAGCTCTGCAACATTGAAAGAATGCAATTGAGTATGTACCCGAGCGGCTTCCCAATGATTGGCGTATAAATCATCATTAGGCTTGATGCACAAGATATGCCAAAGTTGACACTGATTGAAATGAGAGAGAAGTTGAGAAACAGTAGCATTGATTTGAGAGCACGTAGAATGGACAGTAGTATGATCTATGAGAGGCACTGTTGAATCAAATGCAACTTGTGAGCCACCCTGGGTGTCATTGGCGTCAATGTGACGATACGTAGGGATGATTGGCGAGGGTCGTCGAAGCGGACTACTTGAGACCTGAGCCCCTACGATGACAGAGTGATCCAGTGGATGCCGGTCAAGCGCAAGAGAAGGGCCTGAGAGGAGCCTTGAGATGAATGAATCTTCGCTATTACGAAGCAAGCTAACGAATTCGACATCGACTAGTGCAAGATCTGAATCTACGAAGCCGGTGATATCATAACTGACAGGACCAGACCAGTGTTGGATTCCAAAAACGGATTGAGAGGTAGAGTGATTGGGCCGAGAGATAAAACTGGAATGTGAAGCAAAATGTGAACGCATTCCGTCTAGGACGTCATTGTCAGCCTCTTCAATACTCAAGTATTTTCCTTTTCTGTGAGAATGAGCTGTTTTTGTAAGGCCACCAATGATCCCGCCGGGCTTCCCATCAGCTTTTCCGCCTAAGGATCCACCACGAAGCATCTCAAGACGAGAGGAAGCCAGATCGGCAAGTTCAACCTTTGGTAGGGCAACCCCATCAGCAACCGCTTTAGTTTGATCATCACGAAAGTTCATCTTGTTAAGCCAAGTTTGAACAAGTTCAGTTTGATAATTGATACAAAATTCCTCATAACCCGAAGCACCAAAGGAATTAGCTTGACCAAGGAGAGTCGAGTTACGATTGACCGATTTACGCTTCTCTGCTGTATCTAATTGATCCGTCCGACCTTGAAGACCAGGAATATCAAGCTGAATGATACTACTGCCACCTTGGCTTTGGATCTCTTGAATCATCTCATCTCCTGGAAACATTTTGTGATTGGCGGTCTCAATCACATAAGCCAAGAGAATTCCATATAATGCGTTCATGAAATCGTCCCTTTGCCTACGAGCCCCATCAGGACGCAAAAAGACAGTGACAGTTTCTTTGCGTATGTATTGCACCCGATTTGTGAGGATACGAGTAAGATCGTCAGGAGTGACGCCAAGGAGTCCAGCAACGACGGCCAAGGTTTCGACATCGGTGACAAAGCAAGATTGATCCTGGAAATCGCGAGAATTATAAAGGTCAAATTCGAGGTTACCCATCAAAAGGATTGCGGAGAGAAGCTTGAAGATGGATTGAATATGCTTTGGCTTGAATCCGAGCGCTTTGAAAGCTGCTCTCAAGTCTTCAAAGGCCATTTGATCAGCATCAGGACGATCGGCGAGCCGATAGCAACCTGAGGAGGCGAGTAACTGATAGTCAGAGGGTTGGGGCATGAGATGAATAAGGCTAGGATCATCATTGGGACTAAAGCCAGCGATCAACTGGTAGAAGACATCAAAAGCTCGATCTTGAGATGATCGAAGAGGATTCCGAAGCCGAGTTTTATCAAAACCAAAGACTAAAGCTTTTGCACCAGCCAATTGACCAAGATCATCGAAATGGATCTCAAACATGGTTGAGATACGTGATGCAGTTGGATTCTGATATGTCTTTGCCTGAGTAAACGAACTGAGAAGGTGAAAGAAGTGAGGAAGTTGTCTTTGAAGCTTATCAGCCGGTTTTGCATTACCGCTAGGAGAATTGGACCCAAGCGGATCGGATAAACGGATGAGCTGATTACTGATGAGTGACATGCTGGTCGTCTTTCCGGAACCCGACAAGCCACTGTGAAAACGATGGATATTGAGGAACAGATTAGTGTTGAAGTTATAGAGTGAAATGAAAGAGGAGATGAGATACCTATAGACAATTGCCTGAGTCTTTCCAGATCGACGCATGGTGTAGAAAGCACGAGAAGCGAGATCATAGAGATGAGGAGGATTAGAAGGTGAAGAGGGGTCGATGTTGAGATAAGAACGTGCTGATTCGTCATTTTGATCTGTAGTAGGACCTAGTGGATTAATATGAAGTAAAGTAGCTTGACCAATATAAATATCATTAAGTTCCGAACGATATCGGGTATTGAGGATTGACAGGATTAAATCTTCGGAAGGGATTGATAAAATAGATTGAGATGCGGTTCGATTTGGTAAGACTTGAGTTAAATTATGAAGTGAGACAGGATCTGAAGTGTTTGAAGTCATGATGAGGTGAATTGATTGACCGATTGATTGATTGATTGATTTGACCGATGAACTGATTGACTGATGGATTGATTGATGATGATGGTGGTGGATGGACGAAAGTTGACGATGAAACTTAGAAAGTCAATGAGAATGAGAATGAGAATGAGTGATGATGAGAGGGAAGAGAGGATGAGAAGAAAGAGAAGGAGAATGGTAAAGTGGTTTGTTGTGTAATCGATTAAAACTTCAAACCCAACACAGCATCTTTACTCAAGCAATTCACTAAAAATTTGACTATGTGACTCTAGTCTCATAGGATACATAATCATAGAAATCAGGAACAACTTCTGAATGCTCTCTTTACTTACAATTCATCACACTGTCACTCCTACCTCTTGTTCTTCGCCACTCATGTGATCTTCGACTTGACTGGAGTTTATTCATCTTGTTTCTTTTGAACGCGGCATCTTCTAATGCGTCTGAACAGTTATATGCTCGTTATGCCTTATTGTCGGTCAACAAAAAGAAGAAGATGCACAAGAGCTACAAATTCACATCTTTAAATATTTGCTTGAGACAGATAATGACATGTATGTACACTGATGTAATAGAATACAGGTTTTACAAAAACCTCTTCTGCAATCATCGCCATCTTATAAAATCATACATCGAAGAAAAAAAGAAAGAAAACACATTGCATGAAGAAATCTTGACTCTGCTACAAGATATCATGTAAAGAAACATATAGACAATTCTACCTCAATAAGAAACATTCAAAATGAAAGGTTCGAAAAAAGGTTTTCATGACAAGAAATTATAAGACAAAAAGAACCTGCTCAATCATATACAAGGCAACCACGAAGTAAAATGCGTATATACATAATTATCTTGTACTTATTCCCTAATCTGTTCATTCAACATCATTTGTTCATACAACTCTCTCTTCTTCATTTCCTCTACATTTCCTTTAGAGTCTCCAAAGATTTGATCCATATCCTATCGATTTCGAGTCATTTACAATTGGATTAGTTCCATCCGAATAAAATCTCAATATATTGAATAAAGTCATGGACTCAACTTCCAATGATCGATTTGCAGTTTCGGGAACAAAGAACCATACAAACACGAATGATAAAGCTGAGTTTGCTGCAAAGAATATGAACGCTCCTGAATTTCTATTGTAAAAGGAAGTGGGAAAAAACGGGTTCAATACTGATGACAGTTTCACTGCAAAAGGGAAACATCATAGTCAAGAAGACGTTAGATTAGATGAAACTTGCTTACGTTCTTTCAATCAACTGGGCATCAAAAAAATGAAGGATACATCCATGTATCAGCTATGTGTGACACTCGAATTGTAGAATATGAATGGAATTTGTGGAATGAGTTCGAACTAAACTGGTGGGGTAATCAAGCCGATGATTAAGTTATCTGAAAAATTGGAAACCAATTAGTAAGCCATGGAGAAAGTCGTAGCTACAGAAGGAACTCTCTATGATTCATAGTTGACAATGATTTTGAAGATAAGATAAGACTCAACTAATCCAATTCGACATTGTGCTTACTGCCACTCCCTTGGCACGAAGTGAAGATGGAAAGATTTCAGAAGGTATCGCCCAGGGTACTGGGCCCCTATGATGTTTGAAACGATGGGTAAAATTAGCTACTTGTCTTAGACCACGATAGTAAAGTCGCTTGATGGTTTTGAATTCAAAGGTTGTACATACCAACTTAATCCAAACGAGATCATATAGACTGGATATGGACACCGGATGTCAAAAATCAACCGCTGGAAGAAGCTATTTAGTGCGGCTTCGGATATGATGGCCGGAACTCACTAAAGATAAAGGTAACTCCAGCCCAACCCGCTTGTTGATGTTCAGCCCAGTTTCCTGAGTATTTTCCGACGAGGATGGCAACTATAGCTGATGATGAGAAAAGTTGTGTAGCTTATATGAGAGATCTAATTGAGAAAGTTGTAAAGACATAAAATAAAACATACCATGGCAAGCCAGCATGGCAACACTACCAGCTAATAATAAAGGTCTACGCCCCAATTTATCCATTATCAAGAATGACATTGAAACACCTAAAAGTTGACAAACATTCATGATTCCACTCATTGTCAAGCGACTTTCAAAGTCCAGACCAAGAGTTGCAAATAATGTCGGCGAGTCTGTTTGAACACAGTATGTAAGCAAAGTGTGTAACATTTGTCAGAAAGAGGAATGGGTTTGTCGAGTTTCTTCCTGTCAACAAGAGAATATCAACATGGGATTGAAAGAACTGACAATAGATTAATGCCTAGAGTCAAATTGTGAGGACAGATGATGAAAGGGGACCAAGCGTATTCAAATGCAACATGAGATTATATGATTGGACATTTCACTCGTATCCACTGATGAAAGTGAAACAACACGTGAGACGCAAGAGTCAAACAACCAGATTTGACGTACGTTGATACCAACCTACCGGGTGTTTAAAGTTCTCGAGGGAGTCAGTATGGCGTATATCGAAGTACTAACAGAAAGACTGTTTGTAATTTCATGATATCGAAAAAGTTTACCCACAAATTGTTGAAAAAACATCAGCTTTGATTTTGACAGTAAAAACAGGCAAAGCGGTCAAGTCAGGTCAAATTTCAATGGTTGAAGAGTAGCAGGAGTGTCGAATGACCGATTGAAACACTAAAAACGGATGTTTGATTTGATAAGCACATTGGTGCAAAATGACTCACGCCTGCTCCCACCATGGTACGCCTCCAACATCCATGTCGAAAGGTATCACCCCATCTCATCCACTCAAAGCGAATATCCATCCATACTGATGAGACTTGGGCTGGTTCAATGCTCTCAGCATAACGTTCATTGTCGCCACTCATGTGGGATGGCGCATGTTTAGAGGCCAAATTTTGATATCGAGATTTTTGAATCTCGCGCTGATATTCAGCTTCAACACGCATATCCATCCATTCTTTGCGTACCGTACAATCATCGACTGGTAGCTGTCGAAGGGTTGAAATAACAATCAAGCTTTCCTCATATCGACCTTGATTGGCCAGCCAACGCGGAGAAGCTGGCAGTTGATAGAGGCCAAACAGAATGACGAGGGCGGGTAATCTAGGTGGCGAAGGTGTAAAACAGATGAGCATATGGAATCACCCGTTTTCATGATCGCAACCAATCATGAAGTTGTTTTCACCGTGATCTTCACTACATCCTTTCGACTCACATTTGGAGGCCAAAAGGTAACCGCCAAGACAGCTCGGTAACTATGAAGCGGGTGCCATAACTTTTCCCAAGGTAAAACAGATGGTTAAATCAAACTGCGCATGTTGTAAAAAAGGATATTACAAAGTCCAAACTTAACGGGCAAACTTACGTGATGTAAAAAGCAATGACGATCCCAGCGACGATGTTGAACTCCTCGAGACATAATAAAGCACCTCTGATCTGTAACATAAAACTCAAGTTGAGATTAGCAACACATCCAAACATTTAGAGATATGACATGAAAGATACCAACATCAGGAGGACTGATTTCGCACATATACCTGTGGTGTAATTCAACTGAGTCACATATAGACAAAGCTTATTTTTGATTGGAGTAATCAAAGGCATTTCGTAGCTTCTCACATTGGAGCTGTCATTGACAATGTGCCAATGCCGATTCCACCGAGAAAACGACCGATCACAAGCATGGCATAATCATGGGCAGCAGTTTGTATGATGGAGCCCAAGATGAAGAATGTCACTCCACTATGTGTCACATGCGCAAAATGGACGAGAAATGAGAGGTGGGGGAAGGCATATAGTGTCAATTCAAACCCGATCAAGGTTTGGTTCAAAGGTTACATGTTTGAAGAATTTCATACCAGTGACTGCGGCTATACCAACAGGAATGGCACAGATGAGTAGAGTACATGCGTAGACATTGAACTTACATTCTTATTGCATGTTTACGACCATATTTGTCCGCCGTAAAACCAGCTAAAGCAACACCGAGTATGGCTCCAAATTCGATGGCTACGGTCTAGAAAAGGATAGGCAGAAGTTTGATGAGATGATTAAATAGGTGTGATAGCATACAAACAGGTAATTGACCAAAAAGCCTTTCCAAAAACTTGCTGTATGTGAGCCAAGGGTAGGATCAATTCGAGGAAAACGAGATGTAAATGGAGGGATAACGAGAATGATAGATATCACGCCTTGCTGATGAAGCATAAACAAAGGAATCAGTCATCAAAAAAGGGGTCCAGATGTGACAGAAATGTAGAAGCCGGGGTGAAAAATGAGGGGAGAAGCGGGAACATACATCATAGCCAAACAGAATACCACCCAAACTCGCAAATAAGGCGCAATTCAACACATAACGGTTCTTTCTGATGTTAGCCAATAGACCAATCTTAGACTTTCGGGGAGGATCAAAAGCGGATGAAATCGGAGATTGGCCAGCTAGCTCATGTTCGACATAGGCTATTCGTTGATCGAGCGGTAAGATAGGTTTTGATGGTGAATCGGAAGGTGATGAATCTGTTGATGGAGAATTGGGAGTTGAAAAGTCCAAAGGAGTCGGTAACTTTGAGTGCATTGACTCGACGACAATAGTTTGAGGCAGCAATGAAGCCCAACAGTTGGGAGAAACGGCAGCAGCTAGGAAGAAAAAGTCAGGCGATGAAATAGTGCTGGTGAATTGCAAAGTTGACTGTTTTTATTAATTAAGATCTTGATGGAAACTTGGAAATATAATCTGGTTGGATTGGCCTTTTATAGATTTTCTTTTGAAGGGTGAAGTGAACCCATTTGACCGTTCTGACGCATACATACATCCGCGAATCACCACTCTCTGGATGGAAGGAACCGAAACCGAAACCTAAATTAACTTATGTAATACACACATGTCACTGATTCGGAGGATTGGCCCGATGTACACCTGGCTTTTTGACTAAATTTTAACCTTAAAGTTAGATTCATCAATTTTTGGGTGTTTGCTCAGTCTCAGCAATTTCTTTTCATAGATCCCCGTAAATTCGGAGAACCCGTTGATCAAGAGGAAAATCGAACTGTCCATCATTAAAAAAGCTCATCGTCTTAGGATACCAAAAGGTTATTGTTCTTCATCTCCGTTATCTTCTTCTCAGAACATGCTCCAACGTTTCTTCATGTTGAGATCTGAGACTGTGCCGAGAACTCGGGCAATCTCGGGTGTCTGCAATAATGAAAGACGATATGTACCGCCGACTTCATTGGCTTATTCAACATCTTGTCTAGAAGAGGCCTCGTGATTTACTGACCTGTTTGAGCTAGCACTATATCACCGCTCCCAAGATTTGTGAACTTGTATTCGTCATTTGGAATCTATGGGTCCTCAAATCTAGCTTGATCACCCATGATACATGGAACCGCGTGATGATTGATCATCTCTTGCTCAATAGTAACTTCGAGAACCATGAAGCCGCTTAAGCACCTGACCAAGTACCCTCCGGAATATTGGAGCCCTCTAATCACAAAGGTGAGGATTCTTGTCACTAAAGAGTCTTAGAAGAGTCACTGGATGACATCGGGTATAAATCCTCACTCCAATTAATTGATCAATGAGCACAAGGATCTGTGCTTGACTTCAACCCCACAATAGTGGCTCTCAAACCTGCCCCGGTTTTCAAAAAACCCAGTTGACCCAGTTGTTTTTTGGCAGTAACTTTGTGTATCAAGTTGACATTTGTTGACAGCTCCCAGCCAAAAATTCAACTGGGGCAACCGGGTTTTTTGAAACTGGGTCAGGTTTGAGAGCCACTAATGTACATAACGTGGTAAGAAATAAGCATAAGCGGAGGTCAGATGAATCACATCTCTCTTGTATCTATAATCTGTAGATGAGTCAGAATCAGATTCGGTGAAATCAAATGTAGAGCATCTGTCTTTAGTCTGTCTTCCTTCGCTTCATCCGATTTTTTATCCGCAAAGTAAATATTAAACAACACGCCGGCCTGATTCCGAGAGATCTCAAACCCGAAACAAAGCCTGTAGTAATCTTTCTACTTATGGGCTTGATTTTACACTCCACTCGGCCTTCCTCGGACCCGCTGGACCATGTCCGTTGAGTGCCAAAGGCAAGGTAAAGATGATCTAGCGACTATAGGCTAGACGCTAATTATCTATCTTATGATGTCTGGCTTGAAATATCACAGCAATATTAGACGCTCATCACGTTAGTGATCAAAGTTATGATGAGAGCTCTGCGTCTTGCGAGTCATCACAAAGGTTCGATGGACTACGTAGTTCAAAGGTGACTGGATGACCTCATCAGCCCACCACCAGTTCTCCATGGATCACAGCACACATGACCAGACTTCACAGACCCCATATTCAAAAGATGACGTCCACGGTTTAATCAAGAGAGTGACTGATGAAAAGCTTCTAACAGAAGTCTTGATGTGCAGATATCCTTCGTTAGTCTCATAATATTGCCCAATCTTTGATCACGCCATGTACTTCATTCACCATACGAATTTCCAAGAACAAACTTTGAAGAGAAATCCCGTGATGGACAGTTTACGCTTTTTATTCAGGGATGAACCTGGAGAAGAGTTAGGAGCTAGACGTGTCTCTATAAAGAGAGTAGACTACTTTGTCGTCGATCTTGCACTTTGGTACCTTGCGAGTTGCACCAAAAAAGTGCCTAAAGATAGTCACAGGGTTGAAAATCAAAAATCACAAGACGATTGAATCAAACATCCAACCCTTGAATGATCTACATAAGTCTACATCGAAATACCCTTGGCAGAAGCGGATTCACGCTTTCATCACGAGTAATCTCATCTCCAGAGCATCGGGAGTATAGAAGGGTCGTGCAATAACTTGGCGGATTTCCGCTAGACGCTAGACCTGTCGAATTCCCTCCATGATTAGAGTCCCCCACATACTGACAAAACAACAACTTGACAACGCGCATCCTGATTCCTAGCTCCGGGAAGGACTGCCAACCAATGAGCGGCGCTCATCCTCATGCCGTGACAGATCCCACACCAAGACGCTTTGGCGAACATAATTGCCAACAAAATGGTAAGTTCAATCACATACCATACATCCTGTATAATCCACGGGAAGACAATAGCTATAAGATCAAATTCATCTTTGCACTCACCTAAATTATTATCCACTCTCCCACCTGAATGAGATGTGATCAAAATAAATTCAACACCATTATTGCCTGGTTATGTATCTATCATTCCGTGAGTGAAATGCCCAATGCTGTGGCCTCCTCCGGCGCGGAACTGTTCATCCCGGTGGTGCACAGGAAGTGATATTGGCTGGAGGTGGGTGGGACCAATTGGGTTAGATATATTCTGGATGGCTGAGAAGGGGTCTGCAGAATACTATACAGATGTCACATTCATTGACGGTTTGGGGTCATGTATACATGTTGGGCACCTACCTGCGTGTGTGAATTGGGACATGTCTATCAAGAAATTGCTTGAGTGAAGCGCCCTTACCAATAGCGGCTGTTTTATTGCGCAACCCTGCCAATGTTCTGAGAGCAGCACCAACTAAACTGAACAAAACATCCCACACGCTTTGAGTGCAGCAAAGGACTTACAGCAAGAAGGCATACTTTGGCCTGTGAGGTTTTTTTAATTTGGCTGCTAAAACTTGTGCCTCTTATGAAATTTTTCCCTGAAGTATTGTTTTGCAACAAAAAATACCTTGAATTGAAAAAGCCAACATAAATTTCTTTATTGCACCGTACTTACTTGTAGCAATTACACATGATTACTGCAAGGTAACACACTTCAGTTTTATCCCAAGCAGTAATGTTATGTGTACATATAGTCCAAACTTGTCTGTTGGACTTTGTCTTTTGTGCTGAGCCAATGTGCCTCTCAACCTGATTGAAATGAATTTATGAGCTCAAATGTCCACTGCTCTGGTAGTTGTGTTAACAGAGAGACATTCAATGTTCCTTAATGGACTTGTAAGACATGCTGTAGCTTCTTGAGACCAGTCAGTGTGTCTTCAAATGAGATAGGCAAGGACATACATAGTTGTTTGCACTACATCAGAATATGGCATCTTAGGTGCTTTATCAAAAATATGATGTCAAATAACTCGTTTGGTCCATCTATAGTTGGATAATTATTTCCTCAAACTACCTGTACTATCTAGTCTTCCCACCTTGCTAACTACAGAAGTCTGACCACAAAAAATGGGTGCACTTCAAACCAAAACCACAAGTCTTTCAAAGCTATCCCTTTGGTCAAACCCCTGTAACAAAACATATTGGTCAAGGAACTGCTGCTTATGCTGATGTTATGAAATGCTTGTGAGGACAAACTGAGCATGTCTTGTTGTTACTGGGGATACAAACAAGGCTGGCCCTCAACATTGAGGATACACATGGCTATTCAACATTTGTTTATAATTTGAAAGTCTTTTGAGGGTTGTATATTTTGTATTAGATGGATTTTTAATAGGTAAGCTTGGCTGGCAGATGATGAAGTGTGTTTTTGATGTTCTTTTTCCCCGTGTATGTTTCCACTACTTTCAAAATGGCAGATGTAAAAAGGTGACCTGTTTTAAAATTATTTTACGTAAAATTGATGACAAAGAGCAAGTTTCCAAGACGTATAAATACATAAGAATCAAAACTTGAAACCTCTTAATACATTGGTTCTACAAAGATTTTTTTATGAACGACTTGTCCAAATTTGTAAAAAAATATGCAAACAGAGAAACTATTTGGGGAGAAGATGAATTGGGTGATCAAAGAAACACACACTGGATGCAATGTGGTGTTGCATTTGGGGCTTCAACACGGTGTTGCTGCCTTGGTAACTACACATGCCCGGACTGTGACAAGCCAAATTTGGCTGCAACAAACCACAGTGTCCTTCAACATCCATCTTGCGCAGGGCTCAATTGCAACATTGGAATATACCCATGCAGAACTCAACTATTTGGCTGTGACAACTCACTTTATGTATGCAACATATCACCCTTTGACTGTGACAGATCAAGCCTTTTCTGTGACAAATCAACCCTTGACTTGATCAATATCTGTGGTTTCATCTACGGCAATGCCAATTTTACTTTGAATCCATTTTTGGGTTGGTTTTGAGACCTTCAGATGGGTCTGGTGGGCATATAAGTGCATTGCTTGGTCAACAAGCAGTTGTCATTCCAAGCTTAAGCTCTAATCAAAAGCTTGGGTATCCCATTGGTTAGGTTTTGTTTGATTATACAAAAAAATGCTCTCTTTACAAATGGTCAAGTTTAGAAATTTAAATTAAACTTGATCAAATTTTTAAAGAAACATATGAACAATTCACAGTTGAAACCCCTTATTTTTAATTTAGGACACCTTTTTTCCCACTTGAAAAAACTTACACATGTTTCACAACAACTGTCAAGTTTTTGCAACATGAAAATACATAAAAACTTTAACTTGAAACACCCTAATGTCCAAAATCAGTTTACAGATATGACAGTAGGGAGGTCAAGTTTGAATTTTTATAACCACAAAAAAAATACAAACCGGGAAAGCTTTTATGTTTTGACTGTAAAAATACTTTCCCAAGTTCTTAAAATCACCTGTAAACCACAATCACAGGGGCAAAAATAACTGCTCACATTGGCACTGCCAGCATTAAAGAATTCCCAGATGGGGATATGGGTCATAGGAATCAGACAGCCTTTGTGATTACATATATTAAAATGGTGGTCTGATCCCTACAGCCCATATTCCCATCTGGGAACCTCTTCAATGCTGGCAGTGTGGGGTGACCATTGAAATTTTCTCACTTTTTCAAGATTTGTTCAATTTAACTTCCAAATTCTTTCAATTTTCTTCCTGTTTTCTTCCTGCTTCTCAGTTTTTATATGATCAACTGGAACTGAGAGGATGAACTAGGCCTTCCTTAGGCTTCATTCCTTAGAGCATTCACTATCATGACGGTGTTCTATCGTAAGTTTTGCGTTCCTGAGCGCAAAATGTAATCATGCGTGTAACAACTGAAATGGTAAACGCATGAAATCTACTATGAGCTGCTTTACCATCTGATTTACCAACGATAAGTCAAGGTAATTTGATCAACTCCACAGGGGCAAAATCACCGATCAAAATATCATATCTTACCCACCTCATCCACTCATTCCTCACCAATGACTGCTCTTGTGACCAGGCAGATTGATGCCTGTCAACTGCAGGTTTCATATGTTGAGTATTGGCAACAAGACTGCCTTGCTTAACTTGAGTAAAATCAATTGTGCGAGCTCACTTTTTTTGAAAAAACAAGCTCAACATGATTTGGAGGGTTCAGAGGGTAGATCAACTGTTGATCTGTTGGTATCTTGAGGTCAGAGGGTAGTGGTCAAATGGAAGTCTTGGATGTAGAGCTGGATGGATGGCTGTTGACTGTTTTGATGTGCCAAAAGTTTACAATGAATCAAGTTGTAGGCTTTTGTAGATTTGAACAAGCGGACTGCAAGACTTGACACAGTCATATGGACCGCATGTCTAAAACAGGTCCATAGTGGACCTGTCTGGATTTTAGTGTCATTGTAACACTAAATCACATCATTAACACACCCATAGTGGATGCTCTTAGCAAAGAAGCCTGAGGAAGCTCCCTTCATCTCAGCCCCTCAGCCAATCCCCAGTGGCATGCCTTGGAGCCTGCTGATCAAGGATTTTGGACAAGGTTCTGAGCTTTTCTGAGTCTTCAGTGACTCATGAAGTGATTCTGAGTAATCAGATGAGAGACTGAGCTCAAAGACTACTCATCCAAGATGGAAATGAGCATTCTCCAGCAATGTACAGGAAAATTTGAGCAAAACAGCCTGATCACCTGAGCCAATACCGCAGGATCTGCGCACTAAATAGGCATTGTGGTGTGGTTGTGTAGCACCTTTTGGTGCCACAATGGTACCACAATATGTAGTGGTGCAGGCTCTGCACAACCCGGGCTCAAGAAACTCAGTGCTTGGGAAACCCACACCAAAATTTCAGTGTTGGACTGCTATATACGCAATATAGTGGTATGGAAACCCATTGTCCCCTTTGCTTTTAAAACCTCCTTCACCACCATACATATACGCATGACCCAAAATGGCATGCGGCACTGGTACAGATCCTCAACCACTCAACAAACGTCCCTGGACAACATTGCACCTGCGGCTGACCTGTGGGTCATCTAGTTTAATGGCTCCTGTATATAAGATAAGGTCTGCATTTAGATTTCCATACACTAAGTAATCTTTTGGATACTTGTCAATGTTTCAAAATGCCGCTTGCCAAGAACCTTTCCCAAAGCTCTTCCCAAAGCTTCAAGTCCTGGGTAGTTCATCCACTAGGAATCTTTGGCCACCTAGCCCTTCATAAACCCAGCCAGGGTTTGTGATTACTCCAAAAAACTCTTGTACCACACTTTGTTGTGCATTGACACTCATTGATGAGATTCCTGGGCCCCTTACAAATCAACATGCATCATCTCAACCATCAGCTGTGGAACACAATAAGGCTTCAAGATCAGCCACTGTGAATAAGGCTAAACCAAGTTTTCAAGGAAGGGTAAGTCACTGTTGAATGCAATCTACCATCAAGATTGCAGAACTCACAGTCAATAATTGTATATGTATTTCTAGCCTTGCTCCTCAACTAGCAAGGGTGCCAGATCACCGTCAGCTGTGTTTTCTTCAACTAGCCAACATGCAGGATCTTGGTCATGCTCAGCTGCTTCATTGGGTGGGTCACCTATACAATACCAGCAATATGCAATAGATGTAAGCATACACTAATTTCTTGCTTAATTTTCTTTGTTGTAATCAGGTCTACAAGGTTCCCAAATCCATGGACGTGTCTCAAGAGTTTGACATCAAGGTGGTTGGCTCCAACAAACCAGGATACAAAAAATCTTGGAGTCTCAAAGTGAAGGAACTTCTCAAGCTCTTTCATGAACCCATAGTAAGTCCTAGATTCTCAATATATCATTTTTATTGCTTCAGTCTCTAGATTCCCCTTCACATCCATATGCAAGACTACCCCATGATTTCAACCATCTAGGGTCGTGAATTCAAATGCAGATGGTGTTAGAAATTGTTCAAAGGTGGCAAAGACAAGGTCTTGTACTTCATCTGGCAGCGCCATCCATCCTGTCTGCAATATGTGTCACAAGGCCATCTCTGTGCAACTTACTCTTCCACCTTCTTACATTGAAAAGCAAGATTCAAACAAAAACAACAACAAAGGCATTTTGTCATCTTTTATTGGTGGAAAAACATTAACGGTAGATCTCTTGAACATGGTGTTAGTCATGTGGATCATCCGCCACACACTTCCTTGGGCCCAATTTGAAGACCCAGGCCTTTGAGCCGCTTTCCATACCGTCAATCAAGGTGCTTTTGGCCAATCAAGAACTTGGGCAGTAAAACAGTCTGTGATACTCTATCCTGACTTGCACAACAAAGCTATCAACAACATCAAAGTAAGTAATTTGAGTTTATTCAACTTCATACTTCTTTTCTATCTTTTGAGTATATTATCTATATCATTAATTGATTAATTTCAATCAATTTGTATTATTTTTTGGAATTGATGAAGAAAGGTAAGTTTTGTTTATATCACAACATGTGGCCTACAAAAGGGAACAGGTACACATTTATTGGAGCGTCAGCCAATCACATTGACAATGATTGGAATTATCAATCATCTCACCTGAAACTCAAGATGGTTGCATGGAGGCATCTTGGGGCTCTTTTAACAATGCCAATTGTATGAGTCTTGATCTTTCACGGTCTCATGAGAAGATAAGTTTTATTTCAAATTGTTGTCAAAAGTTCTTTTACTTACACGTTAGCCCAGACTACAGACAGTGGAGGCAATGATTGACCAATAGCTCAGTAACTTCAAGAGATGGTCATATTGGCCAAAAGTCCAATTCATTGGAACAGTTCAGCGCGCCATGTTTGATGCTATGCTCATAAAATGAACCTCACAGTTGGGCATGGTCTCAGGGTGCTTGGTCAGCAAGTAAGTACTTCAAAGCCAACAATTCCAGAAGGTATCCCACTCCCAATTCCAGTTCTTGAGTTGAATGGTGGCAAAGATGGCATTGAGATGGATGAATCTGAATCCGATGAATCCAATGGAGATGGATTACCTAAGAAGCCTGATGGGTTTGAAGACAAACATAACTTAGAAGAGGCTGTATGTGACAAAGAAAATCTTGAGCTCAGGCGCTTGTAAAGGTAAGTGCCTCTATTTCTTTTTCAATCTTTCTAGTCTTTTTCCCCATCCTGTCTACCTTCACACAAAGCAAGTGTTCCTTTTGAATGTAACTCATATAGGTTGATACTGTCAGTAGTCAAATTTTTAGAAGTGTGGCTAGGCGATGTGACTTCAAAGCTCATGCAACACATCTGGGTTATCAAGGTAGCATGCTCAAGCATTCTTGCAAGATGTGGTGGAATAGCCACTACATCAGTCACAAGCTTGCATGTGAGGCCCATGAGGTATGTTTCAAGTTCAATTTAAATTTATTTCAATTATCAAGCGCATACACTGACTATAAATCAATCTCCAGGTGATCAACTCAATGCTTGCAGCCAATCACAAGGCCTGTTTTTTCAAGGGCATAACCATTTCACCTGCAGAATGGCATGCAGTTGAATTAGTTAAGGTATGTCTATTTTATTTATTATAACTGAAATACATGTAATACAACAATAACCAATCTTTCTTTTCTTTATAGACCTTTGTAGATGCTATGGCTTGAGTCAAGGTAAATGGATATACCGGATGTACCGTTCTAGCTGAATACAAGCTGGTAATCTCAGAGCTCAATGCTCTTTAAGCCAAAGCACCTGATTATTCAGGCCTTGACAAGGCAATCAGTGAGATGATCCAGTGGCTCAGCAAGTATCAAGATGAGGCTCCTAAATGCCAAAGTATTATTCTAGCTACAATACTCAAACCTTGATTTTGAGCAAAGTCTTTTTGAATTCATTATCCCAAGCAAGACATGTCTCCCAATTTGGCCATCAATGAGATGAAAGAGGCTCTCGAAGCGTTGAAAGGCTTGCCGTAAAGTAAGCGGGTTCCTGGGGTAATCAGGTGAGACGTGAGCTAAACGGCAACAAGCCTATAAGAGCTCCAAGAGACTCAAAAATACTACACACCTATCACAGCACACATAAAGGTTAGTAAAGAAAAGAGAAGAAAGTAAGAATAGAAAGATAGAAGAGTAAGCCAAACCTGTGCTCAATGCAACAGGATACGTAGACAAAAATGAATAAGGGTGGTAAGGGCGCGTTCACTTAAGCAATTTCTGGCGAGAAATCACATTCTGCAAAATTTGAAGTGTCTATTTGGTGGTGTATGTTTCATTTTTGCATTAAAAATTTTACAGAATGTGATTTCTGGTCAGAAATTCCTTAAGTGAACGCGCCCTAAGAGTGAGTAAAAGTAAATAAAAGTTCTTTCCGATAAGGGAGGAAAGGTGAGTTGTACACAAGTCTTGTTTATATAAAAGCAACCATAACACACACATTAATTAACAGATACATAAATGCTCAGGTCACAAAACGACCTATTCCCAAATAAGAAAGAAAACTCCTTGATCCAGCTCAAACCACATCCTAATCCATACCACTGTAACACTGATTTGTAGATAATTTACCACGTACTTAATTTGTCTGAATTCATTCGGTACTGCTTACACGGAAGTCCTTGACACATTCGAATTGATTGTTGATCTAGAGCCACGAGGTATAATGAATACCACGACAATCAAGGATGCCTTCAACTTACCACAGGAAGAATCTAAGGAGAAAGAGCCATCCTCAACTTCTGAATATGACCCAGCTCCTACCAATACCGAGCCCAATGCATCCAAGTTTGACATCTTTGGAGCCTTGAATTCCAGTACCAACAAAGCTTCCACATTTGAGCCTCAAGGATTACTTGGCAGGGTAGTAGCCAGTGAAGTCCAAGGATCCAACCGCCCTTGCATGGTGGAAGGTTTGTTTTTGATTCCATTCATCCTTGATTCACATTTGAATTTGCTAATCTTGGCTCTTTACAGGAACATCAGCATTAATTCCCCATTCTTTCACACCTTGCATGCGATTACCTGGTCACAGTGCCCGTGGAGAAGGCCCCCGACGTCGGGGGCCCAACGATCTTGCGCAAAAGTGTCAAAAAAACTGTGATTTTTCTGTCCAGGCCAAATTGGTACGCTGAGCCTGCCCAGTTTGCCCCATCCCCAGCCGCCAGACTCAGGCGTTGACCTCAGGAGCACTGAGCCATCGTCCAACTTCATCAACACTGATCAGCTGGGATGAGCGGTCCTGCCCTGATTGTATGAACCCATGGGGGATCCGTCAAAAGATATGCTCAAGCGGGCAAAGATGCCTGTTCCCGCAATTCCCGTTTGTAGGTTGGATCTCAGCAGCCGACTTGTCCAAATCATCCCTCGCTTTCGATAAACCCTCAGTGAATCCAACGACCTGCGGTCCATATTCCTTTGAAAATGAATGCCAATCCAAGAAGAACATTGTTTTGCTTGCGCTCATGACTCCAAGGATGTGTTCGAGGACCTTGAAATATACTTGAAGTTCAGCCCCTGACTTATAGGTGACAAACAAACCGTAGGATAGTTTCACATCGGATCTGATTCGATCGATAGCAGCTGGGATTCGGTTGTTCAGATTGATTAGCTCACAACCTACTCTTATCGGGTCCTAGATATATCATGCCTACATCAAAGCTCATCACAAAGCACTGTACAATTTCACCAAGGCGTACGCGACCTCCACTGATGCTGAGGCTGGAGCTCTCCTAGCGCTCGCCACTTTCACTAAAGAATACAAGAAAAATATGACCAAAGAGCTTGACATCCCAGCCGAACTTCTCGAACCTCCATTGCTAGATGATGATATCCAAGGCTTGGTAGATGAATATTTGAAATCGATCAAAGTTATAATGGAGGAATGGTCGAAGAATTTGATGACGGGAGAGACGCAACTGTTTGTGAATCGTACTGAGCCACCAGAAGAGGATGCCGATCAGATGTACACCATGCAAGGCTCGAGTATCATGTTTCAGATGGTTTGTCATGACTCACTCTCAAATATCACAGTGCTTATGAGTCCTTCAGCGGCTGATGTTGAATTGCTTGCGTAGGTAAACGCACAGATCGACTTTGCCATTGACAGCGGGCAGGGGGCAGTTTTATCAAGGGTTGTAGAGGAATCAGCAAAGGTCATGTTATCAACCCAATCTCAGTGGACGACTTTGTTAAATGAAGAATTCAAGAAACACGCATCCTCGAAAGCAAATGATTGGAAAATACGTCACAGTCAAACCCAACCTGGCTATCACGTTCCTTCCTCAGATCGCAGTTCGGATTGCGGTTCGTCTTCATTACCTCATTTCATACACGAACAGATGAATCACTTCTCTGATTGACGGTTGGGCGTTTACCACCGTTTCTGTTCCTCGACAGGACAAAGGCCTCTCTGTCCGACGTGGAGTAGTGAAGCTACTCAAGTCAATATATCAACTCATAGGCGAGGATCATGTCAATCTCAAGGTCGAAATCTGAAGGCGTTTCATGTCAAGAATGTATGATGAGCATATGGCATTGAAAGTATTTATCAACTGATACCGACCAAATGGTCGCAGGTACCAACAAGCTGACATTTCCCTTCTACAAAACAGGCGCTGGCAATGGATGGCTTAGGTGAACTCTGGTTCACTGGAGCCTTCAATGTCCACACTGTGGGTACGATTATGATGCAGCTGTAGTTTGCAGGATGAGATTCGAAGCTTCTGTCAAACGATCGTGGGAATGTGCTCAATCAAACACACCCGCAACTTTATAGCTTACGATAGCTTTCCTAGCCGCTCATCTGCGATCACGAAGCAAGCAACAATCACTTGTTTCTTAGTCTTTTTTGTTTGTATATGCCTGTCTGAATACGATCCTGCCTATGTCAGCTGTGGCTCTTCATGCCAGTGTCTTTCACATATTTAAACCAGCTTGTACTTGAGCAGACAGTTGAAAATATAAATTACTTTCGAATACTTGTTTGTCAAACGGTCCCTTTCAACCGGGAGCTTATGTATCACATCAAGTGATAGACTTTGACTAAAGTTGTTTGAATTTGATAACCTCAACGGTGATTTCGCGATTTGTTTTCTTATTACTTCCTTTGTATTTTTCCATAAATAGCACAGTAGGAAAGACTACTCAGTGAGCTGTGATTCACCTGTAAATCACATTCCCTTGGGCGATCTGCCTCAAGTACTATGTAGACTTGATTGGCATGGAATATGTGCCACGGTCGTGTGTAATAACTCACTAGATCAGGATGTACTGTTAGATTTGGTAAACAACATCATGCTTAGTATAAGTCAGCAAGTGATTGATTATCTTCAAATCACATCTACCAATCATGCTTGATACTAGCAAAGATTTACATGGAAAGCCTTGTCATTGAGCCGTTCAGACAACTTCCACGAACATTGTGATTGGGTGATGTATGTCAAAGTATGATTAGGCTTGCAGCATACCCTTAGAACAGTCAAGCTATGTCACTAGTTTCCCAAGCTACCACCCATGGATCTCATCTTGCACTCGAGTTGTGAATTGATCAAGTAGCAAGTGTTCATCTTTCTTACAACTTAATAACCACCAAATCTACACCTGCTCCTGATCATACAAATCAAATCAAATCAACCAAAACCAACCTCACACGATAATTCAAACCAAGAAGCCAACAAAAAAGAAAAAAACAAATCTAAACCTCAAACCAAAAGATTCCCAATCTTCTTCTTCTCTAAAGGTTTACAACAAATCTAGCAAACTATATCATCTCCAGACATTAAGATCACAGTTTGTTCAAATTTAGATTTAATCACACCTTTTCTCATCCTACCTTCTACTAATGCTGCCATCACTGTGTCTTTTGCAAATACACACCAAGCATGAAAAGTATGTCTACAAAGAAACATCAATGAGATTTCATTTACTATTTCTTCTTCTCCTACTGGTTCATCTAACTTCAATCCACACTTTTCACACTTCAGAGAGCCTTTTTGCACGTTGTGCGAAGGAACCAAAAATATAAGCGATATGCAAACTCTTCATTCGGAAAAGAATAGTACTGACTATCTCCTAAAGCTCCGGCTGACTGACTGACATAGTACATCCTCGATAAATCTCAACAATCATTCTCTAGAATTGATCTACACCCTTCAATCAATGAGATCTGAGGATCACATCGGAAAAAATTAGCAACCGCAAAGATTGAAAGAAAGACAGAGAAAAGCGAAACACATACCTGTAGATTAAAATCATGAAGAATCTTAATGATAGATTCTTTCAAACCTTCAATCTCCGATCCATTTCGGATTCGTCAAATCAATCTGATCGGGTCAATTTCAGATCCAACATTATCTAAAAGACCTCTGATAAAAGCTAAAACATATCATCCATAAAGATAAACACCTTTAGTCACTTCTCAGAATTATGTTTTAAAATTTCATGGATTCATACCTGGTCTGCTTTCCGAATATAACAACAAGTCTTCCCAAAGATCATGATCATTCTGTTCCTTAGCAAAGTCAATCGCCTAAAATAATCATTGTGATCAAATCCTGTAAGATTAAGATGTCTTTCTTCTTCTTACGGACGAGGAAGAGAGATAGGTGATCTCATAAGGAACCAACCCTTTGAACATCACCAATTCGATCGATTATCAAAAATAGAGCTTTTTTGTTATGTCCCATCCTACCCAAAAGATAGACCATCTCCGGAACAAAGTCGGCTTCACTACAGATCTTATAAGCCTATTCAAACCCGACCAGGTATCATCTCAATAAATCTAAATCATTACCATGGATGTAAATAAATAAAATATGAAATCAGATCCAAACCTTGGCAAGACTATACGTGTTGCTTGCTCGAAGATATTCCATTAACCTTTTTCTATCAAACTCTGCAAAAAGATCAACGTGCAGATCGCTGTAATCTGTTCCTGAGAGTGGATCGATGTCGAATCATGCATCCAAATAAGTGGCCAGATATCGTCGGTGATCTGTCAATTGAGTTATGACGCTTAAAACCTTTTTAATAATCGCAAAAATGAAACACGATCTTTTCAGAATTCCACAAGGATACAGTTTGAAATGTCAAGAGAGAAGCAGACTCACGGGGATTGAATGAGTATGTTCAACTAATAGATTGATAGCTGTCCCATGCTCTTTCTTGTTCAGATTTTGATATGGGTTCAACTCATCATCAAACTCGATCAATAACAATACTTGATCCTGGACATCAGTAAACAAGTTATGATCCTCGATCAATTCAAATACCTCTGGCTTTCTCAATCTCAAATAGTAAGCCAAAGCTTTTCCGGGTTGATGATTCAAAATATAACTGTGTGGGATTAAAGAGAGTCAAAACTTGAATCAGACGATTGAAAAATTAGGAAAAAGAAGCAAGAAGGGATCTTACCGTTCAGTTAGACAAGTCATCAAGAGTACATTTGAATCATCATTGATTCTTGTTAAACGATCTTGAGTAGCTGATATCACAGCAAATACATTGTATATATCTGGTGGCCATCTCCTGATCATCTTTAACATGTTCTGATCTCGAACAAATATAACATAAACATCGAGGTTTACATAACAAATGAGAGTATTTGAACACATACCTCAGGATCTCTTCGCAGTAGATGAATAAGAATGACTTCATAGACCAACTTTGAATCATCAAGAAAGTAAAGAAAGTATGAGATCCAAATTTTTCAAATCTTGTAGAACATAACAGCGTTAATGATAGAATGATAATCACAATTAGTGAAAAGAGAATCCTTCTAGTGTGACTTGACTACAAACAGAATGATACGGTTCAGTGAGATTATGACTAAGAGATAAGAAATATCTTGGACGTACATTGTTTTGTTTGAGTGTAGCATGAATGAGGGATGAGACATTGAAGAATGTAAAGACAACAGCTACCCAATTCATATAACTGAATTCAAACTCGCTTCCCACCAAGTTAGATCCGAAATAAGTTGTTGATACCAAGAGCGAGCTCCATGGTAAGAGAATACAAGCACCGAGAATAAATAAGCAAAGGTAACTTAATGTCTTCTGGAATTGGCTGATATCTTTGTGCGGATTAAAAGCAGTTAAAGGTTCATGTTCAGATAGTTGATCTGTAGGTTCCATTTCAGTTTCTTCTTCGTCAATAGTCAAGATCGTTAATGAAACTTAGAATGTGATGGAGTCGATGCAGATTTGATTTTAATTTCGGGATCTCAAGTGTCCTCTTTGCCATAAGGTTGTTGACTCGACAGTTATATAAATCGAGTTGAGCACTTGGTTGGTTAGTTGAAAGTGTTGGTGATAAGGTTTTGACTGGATAGGGAAATGGAAGGCTGAGCTTCCTAGGAATTGTAAGCTTGGGCTAAATCCATTGATCTCGAAAGAAATCATCGAAGTATAGTGATCCTGATCAACAAAGTGGGCTTGTGCCACTCACACTGGGCCCGTTGTTATGAATATTGGATGAACTGACATTATGAATTTATGTATGTACTTACATAGACTTACATACATACACTGGCTCTCCAATGCGGAACGGGGGATGGCCACCAGCTTTTCTCGGGCAAGGATAGTTCATGGGGAGCTTCCAGGTGTTCAGTGAGGAACACTGAGCGTTCAGTAGGGGAAAATGAAAGTTCAGTCGTTCATACTGAGCGTTCAGGGCCGCTTGTCTCCTAGTCTGCCTCAGGCTTGACTCAGACGGATGAAGTTCAGCGTAAGGAATATTCTTCCAATCTTTCCCCTTTGTGGATAATTGTACGCTTTTGGGCCACAAAAATCACACAAATGCGACAAAATTGCCAAGATCATTGGGCCCCCGACGTCGGGGGCCTTCGCTACGGGCACTGTGGGTGGTATTGGCAACTTCATGCACTTGCAAGCAAACATTTTTGGTGGCTGCCAATGTTTGCACCCCATCTTGGGGTGGGACGCTGCCTAAAACAATGGAATGGCTAGTGGGGTCTCAAGCATGGCTTAAAGATGGTATTACACTCCAAACTGTCTGTGTGCTCTGCCTTCCATCAGTACCTACATTATTGAAGGGAGGGTGGGATGTAAAATTGAAAATGAACGTTTGATTTCATAAGACTTGAGGTGTTCCAAGACTAGAAAACACTTGGGGAAGATAGGAAGGGGCAGAATGATGAATAAGAGAAAAAAGTGCATACGGTAAGGGACAAAGGTAGACAAAGGTCCTGCTAACTTCACTCTTATATCCTTCTGTCCTTTCGCAGCCTTCGGAGAAGCGGAGTGTGTAGGATTAAGTCAAGTCATCTAGAACTTGATGGGGATCTCTTCATCAGGAGATTGATCCGGATTGAGGAAAAAGGCTGCGAAAGAATTGTTGCACAAGTCCTTTACACTGCGCGAGCATGGACTCACGCGCACTCTCTGCGTGCCTCATACTTGGGCTAAGAATTTAAGAAAAGTTCAACCTCCAATACCAGTCCACGAGGCAATTCGTGAGCCGAAAGATGGGTTGGACTGATCTTTTGCTCACATAATGACGGTCATGAGACGAGATCAATATTTTCGGCCTGAAAGTTCAATTTCTTTGGCCCAAAAGGAAGCTGATTGGTTGGCTGGTGTGTGTTAAAAGATGGCCAAAAGGTGAACGTGGTTTAGACGGTATTCCTTCCCGGCCATCACACAGCCCTCCAAACTTAGACTTGTTTGATAGAAATGGCTCCGGCGAGCGAAGAGGGCTTATTAAGTTTCGAGGCCTCAGACTTGTCCAAGAGATGGCTTTGAGCAAAAAGGCTTGTATCTTCGGCTCATAGCACAACTTCAAGCGATCTCTCCAGGCTCAAGTTTTGTATTATCGACTCAAAAATCAAAGGAAGGAAAGCTATAAGAGAGATCAAAGATTTGCTCATCGAAAGCTTTCTTCATCCAATCTTTCATCATCTCTACACCAACACTTTCCTAAACCTCACAACTTTAAAACCTACAACAACTTTAAAACCTACAACAACTTTAAAACCTACAACAACCTTAAAACCTACAACAACCTTAAAACCTACAACAACCTTAAAACCTACAACAACCTTAAAACCTACATCTTCAAAATATGAATTTCCTCGCCGTGAAAAGCTATCTTTTCATCCTTGTCGTATTGATCTTAGCTATTTTCATCGCCTCGGACGATGCGGACGACACCGCTCTGGCCGCCGAGGATGCACCGGCAGTGGAAGATCCAAGCGCAACTAACCTTCCTAGTACAGTGGCCGCAAGTGCGGCCAATCATACTTTGTGCTATGACTACTTCTTGCAAAAGGACGGGTGTGTCCAGTCCTCTGTAGATATGCCTTGCACTGGAGATCCCAATGCACCCATTACGGCCGACTATGCCGGAATAGTGAGTAAAGATGTCTTTGAAAATTTTGGAACTTGAGTAAGATGAATCTGATCTACCTAATTAAAATTCATTAAAACTCAGATGGGAGATGTACCGGAGAATCAACGATTCCGTCGACGGTACGATACAACCAACGGGGTAAGCACTTTATCAAATCACAAGAAATTCTATATCTGATCAACTTATTTCTAACGCTTCATTTCTTCTCTGTGCAACTCTAGTCTGTGAGCATCCATGGCGGTGGCGGGGTAAGTATTGATTATGAGTGGTTCTTGATGGTCATGTAGTTTACTAACCCATTGCTTTTTCATTCAACTTTAATTGGGATTGGAAGATCTGCGGTAAGTGTCGCAGTCTAGAAGACTGATTTCGGATGAAGTTCGCAAGGGAAAGATACAGGATCTGATTGTTTACTTCTTTGTAACTGTTTTTAGGTCCTTATGATCCTAGCACGGTCTCAGGTGAGCTTAAATCTTTTGGTTGAGCAATGCGTCTTTCACAAAACTTGGATATTGAGACTTTTTTGACACGTTAGGTGTTTGTCTGTGGTCCGGGACGAGTTGGGTCAACGGGGCAGACCCTCAGACCGCGGGATGGTTAAACTGGTGAGCTCTTAGATTTGTTTGACTATGCATACCCTTGCATACCCTCATATTCTTGATCTGACCTTCAAAACCTATGATGTGAATCCCTTCAGGGCCGGAAATGGAAACTGTGGCAAGCAGATGTGAGTACCCAACATGCTTTCCAATTGTCAGGCTAACAAGATAGCTGACAAGAACAATAACGCCACGTCACTTTTTCTCTCATTCATTTACAGTTTCATCCAACGACAGAATCAGCCGGAGACCGTGCAAGTAGCCAAGGTACTAGATGGTTGTAATTTTTATACTACGGATCCCGCGGTAGGATGCTTTCAAATATGGATGACGAAGAGTGTAAGCTTTATAATGTTTTCCTCTATCTTGACTTGAACTTATAGAATAACAACCATTGTTTTGATTTTGGATGATGTTATAGCTCTTTGACAAATTCAATCCAACTGCAGAGGAAGATCGAAGTTTACTCATAGCTTCCCCGTTCACCTGGAATTTGTAAGTCAAACTCATCTTTCATTTTTCATTTTTTCTTTCATCAGATGATTGATCGAGTCTTTTACCATTCAAAATTTGATGATTGAATCAAAATTCAGTGATAATCTTGACGGGCAAACGCCTGAAAACGCACCATTATAAGAAAGCGGCAAGAAAGTGCTAAAAGTCAAAATGGAGCCTGGGGTCGGGTGATTCGTGGAAAATTGTGATCAATTTATTTTTGTAGTTTCTTTTCTCTCTCTCTCAGCCAAACCCCTAATTCTTTGTACAGACATCCATAATCGTTTTCCTAAGACCTTAACCCTTTAATTGAATGTAGAGTTTTCAAATTTATTTTCGTTTCTTTCTATCAATGTACTTTCCATGTTACAAAATAAACATATTCAATTTAATTTTACTGTCTGCTAATGATAGTTCTGCGTCCTCTCAATGTTCATGTTCCATAGATCATTGAAGCTGAAAGCTTACAAGGATGTCGGTATGCCATCTTTCAAAAAATGAATTTTCAAAGGTATCAAATAAGATTAAACAAAACTGATGGTCTTCAGATCAACCCGCTGGCAACAAGAAGTTGGAATCAAGATTTTGTGAGAATTGACTATAATATAAACTTCATCCGCTTATAAACTATTTGATTAATAACTTTTGAACACAATCTTGAGAGTCTGATTGATACCTTTTCAAAACAGCTCTTGAGAATCTATAAGATTGATATCTTGATTTTTTAAGTAAACAGTAAAACCTCTCAAACAGCTATATCTTCTTGATAAGCGGTGAAAACTTTGAAACTTCTAGCTTTATGTTTTGAAATTGGTCAGCGTTGTTGTTGGAATCTGTTTTTTTGATCTGGCTCTTCAATCAGTTTGGTGATGGTTTAGGAACGCCTAGTTTGTATCTATCGTTCAAAAAAATCAATCAATTTCTTTGACATCCCAAACTGGGATTCATAACAGCTCATAACCTGTTACAGCAAAAGCTCAGCATTGAGGATCCAACCACAAAAAAGGACGTTGAAGGAGCCAGGAGCTGGAGCTCGACAGGTTATAACATGCAAAGATAAACTAGGTCTACTGTGCCTCCGTCGTGTACAGACACCCGGCCAGGCCTTCAGCCATAACAGGGAGAAGTGGGCCACCGTCAACGTGTGGTCTGCCTGAGGCGGTATCATAGGGTGTGATGATACACTTGTGCGCCACCTTTTTGCTGACAGAAGCACTTACACACTACGTAGGATGTGACATATCAAAATAGCCGTATAGTGAGGATGCGCAGTCACTGGAGTTAATTCGGTCAAATTTTGCAATCCGCCGAGATATGAGGTGCCCTCGGACCGATTCAAGAACAAAAAACCAATTTCCAATCCAAACTTGTTTCCTTTGAGAACCAACTCATCGATCGATTCCCATCACTCTGAACGTTTCTTAGAGTAATCATTAAATTATTGTGGGTCAAGTCAAGAAGACTTTTCTTTTCTTCCTTTCGAAATCTCATCAATCGAATCGGCAATTCGAATTGATAGCTTACCAAGATATCTCTTTTTGTTCCAATCTCAATTGACGCGTAGAAGTTAATAGGAGATCAAAATGGCAGAGGCAAGCAACATTCCCGCTTTCAAGCTAGTTCTCGGTACGTTTTCAAGTCTTTCATTTCTTCTCTGGCTTCTTCCGGTCGAAAAAGCTTTTTCCTCTCGATTTCATTCGAATCGAAATTTCCAATCCAACACTGTTTTAACTCCCTTTGTCTTCTAACGCCCGACCTTCCCCTTTTAACTCTGTCTACACGACTTCCTCACCTCTTCATTACATCCGGTCGGATCTGGTATACCCCGCTCACTCGATCATCCATAATCTAGTTGGTGATGGTGGAACCGGAAAAACAACTTTCGTAAAGCGTCACTTGACAGGAGCTTTCGAGAAAAAGTTTGTCCAATTCCCGCTCCTTGAAAATTTACACTGAAGCCTTCAAACTAATCTTTCCTGTTTCAACATCTTAGATACATTGCCACCCTCGGTGTCGAGGTTCACCCTTTGACATTTCACACCAATCACGGTACGACCTTCGTTTTGATTTCACTCGTGTTCATTGGGCTCATACCTCTTTTCGTCTGGATTTGCCTAGGTATGATCTGCTTCAACGTCTGGGATACAGCAGGACAGGAAAAATTCGGTGGACTTCGTGATGGTTACTACATCCAGGGTCAATGTGGTATCATCATGTTCGATGTTACGTCAAAGATTACTTACAAAAACGTCCCCAACTGGCACCGTGATCTCGAACGTGTTTGCGAGGGTATCCCCATTGTCCTTTGTGGAAACAAAGTCGATGTCAAGGTGAGTACACTCCTTCCTTCGCCATCTGCGGTTACGTCTCAATCTAACGGTGTCTTTGTTGCATGGATCTTCGCTGCATAGGAGCGCAAAGTTAAGACAGGTGCCGTGACCTTTCACCGCAAGAAAAACTTGCAGTACTTTGAGATCTCTGCCAAGTCGAACTACAACTTCGAAAAGCCCTTCCTTTGGCTAGCTCGAAAATTATCCGGGTTTGTTTATTCATTTTTTGTCATACGATGATCCGATATTGATTGCGTCTTTCGGAACTCAATCCTCACATTGCGCCCCGTCCTTTCCTTTACAGAACCCCCAACTTGGAACTTGTTGCTGCTCCTGCTCTCGCACCTCCTGAGGTTGCTGTTGATGCCGGGCTCATGGAGGTCTACAACAAGGAGCTAGCTGCAGCTGCAGCTGCTCCATTGCCTGACGAAGATGACACTGATATTTAAGTGTAAGTGACTCTCCTCGTCTAGATTGGATTGGATTGGCATTTAAACTAAGTTCGTCTTCATAATCGTTCGGCTTTATAATCTCGTGTTTATTGGCCTACTTCAGCGCGTCGATCAATGTTACTTTGTCAAGCTAGTTATACATAGTTTCTTTCAATAAAGACCATATATAGGGTATCAAATGAATTAGGTGACGAGAAATATGGATTTCTCGATTTGTTTTTGGTGTTTCACGAGAAAAAATATATGGCTTCTTTCTGACGTGCGGCTTTTGCCCATGTGTGGGTCCTCAGTCCGAAAACCGCACGCCTTGACTCATGATGCATTATTGTCAAGTCTCAGGTGTGTGATCTGCCGCAAAGGAGGAGGCGGCTTTGATCTCCTTGTAGAAGGTGCTTCACAAGTTATTTCTCATGTCTTTGGCATGCTCTGCTCCCACTATATCATACATCATTATTACTAAAACCACAGTGAATTGTTATGTAACCATGTCCATCAAGTATGTACTCAAAAGTTGATGCCTTGCCTTGATTTGCCTGCAAAAACTTGTGCCCAAGCTTTTCCCATTTTTTACGGATAATACTAAATCCAGCCCGGTGCTTGCAACTCTGACCGCCCAGAATTGATCTGTATTCATCATCTGTCCCACGTGGCTGGACATTCCGGTTGGTCGCTTGATATCTCATCAATTTCAGCTTGTGACTGCCTGCTCTTATCTTGGTCAATCAGACATGAATGCTGATGTGAAAACAGTTTCCCTCCAGAGCAGGGATGCAGGAATGAGTACCGAGTATGAGTATATACAGGTATATACTCACACTACAAGAAACATAACATTTTCTGGGCAGAAAATTAAATTATTTGTATACAAAAATCTGGAAAGGTCAGAAACAGAGCAAAAAATATGAAAAAATATGCATTCTGTTCCTTGGTTTGAGATCTCCAATCTGCATATTTTTCCGTATTTTTGGGGTTCATATTGGTGAGTGTACTAACAATAAACCCTCATAATCACCAGATTACCACCTGTAACAGATGCTGGAATTTGGCTGATCAATGCTGAGAGAAAATTTTGATTACTACAAAACCCCATAACTTTGTCAATTCTGGCTCAAAACACTCGATTTTGAGTGCATTGGAAAGCTGGTATTTGCCTGAAGATAGTTCATAAATAAACCAAATACGTGGCGGGCCTGAAAAGAAAGATATCCCCAATGAAATCAAATTTCACATATCATTGAATAGAATGTCAGCCATTGGGATTACACATTTTGAGTCAATACGAAAGTTGTAGTTCAGGAATTCAGCTTTCTAATGCACCCAAAATCGAGTGTTTTGAGCCAGAATTGACAAAGTTATGGGGTTTTATAGTAATCAAAACTTTCTCTCAGCACTGATCAGCCAAATTCCAGCATCTGTTACAGGTGGTAATCTGGTGATTATGAGGGTTTATTGTTAGTACACTCACCAATATGAACCCCAAAAATACGGAAAAATATGCAGATTGGAGATCTCATACCAAGGAACAGGATGCATATTTTTTCACATTTTTTGCTCTGTTTCTGACCTTTCCAGATTTTTGTATACAAATAATTTAATTTTCTGCCCAGAAAATGTTATGTTTCTTGTAGTGTCAACTGATACTCACTTTGTACGGGTTTACAGGGCCAAAAATAGGCAAAAATACTCAGTATACTCAATAATACTCACTTTCCTGAGTAAACTCATACTCACTCCTGCATCCCTGCTCCAGAGGCAGGGACGTCCCCTTGCCTGTATCATGTGAGTATGCAATCATGAGAAAACCCAAAACTCTTGATTTTGATGGGACAACATGGTGTCCAGCTTGAGTGTGGCCTTCTGGGTCCACTGTGACTTCTATCAAGAAACATCAACGGGTGTTTGATCTCATGTTATAAGGTGAAAGTGGACCTTGAACTCAAAATCAGAGTAGCTATATGTATTGTCATCAGCAAAAACAAATGGCATCCTGAAAAGTTGCATTACGGCCCTTTGAGGCAATTGCAATTACGGGATACAAAGTAGAAGCCAGGCACGTGCCCACCCAGATTATTTTTGGCAGTAAATTTGAATTCTGGGCCCGGACTTTTGCCCAGAAAATCAAAATTTACTGCCAAAATAATTCCGGGCACATGCCCGGATTCTACTCTGGATCCCGCAAATGTAAAGCAATGTAAACAATCCAAGTATGACTGATTGAAGTAATACGGTTCCCCTTTGAAGAGTCATCCCCACTCATCTACACATCACATTTTTTTTACATATACCCTGTGCTTTTCCGACCAAGTTTTCTGATGAATGTTGTAACACTATATTCATCAAAACTGTGTCCAATCAAGATTGAGAAATTGAGAGAGGACTATGAATTCACATCCTCATGCATTTGACGGAACTAAGAGCGGGCAGTCACGAGCTGAAATCAATGAAATTTCAAGCGACCAACCAGAATGTCAAGCCACACAGGACAGAAGATGAATACAGATCAATTCCGGGCGGTCAGAGTTGCAAGCACCGGGCTGGATTTAGTATCATCCTTTTTTACAGTGGCTGGTTAGTCAAGGCTCAAGTATTGTGGGGTACACTGATTTGTGCCATGAGTTGTACCTGCACTTGGAGGTTGGCCCACCCAGAAATCAAGCCTTTGTGGTTGGGGTTCCTGTAAGTCTCTCCCTGTGGTTGGGGAATGTCAGCCCCCAAGGTGTGACAAAGTTGCAACCAAAGTAGCTTCGAAGAGTTATAACATTATAATAACAATAATACTACAGCCCTTTGCATAATTGAAGACTTTGGAGAAAAAAAACCTTGAGTTTTCAAAAAAGAAACCTCAAGTTTTTTCAAAAAGTGACCGAGTTTTTTCAAAAACTGGGCAAGAGGTTGATTCAATCAATTGATATAACCATCACGAAAAAACTTGATTCCTCTTGCTTTGAGCTCAAGCATTATTTGTAGCTCATTTTGATGACAACTTCGGTGGCACGGCTAAGCTAAGTTAGCGCTTAGCGGTGCATTAGCTTAGTGATTTTTTATTGCTAATTTTTCCTTAGCGGCTTCTAGCGAAGCTAAGCCAAGGTGGCAAAAATCCTTAGCTTAGCTTAGCAAGCCACCTTTGATCACAATCTATCACCTTGTACGGATATCCTCTTCTCAAGTATCTACTATTTGATGAATTCATTGCAATTATTTTATTAAATTTGTCAGCTCTTCTGGCTTGAATTATCACGGAATTCTACCATTGGATTTGTCTGTTTGACCTTATCACACAAGGTCAAACAAATTCCTTTGCTACATCAACACAAGGGAATATCAACCAATAAATTCAATGCATTTGAAGCCACTGAACAATGCATAACTTGAGTTGAATCAAAGAGCTTCTGAGGCCTCAGCAGGCCTTAGCCTATTAGATCCTCACTTTCAACCCTTCTTTCTTTTTCAACCAAAAAGAATCATCAAGTTTACTACAATCACAACCCAACTTCAATAAATCTCAAACCAACTTGTAACAAATTACTCTCAAGATAATCTCAACATGTCTTATAATGATATTGGACTCACTACTCCTCATGGTTCAGGTTAGTGAATCAAAGCATAATCACAGCCCCCATCTACTGGGCTCCGGCAGGCCGGAGACTACTACAACTTCTTGAAAGCTTCATCAAAGCTTCAGCAAGTTTTCAAAAGGACTTTAAAATAATATCATGTGGGGCCTCAGCCTGAGCCCCGGAACCAACACCCCAAACACCCCAAGGGTTCCCCAAACCCCAAACCCTTGGGGTGTGATTTTGGTTAGGCGTTCTGGGATTCCAATAAAACAAGGATCCCGTAGGGTTTGTGGATGGGGCACATAGGCATGAAACCCCCAATCTCTTTTAGGCATCCAGGATAGGGGTTGGGGAGGCTTCTGAGAGCTGGGTTTTGATAGGTTTGGGGTGGGGTCCAGGCGTGTGGGGGAGTTATTGCACATTTGTTTGGGGTCTGGGTAGGCCATTACCCAAGGTTTTTGGGTTGGGGCTCAGGCTGAGTGGGCCTTTTGCCTGTCATACCACAAAAATTCCAATATCATCATATCAACGTTGGACCAACTGCGCTTCATTACACTTCAGGCATGGCGGCTGGAGCGCAACTAGAAATCAGCTCCTTGAAATTCCCACATACTGCAGTGCAGCTTTTGTACGCTGCACTTTCAGGCGCAG
Source organism: Melampsora larici-populina 98AG31 (assembly GCF_000204055.1). Lineage (NCBI taxonomy): Eukaryota > Fungi > Basidiomycota > Pucciniomycetes > Pucciniales > Melampsoraceae > Melampsora > Melampsora laricis-populina. The sequence continues at coordinate 1,574,304 of NW_006768777.1, forward strand.
AGAATTTAGACCCCTCACTACAAGTTGAGCAAATGCAGTGCAGCAACATGAAGCACCGCTTACACTTCAAAGCCCACTGCATAGGCTAAAAAAATTGAAAAGTATAATTTTGAATTGAAAAAGTGCATAGAAACAAAGCACGTGTATAACAAGACAGTAGGCATATAGATAAGTAGGCATAGGCAAATAGATCAAAATGGAAAAGGTGGCATAGAACAACATGAAAATCTTGTATGGAGAATAATAAAGAAAACCAACCATTTTTTCTCTTGTGAAGAATGTTACTTCCTCAAAAACACTTTGTACTCACCAATACCACAAGCCTCCATCAACTTTACAAAATCTTGACCTAAAGGAACCCCCTCAGCCAGCCAAAGCTGAACAGATACCTGCCTATCAATAGAAATAACCAACATCCTTCTCCTACTTGCTACACAGACGTCCACTGCTGTTGAAAACATGCTCTCAGGTTCACAGGAAGAACCAGAACAGGATTAGTAATCCTTGGCCATAGCAGCAACCACAGGGTATTGGCTGGAATTTGCCTAATGCCCAACCTAACGTCAGGTCGTATTGCGGTAAAATGCA
>NW_006768777.1:1577597-1615365 GCF_000204055.1 Melampsora larici-populina 98AG31
ACATGGACCCTCAAGGGAGAGATAGTTTTGAAATATTAGTACTCACTAAAGGGATAAGTGATTAATGATAAAGTATATACCTTCAGCTCCACATCTAGATTTTGTACTTGGGCCCATTCCAAGGGGGTGATGGTCAACTTGTGGAAGTAGCCGTGAGGCTGACCATTCCTACAAGGACATCGATTATTTGCATGGACTCTTGCAAGGTCGTCCTTCAAAAGTTGATCAATGACCCAACCACAAAAAATATTTGTAAGCAAAAGTGTGAATGGTAAATAGAAAGTTTGATTGAAGAAATGTTGAAAAACTTACATCACAAGCCTGCCCAGCTTTATCTTGACTAATGTATTTGATGTTCCAGAGGATTCCGTAGGCTGTGAGAAGTGACTCAAGCTTGAGTCCTAGACTTTGCATGACCCAATCGAACTCCTTGTGCCATGCTGCAGATCGGGTCATTTGCCAAAGAATGAAATCTATCTGTTTGACATCAACAACAAGTCATAGAGAGAAATCATAAATCAGCAAGTATGCCAGCAATGAATCAAGTATGGCAGAAATTTTACCTTATCCAATAGAGCATCAAGATTATTCGCTTCACGGCAATGAGTGGGTTGAGCCCAATTATCTGCTGGATTCTGAGGTTCAGCTGGAGGGTTGTTTGCATCTTCTGCATCCAAAACATCCCAATCTTCTTTGTCATCTTTGTCTCCAACTGGCTTCTGATCATCTTCTTCTCTGTCCACTATCTCCTGCAGATTGGATTCTTCATCTCATTGGACTTGCCTTTGTCAGGTGGAACTGATACCAACGCAGCCACAGATACGGTACTGGTGCCGTACCTGTGGATACCGGTGTTGTATCTTACATGAAGATACTGAGCGCTGCAGTACCGGGTACCGTACCTGAGTTAAGATACTGTACCTAGTACCGTAACTGAAGGTTGGGCACGCCTTATGGCCTAAACCCCAGTACCGTCGCTGTTTAGCATCGTAGGTACGGTACTGTACCGGTACCTGCCTGCTCCATGGCGGTACGGTACGGTGTCGTACTGCTGCAGGTACTATCAGATACTGTAGCTAGTACCTCGCGATAAAGCGCACAAAAATAACATTACTAAAAGAAAATCAGTAAAAAAGTAGAGAAAAAACATTATTTAAAGGAAGTAATTAGAATAGGAAGAGAACATTATTAAACAAAAGTGAGTTGAAAAACATTAAAAGAAAGTATGTAAGAAAACAGAGAATATGATATCATCAAAGTGAAGTAAAAGGCCAAAGAAACCATGTTGTGCTCAACCCCGTCGCGCACGAGCTTTCTTGTCATTGGCCGAACATCGATTCATGGCCTCTGTGGCCAGTGAAAACTTGCCTTTCATCTGCACTCCTTCAACTGACCACATGCGTCCAGATACCAAGCGCTTGATCGGTCGTGGCATGAGAGAACTGCGGTCAGCAGAGCAAACATCCGCTGCCGATGAGAATGTCCTCTCAACTGGACATGATGTTGCACTGACCGCCAAGTAATCGCGTGCGAGGCGGGCAAGAATGGGGTATTTGCCTTGGTTTACCTGTGCGCGAAGTGACAAGTCAATCTTGTGATGGTGATGGGAAAAAAAATTAATAAGAAAGAAGAACTCACTTGCCACCAAGCCAAAGCTAGGTGAGGATTGTCTGCCACATTGGCTGAAGGCTCCTCAGCCATTTCCAAGTATGATCGCAGCTCATTCGCGGTGTTGCGTCGATTGAGTTCTTTGTGACGTCAAAACTCTTCATCCTCAGCTGATAAACTGTTTCCATGACCTGGTGTTTTGGCTGTAGACTTGATGTTTGATCTAAGAGGGGAACTGGAATCGACTTCATGCTTTTTGTGTGCATAATGTTCTTCTATCAAGTGTTTTGCTGTATTTGTCTCTGATGAACCAGACCCAAAAGCGAAATCAAAGTAGTCCAATCGCAGGCTTGGATGTAAGACTGTTGCGAGGTTGAGTGTGGTGGATGAGAGAGCTTCCTTGAGATAATCGCTGACACGCATTGGGTCTGATTGATCTTTGCTTGGATTTTCTTCTTGAGTTTGACATACTCACGAATGACTAGACAGGCTGTTGGTCCATCCTGTTCAAAAAACTTGGTTAGCTGTTTGAAATCCTAAAGAAAATCGAGTAAATCAAGATATCCAGAGAATCAATCAGTGCGGTCGTGCAAGTGGTATGGATGAACTGGGTACTGACCTCGAGGATCTCCATAAGGTCACGAACTTGTCGCCATTCGTCTGGTGTGATCATCACTTTATTGAAGATACCTCGGGGACGGTGGATGTTGGGCGGAAGAGGAGTTTCTCCAGGTCAAGCTTGGTTTGGATGACGTGGTACCTCCATTTGATCTTCCTTGAGGATCTGATCAATCACCTATGTCCAATTGATGGTCAGTATACGGTGACCAAAATGAGATATGTGAATATACTAACCTCGCGTGCATTGTACAGCCTCCTCCAACATTGTAGCTTGATGTTCCACCTGATTCCATACCCAGGAATCGGTCGTGGCAACTTCTTCTTGAGCATCGCTAGACATATCACATCAAAAAGGCCACACATAACCGCTGAGCCGCCGATTTTTTGACCAACGACGTCAAGCTGTCACAAAAGTATCAAAATCATGGCAATTACGTTAATGATAATGAGAATACAAAAGAGATGACATCCCCAAAAGAAAGATAGGTTTACCTTGGTCATCAGGTTGTGCACAGCGTTTGCTTCGTTCCGATCAGTTGCTGGAGCTTCAATGTCTTCGGATGAGATCTCGGGCTCTGGATGAGGCCCGTCCTCAACTTCGTACCAATCAGGGGTATCCTGGGCTTGAGACGATTTGAGGTCATTATCATCTACTTCTTCACCCGATCCCACTTCCTCTACATTGATACAATTATTATCCTCATCGGCCTCGTCCTCATTTTCTTTGGGAATCGATTGCAAAGTGGTCTTTGGAATCGGGAAATCCCCCAGCATGGAAGATTTCACAAGTGGCGGCGGGGGTGCTTGGATTCCAAGGGATTGTAACCCAGCGTTTACCATGAGTGCCAGCTTATGGCAAACACAGCGCACTCGATCCGTCTCATGATCCCATGCAAAATCTTTGTTGTGATCTTTACTATACTTCGTGAGGCGAACATGCATTGCTTCGGCCAAGGTGTTGTTGTTGCTACCGGAATCGTGAGTCTGTGCCAACATGTGCCTATGACAAACAAAGCATGTAAAATAAGTATGAGGGAAGGATGACATTCATGATGAAAAACCAGAGAAAACTTATCTTATGATGTATTCCATGTTTTGTGAGGATGTTGATTAGTGGCTCGGCCAGCCAATCTCCTTTGTGATGCCAAGCAATAAGCTTCAGACAGAGATGCCGTGTGACATACTTCCAGTCCTCGGTAATAAACGTCACTGTGGCACCAATAAACCCATATTGATTACCTTTGGTTGTCCATGCATCATGGATCAGGCCAAATTTGCTCGTAAGGGACTAAGGCAACATATAGCAAGAGTAATGTGAGGGTTGGGTATTCAAAAGAATACTCAGGGCTCACTAAAATTGGCAAGGTGGGTTGGTAATTTTATTTAAGTATAGTTATATTGCAAATATGATGTATTACAATAAAATTATAAAGTTGAAAAGAGAGAAAGGGGAAGAGGGGAACTGGTCTGTTTGGATAAACCCAGACAGACTACAGTTAAATGACTCCTGAAGAAGAGATTATAAGTATAAGAGATATGAAAGCTGGATCCAAAGCTTTCCTTCAATCTTCAAGGTGACTGATTGAAGAGTGATGTGTAGAATCACTACGCTGGTTGTTATAAAGTCACCAACTTATGGTTATTCAAAAGGTACACCAACCTTGAGTTGATATAGGTCACTAACCTGCAGTTGTTCAGAAGGTACACTAACCTGTGAGTTGATATAGGTCACTAACCTGCAGTTGTTCTAGAGGTAACTAACCTGACGTTTATTGGAAGGTCACTAACCTGATAAGGGGGTTCTACTTAGGGGAAGTAGGGATCCAGAGGATGAAGAATAAGATTACTTTATCTTTTAGTCAGGAAGCTACTTTAAAGAGATGAAGTGAATCACTAGTCTTATATTTATAAGACTTTTGATTATGTACTTCAAAAGAGTCTTTAAAGGGTTCTTTAAAAGAGGTGTGTAAAAAATGCTTGAGGGAAAATCCTTGAAGGCTGAGAGAGGAGGGGTTTATATATCCTCCTCTCCAAACCTAATTGTAATGATATTTGATTGTATCATCACTGTGGTTTAGGGTTTAATAATTACTATTAATTATTATTATTATTAATATAACATAATTACATATATGTGTTATGTATTTTATGTAGTATAAGCATTTTAACTCTTGACACTGAGTTATGAGGTGTAATTGGTATTTTATTACATGTTACATATGTTTTTAAGTGTATATACATATGTAATTGATGTTTGTATATGTTTTATTACATGTTACATGTGTTTTATAAGCTGTATGTACATGTAATAAGGTTTATAAGTAAAAGTACAATATTATAAGTTAGTTTTGGGTACATGTATATGTACCCAGGGCTGACAAGTAATGTCAATTATCAGCAAATATTAAAAAAAGAATGACACGAAGAAGAAGATTGTATAGGAAATGCGAAAAAGGAATTCTTACTTTGAGTTCCTCAAACACAGAAGACCGCATTTCCATATAAGCCTTGTGAGCAAACTTGGCAACCCACGTTCGGCCAAATAGTTGGGCATTGGGGTTGGCATACCGGAAGGCAGCCCGTAGGTAAGCGTCTTCGATTTGACGCCATGGTTGAGCAGTCCTAATGACCCACATACCCAACATTTGATTCAGGGTCTTGTTGTCGAACTTGGGAATCGAGTGTGTGTAAGCTGTGATTGATGTTTGTCCGGCTGGAGGCTTAGACTCCTGCGCTCTCTTTTGGGCAATGGTGAGCAGGAGGATGCATCCGGCCTCGATGGCATCATCTCTCTTGCCGCATCCAGGTCGACCAGTCTTGGAATCCTGCTTGGAGCCGTCGCAATGGGCCCAGAGGCTTAATGTTCCACTGACACTACGAACATCTTTCCCACAATGTTTGCAAGGAAAGGTACCACGGACACCCGGTTTCTAAAAAAATCGAGCCAGAGACATGAGATATGGCAGGTTAAATTAAAGAAGTTATATAAACTTACGTCTTTGGGACCCACATATGCAGGTTTGAAATATCCCTTGATAGGATCATATCGATCATCATCTTCCTCATCTTCTTCTTCTTGTTGTTTACCTGCAACCTTGCTGTTCTCCTCATCCGAGTCTTGCAGGAGGTTGACTTGGAGTTTCACAGAGGCTTGACTAGTTAACGGATTTGTTGACAATTTGGTTTTTGAGACGTCTGCCTTGGTTTTTGAGGGTTTGGATTTGATTTTCTTCTTATCAGGCTTCTGGGAAATTTTCTTACAGGTGACGACCGGTTGATCTTCTTCAGCACTTTCTTCTTCTTCAGTTGGAGATCGCTTTCTGCGTTTGGTAGACGGAGGATGATATGAGGCGACGGAGGCTTCCGAATCAGACTGCTCATCATCATCACGATTGCGGCGTTTGATTGAGCGGCGAGAGTCCGAAGGAGTGGGGACCATCAAATACGAATTTCGGGCAGGTGAAGGTCGACTGCTTCGTTGATTGGCTTGGCTTGCAGAGGAGGTTGACATATTGGTGGATATCAAGGAATTGATTTGGAGGTCAACTAAGAAAATGGGTCGAAAGAAGTTGGATTTGGATTTGGAGGAATCGAATTGAATGAGGTCAAGTAAGAGAAAGAAGACGGGTCGAAGGAAGTTGGATCTGGAGGACTCAAATTGAACGAGGTTAAGTAGATATAGGGAGAGCAGGAAGACAGTTTGAAACAAGTTAAGTTGATGTGAATATAGTGATAGGACTCTGTAAATGCCGAGATGATAATTGAAAAAGTGAAGATGGATAAAAGTGTTAGAATTATTGGCAAGGATTACGAAAGGGACCAAATGAAAGACAGGTAAAAATAGAATGACGACGTACAGCTCGGAAACGACAGCAAGGGGCTGCAGATATAGCAATTCCACCAACTCAGCCGCGCGACAAGGGGCCATGTTGGAGGTAGTCAGATCTAGATTGCCACAATTCATCATGTGTCAGTGCGCAAATGGACCCAAAAATGATGAAGAGGGTGAAAAAACTTACTCTTATGACCAGATTGGGAGTGTATCGATGGCATTGAATGTGTTGTTATGACTGGATGAGGGTGTTCCATGGGTAGTTTGATGGCATTGGCGGTGTATAGCTGGAATGTGACCGGAATGGGGAGGAGGAGGGTGGAGGGTTACTATTAGTATTAGTATTACAAAGGGTGGAGGGCCCTGCTACTCTGTACTGTACAAAACAAGGTACGGTACGGTACAGTAACTGGAAAACCGGGTACTGCCGCAACCCAGTACCTAGTACCGCACCCGGCCTTCCGGTACCATACCTGATACCGTACCTAAAAAAAAAAATGCCTTCTTGGCTGCTCCAGTACCGTAGTCAACACCCAGGTACGGTACTTCCGGCACGGTACCACACAATGCAGATACGGTACGGTACAATACCGGTATCAGTGTGGTATCTGTGGCTGCGTTGCTGATACATTGGGTACATTGGTGATGAAATTAGGAGCAGTTGTTTCTTCTTCTTCTTCCTTGATAATAGTGATGTTGAATTCTGGAAATTGACCTTGCATGGCAGTTTTGACTTTTGAAACCCATAATATATATATTTAAAAAAAGTCAATCAGAAAAAGCCCATCTAGAAGATCATTTTCTTCTAATCTATTGATAAAAATAGAATAACATAACATAACCCAACCAAAATTGGAAAAGAAAAAGGATAGAAAACCGAATTGGTTTTGCAAAAGAAAGAATTGATATGATTTGTGTATGTTATTTAGGCCCCGTTTGGTATGGCTTACAAAAGCGGGGCAAAATGCATTATTTTTTGAAAATAATCTATTTTTCACATTTTCAAAAAATCACGTTTGTTATCACTTTTGCCTCTTTTTTAAGAATGTATTTCACAGCCAATAATCTATTATTTTGAAAGCTGCTCAGAGCATCCACAGTGGTGGGCTCCAAATCGGGGCTCCAAATCGAGCGAATTCAAATTTGGTGGGGCCCCAAATCAATCCGGATGCAGTCGTTCGGACTTCAAAAGTGTAGATTCTATGTGTTTACACACACTTTGATATTGGTGCACGTGGGCTTACATGTGTGAGGTATGGGATTGAGCAAGTGCGGGAATTTGGAGCCCGGCTTTTTGTTGCCAAATTTGTAGCCCAAAGCTCGAAATTTGAAGCCGGCTACAAAAAAATTTGGCGATGGGGACTGCCATTGCACCAAAAAATCGGGGCTCAGTCACCAAATTTGGCGATAGCCCCGATTTGGAGCCCACCACTGTGGATGCTCTCAAGAGCAGCTTTCAAAATACAATAACACATTTCAAACCCAGTGCACGTCTTTGAACTCGACCCTTGGCAGGATCAAGACAACCTTTCTCTTCAAATCTTGCCAAGTACAAACTTTTCTCTACCTTCAACCTCAACCTCGCACCTCACCTATCAATTTCATCTTCTCTGATCCCAACATTTTCTTTATTCTTCAATCTCTAGACTTTGTACTCTCGACTCTGGAACTCATCTCGTCACTGTTCATTAATCGACATCATGTCTACGGATGGTCAAGATATCGCAGTAAATCAATTTCCTTCTTGTACATGATAAATTTGACTATCTTTCTTCTTCTTAGTTGGAGTCACATCCGTATCCTTATTGGGTGATTAGTAGCTAAATTATAAAATGTATCTAGCGGTCAGGCACACTTTGGGAATGGTTGTAGTGAGTTCTTGTTAAAAAGCCTAGTTGAAATATGTTCCAGGAAGCATGGATCTGCTGATTGATTCCGAATTGTCGGAATCGGTCAGATCGGACATCACAATGATCTTGAATTTTGAAAGATGGTGAATGGTACGTACCAAATGCCATCGATCAATTTTGACTTTGAAAAGCCGCTTCTTGCGGTTTACAAATTTTGAAACACAAAATCAAAAAATAATAGGTTTTGCAATTGCATAATCTATTAATTGGTAATGTATTTATAAAAGCTGAAAGCCATACCAAACAGGGACTTAATTACCAAAAAGAAGAAAATCAAAACTCTAAAATACATCCCACAACCACTACCAGCATAAAGTAATTTTCTCAAGTAAAAAATGAATACATTTAGAGCAAAAAATGATTAAAAATGCATTTGATCAGCATTAAATCAGCATTAAATCAGCATTATTCAGCATTAAATGAGCATTTTTGACTAAAAATGCATTAAATGTAATCATTTTTTCCTTGGGAAAATTACCTTTTGCTGGGAGTGAACATAATCCAAAAATCAACAAATCAAAAACCAATACCAAAAAAATGAAAAAACTCATCAAATCAATTAAACAGTAGCTGTAATCTATAAATCCCCCAGAGAAAAGAAAAACCAAATCATTAATAATTGATCTCTTCACTTAAAAACAAAACCAAAAACCACAAACCTCATTAGCTTTTTCTAAAGCCAAAATCATCTTAACACATTCTTTTCTTCTATTCACAACCATTTCACTTTCTTTTATTAAATCATCCAAAACATCAGGTCTATAAAGTTCTATAACATAAAGAAACACCTTTCCATTAATTTTTAAAAAAATTAAAGTTAAGAAATAAAAAGAGAATGAGAAATCAATCTTACCTGATAATAATTCTCGTTGTAGATCATCTTTTGAATGTGAAACTAATTTAAGCATAATCACTTTAGGTACCATATCAATCACCGTACGTTTAACAATATTAAAATACGATGAAATCAATACTAATCCAAAAGACCCAAAAGAACCAAACATTAGTTTCTACCTTTCCTTAAGAAAAGAAACTTAAAAGAAATCACTTACATTTAATCGCATCAGTTTCAATCACTTCACGTTCCGATAAAACACCCGAAGCCTTAAGAACCTGAGGAGGAGATTCAAGTTGACCCATCATACCACCTTTTTTCCTAGGTCCAGGCAACACCCGACGTCAGCGCAGTACAGCGCAGAATGCGCGAAACTGCGCTGCGCCAAAAAAATCGAAAATTCCAAAACCCACTGCGCTGCGCTAGAGCGCAGTGACCCAAAATCTTTGAGGCCCCTGCGGTGCGCTCCAGCGCAGGTAAGTCCAGCGCAGCGCAGTGGGCAAAAAAATTGTTTTTCTGGCGGATGGAAAGCCCATTTTTTCAATTTTCCATTGGAGAAGTGACACATCCACTGCGCTGCAAAAAGGCGCAGTGGCGAAAAGTCGAAAAGCCCCTGCGCTGTGAAAAGGCGCAGTCGCCATATTTTCAAAAACCCCAGCGCTGTGCCACAGCGCAGGCGCAGGCTGTGCCTCGCAGTCTGCGCTGCGAGTCGGGTGTTGGTCCAGGTTCTTAACCACCTTTCCAAAAACTACCAAAAAAACCTGGATCATTATTTTTAGAATCTACATCTAAATCTCTTTCATTATTAATCGCTCCTGGTGGTAATTTTCCACTTTTATCTAATTGAACTGGTCCAGTTGATGGTGGTGGTTTATATGCTTCTATTTTTGCATTCACTAAGGCCATTGCTTTATGTCCACTTATGAAATCTGGATGTCCTGTGTTAATATAAACTGCTTCGGCTGCTACTAAATCTGATACTAATTTATTGGTGGGTAACATGGCTTTTTTATAAAACGCTACTACTACTGAATAAAACCTTTCTTTCAAAGCGGGGTATCGTTTAAACCCTTGCTATAGATTTCAGAGAAAAAACACACACGAAAAACAATTAGTCTTAGAGTTGGTTGGGTAAAACAAATAATATGGAATCGATCTTTACGTTTTTATTTAATACTTGGGTCAAGATTCGAATTAATTCATCATAAATCAATGCAGAACATTTCAATGAAGGTTCTTCTAATCGTTTAATCTGTTGTTTCACAATCACTTCAAAAGCCGTTGTACCCACAAACAAAGCCGGTGAAGAACCCTACCCCCAAACCCATCATCACATTAGCATTTTTGTTCCCTCAATCATAGTGTAAAATAATAAAAATTCAACTTACAGAAGAATTATAAAGGATCGTTCGAATATCACCATCTTTAACTTGATCATAAGGATCAAGAGATTCAACCCCATTACTAAACAATTCATGAAACACAAAAGCGATTCTAGCACCACCACTTAATTCATTTGTACTTGAATCATTTGAATTTCCATCTATTACTGTTCCAAAATCAGCACAAAATTCTGTAATGATTGATAAAACTACATTTGATGAATTCGGTTCTCCAAATTGGCCTCCTAAAGCTGTTAATTCGGTTTGATATTTGATTAAGGATTGTCCTATTTTGTTTTTAATTTCGGGTAATGTATTACGAATGTGATGCATTAAGATCTATAAAGAAAACACATAAATTCAAAGTTAGTGAGTTACACTTTCCACATTGGATTAGATCATTTCAAGAAGATTAAAGATTGAATGGACTCACCATATTAGGTTTCTTTGCCAAGAAAGGTGTACCACAATATTGACTCTTAGAACGATAAGAAGCATGATTCTCAAAGAAATCCTTCTCATGATCCAAAGCAGCAGTAATCTTTTTCTTTTGATCAATATCTCTTTGACCACAATTGTTCGAGATGTTGGAGCTGGTCGGGAACTTTCTGGCGCTGCCGATGTTCCAGCTACTGGTGCTGGTTCGATAGGCACCACGCCAGATGTAGGGAGTTTCCGGATCACTTTTTTTGCAGGATCGTTCTTACCGATTGCGGTTGAGCTCTTCTTCTTCTTCTTTTTGATCGGATTAACACTGGTACTGCTTTCTATGGGTACTGGATCAGGTTGAGTAACAGCAGCTGTAAGAAGCTCTGCATCCGTCAAAGGTTGTAGCTTCACAGGTCGAGATCGAGACATCAGACCATCCAGAATTTCATTCGTCTTGGGTCGAAGTGCTTTGACTTTGATCGATGTAGGTGGAAGATCAGATGTGTAAGAGCTCAAGTCACTTTCATGACCTGTACCGGCTGGTAGAGCTTCGGATTGTTCAGATGGATGCGGGAGGGGTGGGGCTGAGACGGTCGGAGCTTTAGTATTCAAGGTAGACTTGCGCTTTTTCACCACACGGTTCACTGGATCTTTAGTTCTAGATTGTTTGGAGGGATTCGAAGTCGTGTTGACAGGTGCAGGTGGTGGGGGTGGTGCTGAAGGAACTGATGAGAGACTATCATCTGAGGAAGCGAGTTGGTCCATAACTGAATTCAAATTCGCTTCCCACCAAGTTAGATCCGAAATAAGCTGTTGATACCAAGAGCGAGTTCCATGGTAAGAGAATACAAGCACCGAGAATAAAGAAGCAAAGGTAGCTTAATATCTTCTGGAATTGGCTGATATCTTTGCGCGGATTAAAAGCAGTTAAAGGTTCATGTTCAGATGGTTGATCTGTAGGTTCCAGTTCAGTTTCTTCTTCGTCAATAGTCAAGATCGTTAATGAAACTTAGAATGTGATGAAGTCGATGTAGATTCGGTTTTAATTTCGGGATCTCAAGTGTCCTCTTTACCAAAAGGTTGTTGACTCCACAGTTATATAAATCGAGGTGGCTTGAGCACTTGGTTGGTTAGTTGAAAGTGTTGGTGATAAGGTTTTGACTGGATAGGGCAATGGAAGGCTGAGCTTCCTATGAATTGTAAGCTTGGGCTAAATCCATTCATCTCGAAAGAAATTATCAAAGTATAGTGATCCTGATCAACAAAGTGGGCTTGTGCCACTCACACTGGGCCCGTTGTTGCCCCTCCAGAATGTGGTCTACACGCAAGTTAAGAAGCTCTTGCGGTTCGAAGGACTCCAATGGCAGATGGTGTGGCCCAGTTACATCAAGAAAGTTGTATTCATAAAGCATAATTGGGTTTTTAGTGTTCATAACTAAAATCCACATGTGTTCATGAGAGTAAGAAGTGAGCTATAAAGAGATATGGTACAAGAGAGACATATGTGGAAAAAGGAAAAAATAAGCCACACTTTTTAAAGTTGAACATAAACACAACGCTTTGAATTTGGGTCACCAAGTGGATGGTCAACATGAACGGGCTGTCAACGAGATACACAGAAGAATAAGTGAGTGATTCGACTCAAGCCAAGCATCTAGAATTTTGGCAAGAAACCCCATCGATTGCTTGAGTTGTGAGAAATTGGTTTTCGCACTAGTCTGAATCATGGGAACTAGGAGATCCTCAGAGAGCCTTGTTCGTCGTGTGATCTACCAGTTTCCGGCACGGCAATGCTCACACCCTGAAAATAAATATGATGTTCAGTAAAGTCAACTTTTGATTGAGAGGGAGGTACCACTGACTCAAGGCCAGCAAAAAATCAGGACTATAGTTTGGGCAAACGTATTTTTTATCTCCCGGGTTGGTACAGCCTAGACATCACCAATTCAATGGAAGATTGTAAGACATTTTATCAGGGACGTAAGATTCAAGATTATGGAATCTGACTATAACCCTTAGCCTTCGATCCCAAGTAATTATACTGCGAGCATTGTTGATTGCTGAAATCCTTGTTCGGAGATTTGTCGAGTTGGCACCGAGTAAAAGGAATCCATTGATGATCTGAAGCGAGTAATACAAACAAGCCCCCGCTTGTGATCAGGTTATGATAAAACATATCAAAGGTAATCAAGATTGGGTTGTAAGAGGCTTACAATCATTCCAGCAATCTTCTTTGCTGCAGTGGTAATGCTTTTCTACCCCGTTAATAATCGACCTGCATTCTTTTGATGTTGGGGGATGCAAATAGAATTTGCATTAACAGTGGTCGTCACTTGTTCGGGAGTCATCAGGATGAGGACAAAAATTGATCCAATACATACCTACATTGTAAAGCCCACCTGAGTAATACGAAACCCCTCCGTTACAGTCGACCGTATATAATGGCTTTTCGGCATTCAGGCCATGCATCCCCAAGGAATGTAATAGAAAGGCGATCTTGATGAAGATACGAAGCATGTTGAGTACAGCAAAAGGCGAAGAAGAATGTTGAACAAGATGATATAATTTGTGAGAGGGTGTAATGCGTGAAAATGTACACAACAGAAGACTCAGTCTATTTATGTGATCTGTTGAGGCCCTAGACAAAGCGACTTCAGGCTAGGCTTGCATAGGGTGATTTCCTCCGCCTTGAGGTTGCACCACTCGCGAGAAGCTGGTATTTTTTTTAATAGGGTCTACACTACAATCCAAACTTTAAGGGCCCTTGTGCTTGAGGTTGCACCACTCGCGAGAAGCTGGTATTTTTTTCAATAGGGTCTAAACTACAGTCCAAACTTTAAGGGCCCTTGTGTTCTCAGAACAACCGTAGTCTCTCTCGGCAGATACACAAAACAAAATGTTTGCACTGGGCTTTGTAAGAATGAGGATGGAGGCAGATAACAAAGTCTCTCTGAGCCCGTTCGCCCTCGCCACACCAGTGTTGTTTGCAAGCACTGAAAAAGATGCGCACCAGTTCGCTCCTCTTGATTTGAGATGTACCGGCAAACTAAAATGAATACTCAAAATGATAGGGACTTGTCAAGTTCAACATTAGTTGCTTCTTCGCTACCCCGAGGAATGCTCACCAACCTCAAGTCCGATCTCCCGGAGCTGGGTAATGTTACGTTGAACTTTGTCGTGGTCAGATCTGTTACATACTCAGTCAATGTTCTAGAAATGCATCTCATATAAAGTTACAAACAGTTAGAAGACATTTCAAAAGCCATTGCAAATCATTGCGATTGTGCGTAACACAACAGACCAGTGTACGATGATCTTTTAACGTACGGTTCTGACAGAGTTTACAGAAACTCTTAGTGTTTTGTCTCCGATTGAGTCGCCAGCTCTGCTAGGATTTGTTTGTCATTTCTAATGGGGGTGTATCAAGCTCATCCTCTATACGTTTCATGTCGTTTTTCTGATTCTTATTGTCCCAAAATTTGAATCTCTTGATTTGTCTTGTGATTCATTTGTATACTTCATGCAAGTCGAGCTGTAGATAAAACCCACTCAGCGAGCACTTTCCTCGCGAGCGCGGCGAACGCGCTTACATGAGGTGCAACAGGATGCAAGTGCTATTGACTTCAGTGCCAGTTGCGGGCGAGAAAGTCTATGAGGTTATCTGATTGAATTTGGGTCTCGATAAACCTCCAGAGTGTGGTCTACACCCTAGTCGTCTCTGGCGGTTCAAAAGACCTCGAACCAGCATCGAGTCCTGATACTAACAACTTTGAATTTGGGCGATAAAGTGGATGATCAACATGAAAGGGCTTGCAACAAGAGACACATCAAGGTTTGAAAAGTGGGCAGTTCGAGTCGACCCAAGCATCTAGCATTCGGCTGAGAAGCCCCATTGATCGCGTGAGTTGTGAAGAGTTTGCTTTTGCACTATGTTTAGGTTACTGGGAGATTCCCAAAAAGGCTCGTGTGTCGTGTGATCTACCAGTGTCCCGCACGGCAATAGTCGCATGCTGAAAGGAGAGATACTCTTTAGTAAAGTCAAGTCTTGATTGGGGAGGAAATACCACTGACTCAAGTACTTCACATCCTTAGGAAGATAGTCTGGGCAAACATATTTATAACCTCTGGGGTTTGTACAATCTATACATCACCAATTCATATGGAGAAGATGAAGCTTGAATGAGACATCTAATTATCAGGGCCGTATAATTCAAGGTTATGAAAACTGACTATAACCATTATTGCCTCCCAAGTAGTTATATTGTGAGCATTGTTGATCGCTGAAATCCTTGTTCAGAGAGCCGGCGAGTCAGCAATGACGAAAAGGAGCCCATTGATGATCTAACATGAGTGATAGAAAGAGATGCCCGCTTATACTCAGATTTATGATGAGATATATCAAAGGTAATCAAGATTGGGTTGTAGAAGGCTTACTATAATACCAGCAATTTTCGCTTTTGCAGTTGTAATGTTTCTCTCCATCCTTATTCATACACCTACATGCTTTCACTGCAAAAATAATGTATTTTTCAAGGTGAAAAATGATTGACATTAATGCACAAAATGATTAATAATGCAGAGTTAATGCAGAAAAATGCAGAATTAATGCAGAATTAATGCATTTTTAATCATTTTGTGAAATAAATGTAATCATTAGTGGCTCTCAAACCTGCCCCGGTTTTCAAAAAACCCAGTTGACCCAGTTGTTTTTTGGCAGTAACTTTGTGTATCAAGTTGACATTTGTTGACAGCTCCCAGCCAAAAATTCAACTGGGGCAACCGGGTTTTTTGAAACTGGGTCAGGTTTGAGAGCCACTATTTTTCACCTGGGAAAAATACATTATATTTGCAGTGTTTTGATGTGGAGAATTGGAAATCAACTTTGCATCAGCAGTGGTCGTCACTTGTTCTGGAGTCATGGATGAGGACAGAGATTGAATCAAATACATACCCACATTGTATTTACCGCCTGAGTAAAATGAAACTTCACCGTTACAGTCGACCGTATAGAGTGGCTTGTTGGCATTCAGGCCATGCATCCCCAAAGAATATAATAGGAAGGTGATCTTAAGGAAGATATGGAGCATGTTGGGTACAGCAAAAGGCGAAGAAGAACGTCAAGTAAGATATTCCAACTTGTGAAAGTGAATAAGTGTAATTTGGGTGAAAGTTTGCCCAAGCGAAGTCTAGTTACATTTGCTGGCTCAGAGCGGCTCCCGCTCGACGCCTCGGCGCCGCCAGGCGAGAGAATCCATTGAGCCTACCTCTTGCAGTGCAATGTTATGTAGAACTGCAGGAGTCAATTAGAGTCCGTTCGGCTGCCTTCGACCTTGCAGGCGTAGACTTGCAAGGCGTCTACCTGCGGATCCGCAGGTAGACCATGTCTGCCACAAAGCGTGTACCAGGGTTTGGTGCATTCAGTACACTCGACTTGAAGTGTAGTTGACCTCGCAACTTATGGGTTTTCTCCCTTTACAAAATCCGATGTTGCGCTCCTGGTTTCAGGTCTATGGGACACATTTTGACATTGACTGCCTTGAGTCAGACCCCACAGGCGCCCCGCAGACAGTCAACTCTGACCCGCGGTGTAGAACTATACGGGTACCGTCGTCCCTTTGGGCACCCGTTCATTCTCTTCAGCAACCCCCGACGCGCACCACAGTTAACTGCGCAAAAATAGGGGCTGCGCTGGTCATCAGCGCACCAAAAATTGCAAAAATTACCCCTGCGGCACCTCACACCGCATGCGCTCAGGTGTTTCTTACCCCCTGCGCGATTTCACAGTGCAGCACTGCGCAGTGTGCACAGGCTGCGCGGCCCTGCATCGGCTGGCTGGCCTGGCTGAGCCCGCGTGTTTATACCCTGCCTCCACTTCCAAAACAATCCCCCTCGCAGATAAACCCTTCATTCATGATCGACAACTGGCACTACAAAGTATTTTGGGTCAAACCTCGACCTCGATTCCAAGCGCCCTTGGCAAATAAATTCCTAATCTTGCTATATGACGGCATGAGGCATCCTGAGCCGATGTCACCGCCAGCAATTACCTTGTGCTTACTCCTGGTTCAGTTTCCAAGAACTATGGCCAATTGGACTACATCAATGGATTCATCATGGACGGTGACCTATCAAGCATTATATAACTCCACCATCATTCTCAAATCACCTCAGGCTTCAGATTATCCTAGATCAATCGTACTAGCAGTATCCTTAGTATCCTTCAGATTCCACCAATCATATTATAAATCATTCGATCAGTATCTCATTAACACTTTTATCATTCAGTCTTTTTATTATCACTATTATCAATCAGTCTGTGATTATCTTCACTCTTATCATTCTGTCTTATTTTATTATCATTCAGTAATTTTTTATTATAACTCAGTCTCTATAATTCATATGGCAAAATCCAAGAATTGCACCCTTGACTTCAAATTGTCATCCAAGTATAAGCCTTCCCAAAAGCCCTCTCAGTCCACTTCCACTTTAAAATCCCGTCAAGCTATACAAACTGTTATATTAGATTCCAAGGAAGAGAATCCAAAATCCGACGAAGAGAATTCAAAGGAAGATGATCCCGACTTTATCTCTGTGCATGAAGGAAGTGAAGTTGAGAAAGACAAATCGCCCGATAACTCATTCAATAGTACTGTCAATGTTACAAAAGGGAAACGTGATCAAAAAGGAAAGGTACCATCAAGTAAGGTTAAGAATTCAACCAAACGCAAGAAATCTAATAAGGTGAATTAAATTTATGCTTTTCCTTTGAGTCCAAATCTTCAATTGGTAACTTTTGTTGCTCCTTTTCGTTTGTGTTGTGTCTGTATTGCAGAATTACAAACTACCCCAGAACATCAACCCCGATCAAGACTCAGACATTGAAGAAGTCCCTAACCCTGATGAAGAACTTGAAGTTTTCGATCCAATCAAGCTATACTTCTCGGATGTGGCGGTTACGGGGCCAGATCAGGTATTCACTTTTATTTTAGTTATTTATCATTTCAATTTGTGGCGTGTAGCTGATCCAATCAATGTGTCATTTTCATCTTGACCTTATAGGAACCGGGTGAAAAACCCATGTATGGTGATTGCTTGTACTGCGACAAGCAGTACAAGTTTGGTCCCAAAGGCAACTAGAATCTCAAAGGCCACCGCGATGGCGACACTGGTCGGGGAGCATGTGCGGGACGTCAAGATGCGATTGCTGCCGGTGCAAACCTTCCTCCAACGTGGAAAGCTAGACAAGCTGCGAAATTGGCCGCAGAAAATGCTAACAAGTTCAAAAATGAGAAGGCGTCTCTCGAGAATTTTCTAAACTTACCGAAATTCTCTGTTGGTCTATTAAACATGATTCTTGTCCTATGGATCATTTGGAATTGTATCCCCTGGCTTCGTATGGAAGACCCCTCCCTTCAAGCAGTGTTTATGTTGTGCAATCCCCAAGCAACTCTTTGGTCGGCTTCATGGTTGGCTCGACAAGCAATGACTTACTTTGAAGAATTTTGTGGAAACCTGGTCCAAACGCTAAAGGTAAAGTCCTTGTATTTGCTTCATTGTATCTTTATTGTTGCTGATGATGTGTTATGTTCTACCATAGACACTTAACTCTAAGATTTGTGTCATACATGATGTATGGACTACAAAGGGTGGGAAGCGTGCATTCATTGGAGTGGCTGTTTCTTACATTGATGACAACTGGGAGTTTCATGTCACCCACCTTACACTGAAGCTCATTGCATAGAATCACTATGGTGCATTGCTAGCTCGTCCAGTGGGCAAATTCCTCATTTTGGCTCTTGTTCAGGAGCCTGTGGATGTACAAGGAAGTCCATTTCAGAGAGGAGGAGAATCACAGATGTGGCAACATGTCACGAGTGAAGGGGCAGCGACTCGAAGAGCTGACACCTGGAAGGAGTGATTTTGGAAGTTTTTCGGGAAAGGGGAAAAGAGAAAAAAGAAAAAAAAATTCTCTTTGCTTTCCAGGACAACTCTTTCCAAAACCACATCCCCTGATTCTTCAAGCAAGGTTATTCTTTCCAAAAATTTCTAACTCAGTTAAATTTTTCTTTAAAAACAAGAAATCTCCTGTTTCGGGCATTTACAATCGCTTGTGGATGTGGAGACAATTAAAAAGGAAATCTGCTCAGAAACCGGTATATCAATCTAGAAGTATGGTTGAACTGATTGCTCAGGAAGAAGAAAGGAAGAAGGCGCATGTGTGAGGGTAGGGTACTCTTTGAGAGTGCTCTATGCTCACTAAAGTTGGAAAATGGGTAGTGTAGTAATGAAATTTGATTCTTTATTTCAAATGTGTAGTATTTACAACAGGAAATAAAGAAAAGAAAGAAAGTAAAAGAGACTGATAGTCTGTTTGGATAAATCCAGACAGACTACAGTTAGATGACTCCTTAAAAGGAGGTTTGATTTATAATTAATAGTTATTATAAAGTACAAAGGCTGGATCCAAGGCCCTCCTTTAATCTTTAAAGTAACAGATTAAAGAGTGAGGTGAAGGTCACTAGTCTGGTTGTTACAAAGTCACCAACTTATGGTTATTCAGAAGGTACACCAACCTGAGAGTTGATATAGGTCACTAACCTATGGTTGTTCAGAAGGTACACCAACCTGTGAGTTGATATAGGTCACTAACCTGTAGTTGTTCAAGAGGTAACTAACCTTGAAGTTAATTGGAAGGTCACTAACCTAGAAATGTTCTACTTAGGGAAAGTAGAGGATCCAGAAAGGGGAAGAAAGAGATTACTTTATCTTTTAGTCAGGAAGCTGCTTTAAAGATATGAAGTGAATCACTAGTCTTATTATTATAAGACTTTTGATTATGTACTTCAATTGAACTTTAAAGGGTTCTTTAAAAGATGTGTGTAATAAATTGCTTGGGGGATTTTCTTGAATGCTGAGAGAGGAGGGGATTATATACTCTCCTCTCTAAACCTAACTGTAGTGGTATTTGTTTGTATCACAACATTGGTTTAGGGTTTGTTGTTAATGATTGTTATGATCATTATTAATTATGCTCAATTACATATACACACTAAGTATATTATGTAGTATAAGCATTTGAAACCAAAGCATTTTAACTCTTGACACTGAGTTATGAGGTGTTAATGATGTTTTATAACATACTACATGTGGTTTTAAGTGTAGATGTATATGTAATTAATATTTTTATGTGTTTTATTACATGTTACATACTATCTATTGGCCGTATGTATATGTAATTAGGTTTGTATATGATAATTCTTTATTGCAAGTTAGTTTTGGGTACATGTATATGTACTCAGGGCTGACAGCATGCGACTAAGCTAAAGAGTCAGGCGAAAGGAAGGATGAAACGAGCTCACTCACGGCTTCCAGTCCAAGAAGGTACGGGTACTCAGGAAACCTCAAACGCTAACGACAACAAGCAGACCCATCCCCAAGACGGTCATCAGGGTTTACCCTCACCAGAGGACGACTCAACCCAAATAAACCAGGAGGGTGCGACGGTTTCAAAGGAAGAGGCGATGGGTATTGAGGAGGAAGCCGGTGAAGAGGAGGCTAAGTTGTCCACGGACGTAGATGCGTTGGGAAGTGGTAGTCTTGATGGAGTGAAGAAGGGTGGAGTGTCTAAGAAGAAGAGGAAACGGTCTAAAGGAAAGTCGGGGAAGGGGAAGGAGAAGGAAGCGATTTTAGCCTCAGACGATGAGAGCTCAATCGATTTGGAGAAGTCTTACGCGTATTTGATTGAGGAGGATCCTCGTAAGTCTCTGGCGAATGATTTCTTTTTCTTTCTCTGTGATTGCCTTTCTTTGCAATCCGACCTAGTTGTAGCCAGAACCTGGCTCCTAGAAAACTGTGAGTTGTAGCACAATTAGTGCTCCTCGGGTGTTGTGGAGCTCCTGCCAAGCCAGTTGAAGCGTAGACAACCGGAATTGAGAGACGGGTGACACAGTCCCCTGCTCTGGTCAGGTGGTAGTGATACGACCCACGTCCTTGTAATTCAGGATCTTTATCCTTTTCCTTCTGGGTTGAGGAAGCAGATGGACTAATGTTTCTCGCTCTGTTCTTCCGGATCGTCCGACGGCATTGGTGTTCGCGACGATTTAGCATCTCCACGAGGATCTGTGGGAGAGGGTGGGATCCCAAACGCTCGACCCTCCAGAAAGTTCGGAGTAGAGAAGGGATCGGGGTCCCTCCTGGATAAGTTGGAGGAGGCAGTGAACCACGGCGACCTGAACACAATCAAGAAGCTGCAAAAAGAGTTGGCAAAGGAAGAAGCTGCTAGGAAGGTTATGGATGAGATGGGGAAGGAGGAAAGGAAAGTAGGGAAGAATGCGGACAAGGGGAATGCAAAGAGAGTGAGAAGGGAGAAGAAGAAGTCTAAGGCAGGTTCTAAACTGAAGAGGGGTCAGAAGGTCTCAAAATCGAGGAAGAGGAAGAGGTCACCCACACCTTCTAGTTCGAGTAGCAGCTCTAGCTCCTCCTCTTCTAACTCAGACTCCACATCGGGGTCCTCCTCCTCGTCAGGAGATTCCTCTAGATCGGATCTGAAGGGACCAAAGGATTCCTCCTCCTCTTCAGGGTCGTCTGACTCGTCGGATACGTCGGATTCTTTGTCGGAAGCTGATACGGAGTATGAATCGGAGAATAGAGTTGGGTTTGGCGGTTTCAAAAGGCTTGGGGGCCTCAATTTACCGGATCTCCCGGAGAACTGGGATAGGTATTACAGGAAGATGAAACGCTATGTTCCCCTTTCGGTTTTCAGACGTTTGTATATCGCTGCCTACCATTCTGCAGTAGATGACGGTTCCAAGAAGTGGAGGAAGGGAGTCAACGCCACAACTTTGGAAAGGGACCAAGAGCAACAGATGACTTACGGCGACTTCGTGCTAGCGTGTGATCTGGAGGCGAGATATGCTGCTGAGGTTTATGGTCATAAGGCCTATGCGAAGTACATCTTGGAGCACAAAGAGATCGTGAATTGTCTTTCAGTGAAGTACAAATGTTGGATGATCTGCTTGAGATATCATTTGGCAATCAGGTCGGTAATTTTCAGGAAGCGTTCAAAGATCATCTATGGGAGGAAGAAGAATGGGAAGAGGGGGAAGAAATTAGAGAAGGTGGCTTTACCGAAGGGAGTTCAGAAGGTGGCGGTTGACCAAGCTAGGTGGGACAGTGATACGGCTGGCGATCTACGTTACGAGAGCAACCCTTACGCTCCTGGACAAGAGAATTATGGGTATGACTTCTTTACAGGTAAACCTGTAGTGGCCGCCTCTCAGGTGGCGAGCACATCGAAGGTGCCGTATGATGGGGGTTTGAAGGATAGGTTTGGTGGAGGAGGTGGACCCGGTAAATCTGGGGGAAGGAAGCAAGGTGGGAATAGGGGAAGAGGAGGAGGAAATTGGGGGAATTACCAACAGGGCTACTATCAAGCCCAACAGGCCCAGAGGGGCGCGGGGGTTTCATACCCGCAAAACACCGCTTATGCTAGTCACGGTGGCCAGGACTGGGTAGCTCATGGACAGCTGCATGCCAACAAGCAAAATGGGAGCATGAGAGGACCCAAGGGACAAAAGGGTCCGGAGAATGGAGTTTGGTGAGACATCGTGTCACTTAACCATTTTCCTGCTTGGAGAGAACGAGGCTGACGAGAGTTTTCTGCATACCTTGATTTCGTGGCTTTACCCGCTTTGGGGGAATCCTGCCGCTGCTGGTTCATGCTGTCTTCTATCTTCGACTTGTCTCTTTTGCCACTCTCCTCTTCTGCCGCTTGGTTGTTTTTGTTCTTGCACTATTTCCATGTTCCTTGATGGGGTATGGTCGCTTGTTGGCTTGATTGTACGGTCTAGATCTCTTCGTTGTATTGTTTGCGAGTGTCACCCTGACCAAGGTTGAAACCAATCAAATTCTGACGTGCTGTCTGTGTTTCGGAACCTTCTTTAGCCGCGTACTGCAGGGAGCACCCTCGCCGAGAGAATTTGAGACTGGCAGTCTTGAGTCTGAATCGTTGTGTAGACCCTGAATCCCCCCCTAACCAGAGGAGGAGAGAAAATACAACTCAGGAAGAGGTTAACCCAGAGCCCTCTTCAAACTCGTCGTCAGAAGAGGAAGAGAAGACGGTCCTGCCGTTGAAAGAGAGGAAGACGTTCAAGGTGAAAGAGGCGATAGAATGGCCGGCGCCGGTAAAGACAGAAATGAATATTGAGAGGTGGAAATCCCTGATGTTGGAGACAGGGCTGGAAGATGACATACCATATATTATAAATGGGTTTAAAGAGGGTTTCTGTCTTGGTATACCTCAACACGACCTTGGAAATCGCCGTTGGTACACTCCGGAAAATCACACGTCGGCCCTAGAGGTAAGGGAAAAAATCAATAAGACGTTAGAGAGGGAGAGTATGGCAGGAAGGATAGTGGGCCCTTTCACTCACGAGGAGGTCTACTCGAAACTAGGTTTCTTTCGCTCAAACCCCATGGGCAGTGCAGTAAATGGAGATGGCTCTCTAAGGCTCATCAACGACCTGTCTTACCCCAAGAGAGACCCTTCAATACCGTCAGTAAATTCCTTTGTTGATAAGAGGAACTATGAAACTTCGTGGGATGACTTCAAGAAGGTCGCACGCTTCCTGGCAAAGAATCCGGGTGATTGGGAAATGGCCGTCGTCGACTGGGAAAAAGCTTACCGTCAACTGAGCGTTCACCACAGCCAGAGAAGATTTTTATGTATAGTCGACTTCCAAGGAAGGGTTTGGATCGATCTGGCCGTGGGCTTTGGGGGTGTCGCTAGCTGTGGTGTTTTTGGTGCACCTGCGGAAACCTGGAAATGGATTATTATCAAGAAATTAGGCTTCCCTGTTATTTTCCGTTGGGTAGACGATAACTTAATCTTTCGACGACCAGGAAAGAAGGAGTCACTAAGAGAGATCAAAGAGTTAAGTCTTTCAATGGGAGTGGTCACAAACCCAAAGAAAAACAGGGATTTTAGAAAGGAACAAAGGTACCTTGGCTTTGTCTGGAATGGCGGGAAGCACACTGTACGTTTACCTACCGAAAAGTTGGACCAGAGGAAGGCACAGGCCAAGGATTTCTTGAATTGCTCCGAGAGCTGGAAACTATCACAGGTCAATACGCTGGTAGGCTGCCTGGCACATACGGTGTGCATCGTGCCGCATATGGCCCCTTATATGAATTCCATGTATAGGTGGAAGAAGGGATGGAAGAATGACCATGCGAGGAGGAAGACCCCAGAAGATGTACACAAAGATCTGTTGGAGTGGGATGAATGTCTTGCCACGTTCGACGCCTGCCCTATTGTACCAAACCCTACCCCGGAGGAGGTAGGGTGGGTAGGAGATGCGGCCTCCTCATATGGGTGAGTAGCGCTGACACGTTAGGAGGGCCAGGTGTTGAGGAATGAAACTGACCAGGAGCGGGTGACTTCTTCTTGGATCCAGGATTGGAGTATTGGTAGGCAAGTATTGGGCCTGCTTCAAGTTTGTGGATGCTTGGCAGAACAAGGATAAGGCGTCAGGTCTACGTAGGATTGCCTGGGCAGAGACGGTAGCTGTCTGTCTCGGCCTGCTGGTCCTTGATAGGACCACAAAAGTGAAGGGCAGAAGGTTTTGGGTACATACGGATAACACGACTACAGAGCACGCTATCCGGAAACGGAAGTCGAGGGATCGAGACGTTAACGACGAGTGGAAGTTGATCCAACGTTTGCTGACCAAGTTAGGCTGTAATATCAAGCAGAAACGGGTTTCATCAAAAGATAACAAGGCAGATGCTTTGTCTAGGGGGGAACTGAAAGACCTACTTTGGCCCTTTGAGGTTTTGATAACGATCCCGCCAGATCTGCAACCTTTTGTCACCCAGGTCACCCCTCAACAGTCTGGCTCAGAGGATGCAAAAAACGAAGCACCGTCAAATAGAAGGTGACGGAGGGAAGGTCACAGAAATCATCGAGCTGAAGAAACTAACGAAGCCTTTCGGGACTTTCAAGAAGGATGCTTTGGGGATTGACTGATCCGACACAGACGAGATCCAACAACAATTTCTCAGAGGCTCTTGGAAAGATGGTACCCTTAGACATTATAACTCTGGTGTGGTGAAATTGCTAAGATTCGCGGAGGTGAAGTCAGTGGATAAGACCTTGTTACTTCCGATCAATCCGGATACGCTCCTCTCGTTTGTTGTTTGGGCATCGAAGAAACATGAAAGCCTGGCTAAAGAGGATGAGTCAGTCAAGACTACGACATTGAAGTCTTATATTGCGGGGATAAAGGTGTGGCACAAATTTCATCGGAAAGCTTACCCTTCGAGCCAGGATGCCACGGTAGCGGTGCTTCTACGGGCGTCTCTTCAGGTTGAAATAGACATCCAAGTTGCACGTCGTCTTCGCCCCCCGGTAATGATTTCGGACCTCCTAGCGTTGGTAGACGTTCTATCTCCTCGACACGAACAGGATTTGGTAGTGCTGGCAATCGCTCTGGTAGCCTTTTGGGGCACGGCGAGACTGGGTGAACTGGTAACAGATGAGGCCAATAAGCAAATCCCGATCTGGGATGACGTGAAATGGACAGAAGATTTATCCTACGTCAAAATAGCCTTGCATGGAGCGAAAACTGCTGGTCCAGGAGAGATACAGTATATTACGCTTTGCCGCCAAAAGTCCAGCCTTGATCCGATAAGGGTACTGAAACTGCTCTATAATTGGAGGCCCAAAAGACCGACTGATCCGGTGTTCGCTTTCGAAGTAGATGGTATGCTGAGAGGGTTTAAGAAGAGGATGGGGGTACAACGGCTGAGGGAGGTCTGGAGCGATTCGAAGTCGGGGAAGGCACAAGCCCTGTACGGTCATTCCTTCCGGATCGGTGGAGCTTCACTTCGTTGGAATCTGGGAGCTACACGAGAGGAGGTTATGAGATGCGGTCGCTGGGCCTCTGAAGCTTACAAAGTCTACTTACGCAAATTCAGTGATCAAGAGCTAAAAGAAACTATAAAGTTGTTGAAGTCAATTCGGCTAGAAGAGGATTGAGCGGTTGGAGAGCAAGGTCTTGAAATAATGAAAGGTTGGAGTTTTAGATGTTCGATGATAGATCTTTGTTTTTAGTGATGGTATGAAATGTGAGGTGATGGAGATATTAAATGCAAGAGATCCACAGATCGCTCAGTGGAGTTCTGACCATTGAGTTTAAGGTTTGGGAAGATCATCTGTACGATTGTACATCTAGACAACCTGGGGTAAGGTATTTAAGCTATTGGCTTTAAGATTGTCACTGTATGTGCTCTATCGGGAGGCGTCGGACGAGTAAGACGCCCTCATAATTGTTGACCGTAGTGTCAAGGGTAAGGGTGGCCTGCACGAGAGCGGTGAGTTGGGGGGTTCGACTTCTCCGGCTCATGGTTCTCCTGCACTCGTGAGGTGGGGTTGAGAAGTCTTACCTTCTCAGGTCTGTTCTCTCCCCAAATAGGGGCGGACTCACGGGAAAGGTCCAAGGACCTAGCTCGTGACCTCCCCACCCCTCTTTGGGGCCATCCCCACACCACGCATGAAGGTATGTGAGTCAAGGAAGACTCAGTACTGGATTCTGGTAGGACAGATTTGAGAGGAGAGGTGCTTCTCTGGAGTGTGAAGATAACAGTAGGAGGTTTCAGGAAACCAACTACTGTAACCCTCCCTCTGTAGTCAATCGGACTTGCTCCCTCCTCGGGAAAGAAATGGATGACATGGTCTTCACAAAAAAATAAGTCTTCTATTTAATCTTTCATTATTTCGGACTCTATCATTTGTCACCTTATCTTATGATTTGTTTTCATTTTTTTTGTGAATGACACATGCTTGCACAGACAACTGACTCAGGTTCCAGCAACCCTATCCTGGCCAAGGAACTCGAATCGATGTTCATGGATTGTGACGATCCAATATTTTGGAATTCCTCTCGCAATCAAATCCTGTGTTACTGTCACAAACTGGCATTGACAGTGAAGGCCAGCCTTGAGGTGATCAGATTAGGAGATCACGGTCAAACAAAACCAACCATACCATCCGGAAAACGTCTTCAACTGCTACTTCCTGACAATCATCTCCCCCTGCCAAAGATTGTGATGGCTGACGGCACGGTGTTAGATGAAAATGGCAAGGACAATCAGAACAACAGTGATAATGAAAGAGAAGACATGTATCACCATGTAAATATCCGTGTAGCACATCAACGTGCACACACAAAAGACTTTCCTTGGACCCTGTAACAACCCATCAAAGAGGTTCCACGACAAGTACATATTCCCCTTATCACCTGGGAGGTTGAAAGTCAGTTGGCCCCCACTGACAACAAAGGATTCTGCAAATCCTTTAAACAAATCACAAAGCACAAAGGGCGCTCAACAAAAATCTCAGTCTCAATCCGACCAAAAGACTTTGAGATTTATTTCAAAACTCTCCGTGTGTGCACGTCGACGTGCTACACGGATATTTACATGGTGTATCCTGCTGAAGGTCAAGATATGGAGGCTGGTAAAGATTTGCAGGATGAAGATCAAGCTCCCGACTACAAGACACAAAGAACTGATGGATCTCTTTTAACCCAAGCAGTTACCAAGGTTAATCTACTACATCTATTTTGAACTCGGTTTGAAAACATGCTAATACTTTCTGGATGCTCACAGGTACGACGAATCCATAAACTGATCACCTCAAGTGCTCCACGTCTCAACCACTTCAAGACATGTGCAGCTCAGCTGGCTTTTATTGGCGGAGGACTGATTGCTGCCCACGGTCAAACGTGGAATATCTGGTTTGACGCGCAAACACGACTGTGTAAAGCAAAGCCGGTAAGCAATTCAGATTACAATTGATTTACTTAAACCGTTTACTTACTTTCCTTATTTCAACTCTATATGAACTTTCTTCTTCAAGGTCATCAACTTCATGATCAACAAAGATCAAGAGGGATTTTATGAAGGGATCACCATCTTGCCCAATGAGTGGAAAGCTATCGAAGCCTTGAATGAAGTCCTTAATGTTAGTTTAACCTTTTTCGATTCATCTTACACATTACCCGTCCTGATTTGAAAAATGTTAGTACTTTCTTCAATCAACCAAGAAGATGGAAGGTTATGGCCCAACTGGTGCCTCCGTCCTTTTTCAATACTCTGGTTTGATATCTGTGCTTACCAGTATCAAACAGAAGACTCCGTATCAAGATTTATCCAACATGATTGGCGGGATGATCAAACAGCTCCGCAATTATCAGACGGAATCCCTTCACTGTGATCCAATTGTCATGGCCACTATCCTCAATCCAAGGCTTCGACTTGAGTACTTCAAAACTAAATATCCTGACTACACCACGAACCCCTCGAAACGGTTTAGCAACCGGTGCATATTTTTGGTTTTTCAACCAAAATGGCTTGGTGAGCAGAAACGGTTTCTCAACCTTCCTCCGCCGACTGGTTTCAAAACCGGGTCTTCAGACACGGGTTTAACCCCGAATTGACCTCTATAATTACAATTGCAGTAGCACATATTTTTTACAGTACTCTCACGATGTCTCTGCTGTGGCTCTGTGGGTTTAATGAACACTAACAAAGGCAATGTCTTTCATTGAAATTAATACAAATATAAATACAAATAAATAAACATAAATAGATAAGATGGATGATAAGATAATAAAAAATGTGAGAAATGTAATAAATTCTATATCTGATTGTTTGTAACCACACTTAAAATGAAATGAAATGAATGATAAAATGAAATATAAATAATCTAATAATATACCCGCCTGTTCATAATTCTCATTCTTCATCATCAAACCCTGCATCTTCGTCTTCTTCTTCTTCTTCTGCTTCTTCTTCTGCTTCTTCTGCTTCTTCTTCTTCTTCTGCTTCTTCATCAAACCCTGCTTCTTCTTCTTCTTCTAACCCCGCATCATCATCATCATCATCACCATCATTCTCATTGTTATCATTCTTCGCGGGGAACTTCTTCATTGCATGAAGTTCTTCATCCGCTGGAACAGTATCACCCCATGTATCATTGAGATTATCCATAATCTCCTGGATGACAATCTCGTTGGGAATTGGGAACAAGGTGAGGGGTCTGATTTCCGCCAATGTCTTCTTGCCCTGGAATAGCTCATTGTCCTCCGTTAAACATTGAATGTAGAATCTGATACACATTGGTGGTAATGAGCCAGCGTGCCATTTCAATTTTATATAGAGGAGAATCACTTACGCATGTCAATACCTGCTACTTTGACCCCGCAGAAACTCCAATTTCTCGTCCACGATGCTCCAAAATGTCGCACCGTCTCTGTAATCTTTCTTGTAAAAGCCCCAATGACAGGCTTGCAGTCTCTGAGATGAGACAAATAAAATACCACCGTCAACAGATTAAAAATGAAAGAGAACCCTCTGAAAGGATACGGTCGAAGCGACGCACAAGGTAAGCATAACGGGACTTTTGCAGATGTCCCACCTGATCAAAGACCTCATCGCGAACAGGAACTCGACCTCCTATTTGACCAATTTCTTTATCGTAAAGCTATGTCACACAAAGATTAGTTTGGGCCAGATGAGAAAAGGAATACGCGCACATACATTGGCGACAATCGTATTCAACGATGGTACACTACCATTGTCTGTGGTGGTGCGTCGGCCGGGCAGTTGGATGCTTTGAAGCAGCTGAAAGTCAAAAGGAAACAGTCAGAAATTATTCCAAAAGAAGACACAACAACGTACCTCTGTTTCAAATACTTTTCGCACTTCTTTCAAGACAACATTGACCAGGGTCTTCACGGCCTTGACTTGGAGGGGTTTGGCATTCTTGCCATAGCCTTTCGGAAGCAACCGTTTTTGCCATTTAATGGGATTGGACATGATTGCGTCCTGGAAATGTTATAAGTATTCAGCTTGATTCAAAATAAATAAGAAATATAAATGATTTACCATTACTGCAGCATATAAAGAAACTGGGAGTGTTGCCTTGTCGCCATATTGGTTCTTGGTTGCTGTATAAGCCTGCAGGTCACCTCGTAAAATTGCCTTCATCGCGCTTTGGCGAATAGATTTCTATGATACACGATGTGATTAATGTGTTCAAGTTATTGTTAAAATTACACTGTTGGTGGTGGACTCACTCGTAGCTCCTGACCATCCACTTTTGAAAGCCAAGGCGCTGCCGTGGCAGCGTTGCCGGAGACGCCATGGCCTTGTCGTGACACAAGATCCCGAATTTCACCAATCTGTCGAGTGAGGTCGTTGTATATATTGGTCATCTGTTGACAATTTGCCAGCGCAACTGTGGTTGAGGCTATAAATTGTTTGTCAGGCGTCATCGCCTGCCAAAGGGAAGATTTAATAGATCAGTGGTTACACGCTAGACAAGTCATCAACGTGAAATCTTACACTACATATTTCACGTCCGCTTGCCATATATTGGTTGTCGAGATCAGCACGGACAGCACATCAGTTGTAGATCTGTAATCGTGAACCCTGCAAGGGCATAAATCCGTTCGGAAGACGAGCTGAGTGAAAATCGACTTGGTGAACCCTTGCTGGTGCACGACTGCTGCTGGTGTCGTTGTTGGTGGTGCAGTGATGGGTGTTGTTGCGAGTTTTTTTCTGAGTTACGTACTCGTCCGGGCCGTATTTGTGGGCTTGGGCTATGGCAAAGTGTGAATCAGTCCAGTCAGTAAAGAAGAAAATCAAGACAGAGAGAAGAGATAAGACAAGAGAGAAAGAAAGAAGAAAACGCACCAATTTGTGCAGCTGATTTGAAGCTAAACATATCTAAATCTTTCTGGTTGAATGGATCCCGTAAAAGAGATCCAGATGACGCAGGAGGAGGAGGAGTTGGAGTACGATGTCGAGGAGGAGTTGCAGGAGGAGTTGGAGTCGGGGTACGACGTCGAGGAGATGG
The DNA here is from genome assembly GCF_000204055.1 of Melampsora larici-populina 98AG31. NCBI lineage: Eukaryota > Fungi > Basidiomycota > Pucciniomycetes > Pucciniales > Melampsoraceae > Melampsora > Melampsora laricis-populina. The sequence continues at coordinate 1,608,136 of NW_006768777.1, forward strand.
TTTTCGTGGAGGAGGACGATTGACCATCTTCTTGGATTTCACCGCCTGAGTCTGAGTTAGCTTGGCTTGCTTTGGCTGAGGTTGTTCAGATGCGGCCTTGGTGCGTTCACTTGCCCGGCGTTTGGTGACAGGTCTAGTCGGCGGAGCTGTTGACGTAGCCGGTTTGGTTTGATTGCGAGTACGTCGATTGGTACTCGGATTCTGGGAGGTGGTTGGAGTAGCGGCTGATCCTGGAGGTACATGTTTCTTTGGTGGCTTGGGAAAGAATCGGCGTTGTGGTTGAGACATGTTTGTTGAATGATGGGTGTGGTGGAGTGATGTAATTGAGAAGTTCAGAGAAACGGGTGGAAGACGTGGGAGATATGTCACATTATTTGTGACATTTGCATGTGACATGCAAGATGACGCACATTGCCAAAGGGAATTATATGAAGATGCCTGATGAGGACGTCACGAGAGAACACTGAGAGAAGGTGCAATGAACTGAATAGGAATTGAAAATGTATTTGAGAAGGAAGATATTCATGAGTTTGGAATTGAAGTGAAAATATTATAAGAAATGATCACCTTCCTTCTAGAAAAACAACAAAGATCCACAAGCTGTTAATTGGATTCCTTGCATGTCAAAAGCAAATGATATCTCGGGGATATGGTTCATCAAAGGATGTTTGACTGCCATACATTTGTCATCACGAGACACTAAATTGAGATTGTGATTGACCCAAAGGAACCTCGAAAGTCGAAACATGAGAAAAGGTTTGATATGATATCAAGATCTTAAAGGATCTTTCCGCGATTGCGAGATCACTCTGGAAGTTTGGTTATCTTTTGCTTCACAGGGTTTCCAATGCGCATTCAAAAAGCTTTATGAGGCTTGTTGTGTCCGCACTCATATTGGAAAACCTTTCACTAAAACCTTTCCTTTGACTTTGCTTTGTTGAATCCTCATTCAGAAAAATGTATGTCGTAATCCTTGCTTTGTTACTGTTCATCTCACATTTTGAAACATCTTCTCACGTAGACTTTACAAAGATGGATGCGAATGCGTCAAGCAGCGACTCTAGACTTGAACATGGCTTCCAATGTCTCGAATATGCACGCAAATTAATGATCCTCAAAGAGTTGTGGTACCAGAAGTTCATGCAACTTCAAGTTCAAATGCACTATTTCGAAGCACCTTTTAACGGCGATATTGTGTTGCCGATTCAAATGACCAAAAAGATGAGACTACTTCGAAAGGAATGTGTGGACTACTTGCGCTCAAAGGACACTAAGAAAGACACGGACACTAAGAAAGACACTTAAGTTGTCAGAGGATTGCAATGTAAGTTGAAATTTCCATCAATAAATATAATACAATATAATACAATATCAATTATTAATGTTAAATATCTTTGCAGTATAACAACAAACTCCTTCATCGTGATGGCCCTGCAACTGCACCGTTATTCGGTTTCCTTTTCTTTCCTTTCTGTGCGCCTTGGGTGGCTGCTTCCTTCTCCTTTCTTTTTTGATGTTTACTTTCCTGGTTGTCTTTTTTCTTCTGTAATGAGGCCTCCCAATTTTTGATCCCAGTGGAAACCGCTTTCTTCCATTCATTTGCAGTGACCCCAACAAACAAAATTTGTGCCCAATATCGATGTAAAGCCGCTGAATAAAATGCCCCTGAGTTTATGACAAATGATCTGGTATCCTCATGGACAACCACATACTCTCGATTTGTGGAAACTCGCCTTTCAAGCATGACGGGTCTGTCCTTTTTGACGACACAGCCGCTTTTATGGCAATCGTGTTGGATGTTGAGGATACCCTCGATATCCTACAGAAAACAAATCACATTGAATAAATCACATTATATGAGTTCTTGGAGTGAGGTTGGCAATCAGAGGAGGCGAACACTTACTGATGGATTTATCCATACCTTTACCCCACTTTCTTCCAGTTCGCGCATGCCGTATAGTTCACTGACCGTTCCTGTCTTGCACCTTGTTACTTCAATCTTTGCCTCTTGTGCCGCGCATCCCGCTGCGATCCATATACTCTTAACTCTTCCAATTATCTTATCTGATGTGTATCGAGTAAGCAAATGTTTTGATTGAACCTAATTTTTGAGAATTATTCCACGCATAAGTATTTTTTGCTATCAGATCAGACAGTGATTGTGATAGACAGTGCATACCGAGATAAAGTCTCCTTCTCTGAAGGATTGACCATTCTTCAAAGTTAAAGAAGATAAAACCTTCCATGTTTTTGACGGGTAAGCCTCCCAGATCGCCGTTGGGATATTGGGTTGTGGTGGTTGTGCAGAATGAATCCCTAAAAAACCATCACATTAGATTGCGCATGTAGCCAAAGGAAATCAAACACTGGTGACGCACTTCCTGTCTTAAATGTCTCTGGCTCATTCCATTTGGAATTATATCCCAACGCCTTTTGGAACAGGATGTTAGTTTTGAATAACTCTGCAACCTTCCTTCCAGCCTTCACAGAAGTACGCATGCCTTGGTCATACATCAGACTTGCCGCCGTAACTGATCTGATGAGTCGGTGATTGTTGAATGAGTTTGCAATGTCCTTACTAGGACTCAGATGGTTTGAGTGGATGGAAGACTCGCGAGTGTTCCCATTGTAACCTTCGAAGTTTTCAGTGGCAAACAGGCATGCAGGACCATACCTTTCAATTGCATTGCAGATATGAATAAGCATGTGAAATTTTGGTTTATTGCACCATTGAGCTGAGAGTTGTAAGATTGATCGGAGAAATCTATCGATGAGAATCCGAAGCTCCTTGATGTATGCCTTCATGTCGTGAATGCCTGTCTGAAATATATAAGGTGCCAGATGAGCTAAAGAAGTCCAAGCCTCACGTTCTTCATCCAATAATGAACAATGAAAGAAAATGAATGGAGCTGCTTGCAGCACCACACGAAACTCCTTTCCAGTTAAACTGAGAAAGTGGTTGATCATTGACTTGGGTTGAATGGGAGGAACATTCAACCCAGAGGTGTTGAAAGATCGCCATCAACCCCATATGTCATTCTTTTCGGCGGCAGTGCATTTCTGCATTCTGTCTCGTAGTAAATACTTCGCCAGGCCCAATAAAAGTACGTGGAGGATTTCCACAGGGGTGTCTAGATGTCCATCAAATCCTAGATTGCAGTCGCTCAAGTTAGTTGCACTGACAATAAATGATGTCTTGAGGGCTTCACACCCACCTTTCAAGCGTAGGAATGGATTGAACAGACGCTCTCCAAAAGCATTGTTGAGGTCCTTGCACATCTGTTCCACGTCTGCTTTTGACCTATTTGGTTCTCAAAAGAAGTCTTGAACCTGCCTGACAAAGAAAGTATTGAGAGTATCTTTGATTCCCAATTTCCCAGATTCCTTTTCAAAAGCCCGATTGTCCCTGGCCGTTGTGACAGTTTCCAGAGGTCTTCTGTACCTTGCTTAGTCTCTGACCAGATCCGGGTTGGCAGGCACAACTGGCGTCAAGTGAATGGCTGTTAATATTGAGTTGATCCCAAAGCTTGGTTGAAAAATAAGAAACAATTTACCTTGCGTCCCCGTTCGTCAACACCAACAAAGTTGCTCACGTATTTTGGTGACCTCTTCTGGATCAATGTTTCCACCTTCAACGCGCATACACGACAAGGCGATAAAGACACAGTTGGATTCATTGTGTTGGACACCTCCGCGTGCATGGGTGAATCACCCAAATGACACAATACGACGGTCATCACGAGTACTTCCGCCTGCGCCTGATGATCGTACGCCACAAATCCGTCTGTGGCTATTTGGCTATAGCATAATTAAAAACAAGTAATTCAGATTATTATCCAAAATGATCTGAAATTATCTGAATCACTTACTTGAGCTCATCCACCAAAGGGTCAGCCAGCTCCAGAGCACCCGCTGAGTTCGAAGTTGTCAAGAAATGACAATTGTATTCTTGATTGGACAATTTCGGAGGTAAACCGGCTAGCGTGCAATAAAAAGCAATGTGTTTATTCCAGCGCTTTGATATATTACCCGACAAATCATTGCAATACATGACAAGAGGAACGTGGCGGATAATTTTGCCTTTAGCCTTAATTTGCCATGGATTCGGTAAAGGAACTCGCAAGAATGTTCCAGCGCCGACATCCTCTGCAACAGAAAATGACAGTTCAGCTTGAGGATCCTTAACAAAACAATTTAGTCAAAGACTTACCATACATTGAATCCCCACAATACGTCTTCATCATGACACCCTCACGTATCTCAATTGTGTCAACTACCTTTGAAAACTCCTTCACGTTGATAGCTGTTAATACTGGTGAGTTGAGATCCGAAGTCGAGTCGAAGTACACGCGGATCTTTGGTTGGCCATCTGCATCTTTTTGAAGACTTTGATGAGCAGCAGCGCATTTGGTGAATATCTCCTTGCCCTGTCAATAGAAAAATGCCGGAATGATGATTTGTTTGTTTTTGAGCTGGACAGGCTCAAAGATATAAAAATGTCCTTGTGGTAATTCGACCATCTGAACACGTAGATTCCGGTCTAAGTCCTCTCTCCACTTCTTTGATTGAGCAAAGCGGTCTACTTTGTCAGTATTGCTTGGCAATTCAGGTATGAATTGCAGGTTGTCGCAGACAAATGGGTTGGCTAATTCCTACGGGAATTTCCTCAGTGAACTGATGATTAAAGGCAGTCATGAACAATGTAAAAAACTTACTTGCGCTAGTACTTGTTTAACTTTCAGCGCAAAAGTAGTTTTTCCAAGAGGGCCAACATTCTCGGAAACATCAAATTCGTACGTTTGTTTCAGTCTGCGGCGGAGATTCTGGATACTTTTGTATCCGGGAAGGCTAATTCCTAACAAACCCACGTATGAGCGAACATGTTCATATTGACGTTGGGACATGATTGTGCGAGTAGATCCCAGCACCAATAAGCCAAATAATTGCTGGAGAAATGCCGCGCTATCAGTGAAAAAGAAAGACCCACAAGGATGGTTCTAAAATGGACAAACCTCTAGGCTTGAGAAGGGAGCTCAGTCATCATTGTCGTCGTTGGCTACGACCCTCTCCGAGCAGTCAGATTCATCTTTATCACTGCTGGAGTCAGGATCATCCGGTGGGTCTTCAATATGATTGTCTTCCGTGCGATCAACATTGTGATCTTTATTTTCAAAAAAATCTGATTGAACTCGGGTCCATAGATCAATGATTGTGCGTTGACGCATCTCGAAATCTTGGGCGTAAAGATCATCATCGGAGTCAGTAATATCCGGGGTGATGATCATTGGGTCGTGAACACCATCTTCTCCAAGTTCAGAGTGATTTGACTGAGAAGGTGTCGGTGTTCGCTCTTCGGAAACGGAGGGTGTTGTTGAGGTGATCTGGCGGAAAGACCATTCGCCGAAACTCTGGATGTGAGTGTCATTTCGACAATGTCTTTGAATTGTGCTGGCCTTCATGTTTCGTATTCCACCACAAGCAAGACACGAATATAACGTTTCCACACCAGGACCGCCGTCGACTTCAACAAAACCTGGAAACCTCGACATCAGCAAAAAGCTGAATGGATGTTGTGAACATAATGATTGAATCACATGGAGGGACACCAAGTGGGAGGACCATCTTGAGTGGAATCGGTGCAATTGTGATTGACAATGAGATTCAGATTGAAAAGATGAGTGAAGAGTCGTCCCTTGTTTCAGAACAAAGGGTAAGATTCATCCTGTGATCAGGGTACTTAAACAGCCGCATCCAAACGGGTAGACCTCCGTTCAGGAACTGCAGCGGTTGAAACCAAAAAGATACGGTGTGATCATCGAGGTTTTGCGAAGATTTGAGCCAATGCGGTTTCTCAGTGAGTGGTTGACTAACAGTATTTTTCAACTCTTCGCAAAAACCATTTGGACCCCAGGGCCAAACCGAAAATACTAATGGTTTTCGCCGGTTTTTTTTGAAACCCCCCCCAAAACGGTTTCTCAACAAAAGGGGGGTTCGTGGTGTATGCAGTTTGTGCCGGGGAACTCTTCCGCTTACAGTTTTCCGAGTATGAGAGAAGCAAACCTCAATTCGCATCAAAGCCAACTTCTTCTCAGGCCAAATCCGAAGCAACTATTGATCCACTAGATGAGACCAATGTGTTTAGCGCGACTTCTGCAAATACTCTGACCAGTGATGAAGAAGTGGAGCAGTACCTTTTGGGCATGCATCCTTGCGAGCGTGACACTGACATTTTACAATGGTGGTGTGTAAGTGTTTCTATCTTATATTTATTTCTTCTTTCCTTCAAGTAGTGTTAATTACTTGACTGACTTCTTTTTCAGGTCAATCAAAAACGATTCCCAAAAATAGCAAAATTGGCTCGTGACTTCCTTGCCTGTGTGGGATCATCTTGCACAGTTGAAAGGACCTTTTCAACTGCAGCAAATATCTGTTCTAATTGTCGTGGAGGTCTCACATCCAGAACAATTGAAATAGCGGTTGGGATATGTCAATGGCTCAAACAGAAGTTTGTTCCAAACGGAGAATTGGGGACAGCAGTTGCAGCTGTAGAACAGATTGTCAAAAGTTTGACTAAGAAGAAAAAAGTCGCAACTACTTAGACTTTCTACATTCTTCTTTATTGTTTGTTTTTTGTGTGTTTTCACTTTTTCTTTGGTTTATCATCTTTTTTTAATTATTGTTTGATTTCCTGTGGTCAATCATCCATAGAATGTGCATTTCATGCCCTTATACAAGATTTTTTTCTCATTGTTTTGTCATTTCAATCAAATCTTTATTTTCACCGCAATTGATCAACGACTGCGCTGCGCTTCACTGTGATTCTGACAGCGCATGGGGTTCTTCCATTTCAACACACTGAGCTAGTTACGCAACACACCACAGTGTTTGGTAGCCCAATTGGCAGCACAGCGCACTTTTTGTAAAAAGTGCGCTGTCCTGCGCTGGCGTCCTAACCTAACTAAGTCCCTCTCAGACAAACGAGTAGTCGAGAGAGGGACTTATAGCTTATTCACAAAATTTGGCGTGTGAGCCTGTGGACCTTTGGCTGGGGCAATTTTCAAATCAAGACACTGCATTATCTTGTTTACAAAACTCCTCTGGAGCCAAGAAACAATTTGTGCTGTGAATCATCCTACATACACCTGTGCCGGTATCAGCATGCCAAACCAAATGGCTATCAATCTATTCAAGATCAATGTTTTGGATAATTTCCATCCTCTGTAATTCGCT
>NW_006768777.1:1615465-1672705 GCF_000204055.1 Melampsora larici-populina 98AG31
AAGATAATGCAGTGTGCTAGTTTGAAAATGCTCCAGCCAAAGGTCCACAGGCTCACACGCCAAATTTCGTGGATAAGCTACAGCCCTTTGCATAATTGATGACTTTGAAGAAAAAAAAACCTCGAGTTTTCAAATAAAAACCTTGAGTTTTGTCAAAAAGATGCTGAGTTTTTCAAAAAGTCAGTGAGTTTTTTTTGGAAACCTGGCTCAGTAAGTCTAAAAGAGAAAGAGCTCGCTCAGTTTTTGAAAAACTCAACGAGTTTTTGAAAAAAACTCGCAGGTTTTTTTGAAAACTCAAGCGTTTTCTCTTTTTTCAAAGTCATCAATTCTGCAAAGGGCTGTATAAGTCCCTCTCTCAACTACTCATTCGTCCGAGAGGGACTTAGTTAGGTTAGGCTGGCGTCAGGGGTTGTCTTGACTCTTCAGTTCACGCGGTGGGCGCGACTTTTCAAAAAGGGAGCGCCCGAGGCGCGTCTGTACAGGCTGGGCGCGCCCGGTTTGGCTGGGGGCGCGAAAGGCGCCAGAGGAGCGAGAAAAAAACATGTATTGAACCAAAAAACAACTATCAGGGGTTTGGCTGGGGTCGCAAAAGTTGTCAGACAAGTAGGAAAACACCCTAATAAGACAAAAAAAAGTAACTAGCAGTTTGGCTGAGGCGCGAGACAAATAAAATGAAATATAACAAAATATAAAGACTATTGGAGTAGTCAAATACATATATCATCCATGTCCCATGACTCGTTATCGCTCTCTCCTTGAGTGTTAGAGGTATCTTTATTAATCGAGTCTATGGTTGGATTGCGAGTGAAGTTAGTGAAATCAAAAAGGGTATCAATGAATCCCCAGTGGTCACGAGTTTCATCGTCTTCCTCTTCAGCCAAAGCATGAAGGGCAAAGACTCCTTGCTCAAATTCTTGTAAATCATCAATTCCTGTGAAGATCGCTCCATCGTGAGTGTCGTCATCGTTGTTCTTGCTTTTCTCGACATCTTTTTGATAGACTTTAGCAGCGGCGTGCTCATCCTTCACACTGAGCTCGATTTGTGAGATCATCTTTAAAGTAGATATCTTCATGGAATGGTGATTTTTAGTTTTGGTGGCACCCATCATCGAGAATATGCTTTCAACGCCTACAGCATGGGCAACAAGCTCGTTCACTCGGATCGCAAAGGTTTTGAGTTGAAAGGTTTGTGGAGTTGTTGGAAGAGCAAGCCAGAAGTCGATTGGGTGGTTAACTGTAGTGTCAAACAAATCAGTTAATAGAAATATTACAAAGAAAAATAGATACACTTACGTTTTGTTGAAACACGAAATATTCCAACACCGCTGAAGTAGTGTAACACTTGCTCACGAAGGCTTAAGGCATCAGCCTTCTTGTAGTTCCAGGATTTTGCTAAAGATATGATCATCTTGATTATATCATCGATTGTAAAGGCCTTTGAAACAGCAACTTGACGAAACATAGGGTTTAAGAAGAATCCAACCATATATATTGGTTCGTTGAAGAGTTTGGCATGCTCGTGTAAGACTTGCAAGCAGTGAGCTTTGAAGGGTTCGAATTGTGGATAGCTGGAAAGATCAATCGCTAGAAGTTGCTGATAGACAGTACCGATCTCCTTCCAAATATCTCCAACTGAGGTGTTTGCTTTTTCTAATTGGCCGATAGCATTCACAATAGGTCGAAGAAGCTTAACCAGGATTGAGTTTGAGGTAAAATGATCGCGATTTTCAATGGCAATGATGATGTTTTTGTTGATGTTCGAAGTCGGTACCGATTTGTCCCTTAACATCGCAAGACAGCTTTGAAATCCTTTTTCGTGGCTTTCCACGGACATTGCAACTTTAGCCATTGAATACCACCTAGATTCACAGAATGTACAAAGACCATGAGCAACACCCTCTTTTTTTCGCCATTTCAACAACTTGTGACTCCAAAAGCTTGACGAGCTGAAAAAGTTAACTAGTGCTCGATCGATTTCGACCGTTCCTTTCATATCCACATGTGCAACCACCTTTTTTGCAATGAGATTGAATACATGTAAGCAACATGCCAATGGAATAACATGATTGAACTCGGTGTTCACCATTTTCTGTAAAGAAAACATTGTCAGTTGGAAATGTTAATGTATAAATAAAGGGACATTTGAAACCCACACGTAATTTGATCATTGAGCTAGGAGAATCGGTGACAATGGCACCAATTTGTTCCCAGGTGACACCTTGTCCATCGAGGACGTCTTTCAAAGCCACCAAGATGTTTTCAGAGGTGTGTCAAACATCATCAAGATCTAATACATCGATCAATTTTTTGAAACTTGTACCACGAAGGAGGAGGAGAGCATAGACACTGTTGCGTGAGCAGTCAGACCATCCATCAAGCGAGATGGTGAGATTGGTTTGTTGCTTGAGTTCAGCCTTGGTTTTGACCGAATACGCAGCATGAAGTCGAGGAAGAACCGTATCCATCATGATGAATCGGGAGGCAGGAGTGTATGGTGTAATCGAGATACTTTGTTGAAAAGCTTGGAAAGACGGATTTTGAAGGAACCGAAAGGGCACATGGCCAGTAATCAAAGCTTTGAGCAAAAGTTCATAAGTTTCTTGGACTTTATCTGGTTTACGATGCTTGAAGAACAGACTGAAGTCGTGCTGAATCTTGGGTCGCTTGATCAAAGAGGTGTCTGAAGTTTCAGACATCTCGCGGCTTTGATTGTTCATATCGGCTGTTGAGGGTGTGTCTTTTCCAGTTCGGACTAGCTCAAGTTCCTCATATGCCGATTTGTCGGAGGCCGAGACGGACTTGCAGTCTTGGGTGATATGAAGATAAAGTTTGGCTGGCTTTCCGTCCATCACTAAGTTGCAGCTCATGCACTTAGCAAGTCGTCGTCCGTTATTACGTTCGTCTAAAGCTTGGAAACCAGTCCATCTGGTACAGCTTTTGCTAGGTGGTTTGATCCATGATGCCGATACAGGAACTTCAATCGGCATGTTGAAATGAAGTTTGTTGATCCTGAACTTTGATGTGGAAGATGAGCGGCCTTCGAGGTTTTTTTTAGAATATGGAAGGTGGGAATATGTGTGATGGGCTTTTTTACAGGTTCCAACACCTTCCGATGACAAGATAGTACCCTGGGCGCGCCCACCCCCAAAATGAGCTTTGCGGGCGCTCCCGGGCGCGCCCGCTCCAGGCGCTACCTGGGCGCGCCAAACGCGCCGCGCCCACCGCATGATCTTCAGTGCTTTACAGATGTCAGCGATGAGCGTCAAGTGCGTGACAGGTGCGGCTGACACTCGCTACGGTTCTTTCCACAATGTCTGCGTCAATCGCCACCAACTCCACCAGACATCAAGTGACCAAAATCAATCTTATCAACAATGCGACTTACACTTGACGAAGCACTAAGTATGCTTTTCTTTCGATACTTCAATGTGATTGGATCTCTAGATTGATGCTTCGATGTGGTCCGTCTTTCACAGAGCTCCAAGAAGCCCGTGAAGCCAAGATACGAGAGGACTGGATCCGAGTGATGGAGATGCGGATCAATCGAGAAAAGCTTTCGGAATGTTATCGTACAGAGGGAGTCAACTCTTACGAGCAATGTGCTCACCTTGCCCAAAAGGTTCTCGACCAAATTCCTGATGGAAGGGTGAGTACAAGTCTCGCTGGTTATGTTCTATGTGCTCTCTCATCAGAGAAGGACTTGCCTTCAAACTCTCAAATATATTCGACAAGGCCCCATTATCTCCAAGTTCTAGACCACACAATTCCGTTGAGCCTTGTGCATAGCTAATGCCATCCTGCTATTCCCCAGATCAAAGGATTCCGATTATTGAACGAACAATAGACCACCTCGCCTGTGTCCAGCCCATCTCGGGAGATTAGGACTCGATTTGGTAGAAGCTCAAATTCTTTACTGGTTAAGAAGGCACCCTCCTCAAGAGACTATTCTGATTTGCAGTGTAGTTCGATGGCAAATGTCCAGCCCGTAGCTTCGTCAAAACACCACACATTTGGCTCTGTTGGCTTTCTTACTTCCTCCTACTTCCAAACTTTACTCACCAATAAATTCATGTAAAAAAACCGAATTTCAATCCGAATCGACTAGAGTTATCGTTAGGATCGCTCCCGAAAGACGCCAATCTCAGAAGAACTTGTTTCTAAGACAACTTTGCTGCGAGTCCCTACATGAACCTGTTTTTATTGTGTATCAGGGGTTTACATATGATTGAAAAAGCGGCATTGAATGAGCTTGATACTCTGACATACCCAAAGGCCTGTCTTTGAACGTACGAGCAGGCGAGATCGAGCTTTCTCCTAAAACCGGGGCTGTTCAGCTAAGTACCCTCAAGATATCTCCATCAAGCGGAGTTATCTGCTGTCCTGTGCGCTCAGCTATAGAAATCCGATTGGACAGAATTGAGTGCTGCTCTCACTCGGTCTCAGCACGTCAAGTTTCACATTGCAGAAGTTGCAATTTTGATTGTTAGAGTAGATTGATAGCATTTATTAGATGAACTTTCCAGCTTGAGGAGCCGGTCCTTCACAAGTTGCAAGAGTCATAATGTGACTCAATCCAGCAACTCCTGGTAGCTCATCCTTCAAGAGGGACTAATTCATGTCAGGGCTATGACCCGGCCCCGTAACTTCGTGGCCGGCCGCTGGGGTTTGCCCGGCCCCGTCAAGGCCCAAAGCCATCCAGAATCTAGGCAGGGCCCACCAGGGCGTGCCCCATAATGTAGGGCGTTGGGCTAGGTGGAGAGGGGCTCATTTTGGGCACGGAAAAAGCGGGCAGAAGCATAGATTTTAGGTTCAAAAAAACAAAATAGATCATCACTATCAGTATCTAAATCAAATACAAAGGTATCAATCACTTAGAAACAATGTGTGTAACTTGTGAGCTATTAGATATAGAATGATATAAGTTCTTAAAAGCTACTTGTATAAAACTTGTGAGCTACTAGATGTAAAATAGCTACCAAGAAAGAAATAAAAAACTTAGGAGAGCTGGCGGGACCAGCTTTTGAGGCACACTTGGGCCTCAAGATGTTGGGTAGTGAATGAAGCCCGATGGTCACTCATTACTCTTGAAGCACTAGAGAAACACCGCTCAGATGGTGCACTAGTGGCAGGCACAGCCAACATTGCCTTGGCCATATGCACTAGATTCAGCCAGTGACACTGATTCAAGCTCCAGTAGTGAAGGACATCACACTGCTCATCTTCTTGAGGGGCTTTCAGATACTTGTTGAACTCATGCTCGATAGGAACCATTTGGAGTTGTTACATATTTTTAGATGTTTCTTATACTGTCCAAAGACTTTTTGTAAACTTTGCTTTGTTTTACTTTATTGTGGATTTTCATATGAAGCCAAATTCAGTTTTAGTGATATGTCCGTTGAATTGTGATGCAAGAGCCCTTGTTGATTCTGCATTATTGGTAAATTGGTATTCTTTTTCTGAGGTGACAAAGTATTTCAATGAGTGTATGAAAACTAAATTTTGGTTTGCCTCAAGGGGCGAGATAGTCAGGCTTGGGCCCCTAGCTTGACAAAAAACTTGTGACAGCAGTGTTTAAAACAGGAACTGAAAAACCTTTGTGCTAAGGCATTCAACAGCTCAGGTCTTGCTTGGTAAAACAACATTGGTTGATTTTTCTCAAGTCCCATTTGACACTGAGGGTGTGGATATTTTGAAAGCAACAGAAGAGTATTGAATTTTGAAGGACTTTTCACAAAGTCAAAAGTGGCTGTCTAGAGCTGTCTGCTGTGGGGTGCTCCATTCCAAGAAAGGCTCAACAAGATCCGGCCCGTTGTGTTTCCCGTTTGGAGCTTATCTGTGGCTTCCAATCTACTTGGGGCTGTTTGCCGCATCTTACCAAATTTCTTCGAAAACCATCACCAACTTTCTCTGACATCATTCTTCATCAACTTCAATTACAGCTATCTTCTAAGGATGTCCTCAATTTGATATGCGGCTATATTGGTGAATGTCAGGACACTTACCTGTGGGAAGAGCAGTGGCTGCCATTGCTGTCTGTAGGTTTAACTCCTCAAAAACCTGATTCTGTCACGTTTTTGTGGAGCCTGACATGAGCAACAATTGAATAAAGTTAGAAGCTTTCTATGTTTGTGCCTGAAGTGTTGTGAACTTTGAATGCATGACTACGCAACTTGCACTTTCATCCACGTATGTTGTGCACAAGTTCAAGTTGTAGATTTATTTTGTTGAGCATATGGGCGGGCTTGCCCGCCTGAGGTCTAGTGTTATGTATCTTTTTTTGAATCACTGAGCATTTTTCCAATTGTTGAATTTTCAATTTGATTATGGTGTGACATTGGAGAAGTTATGGAAATATTTATGAAAATATCTTGAATCTTAGCTTGATAACCTATATATTTGCTATGAACATGATAATCTTATCCTGAGGTTGTTTCTTCTTGCTGTTTCAACGCAATGAGTCCATCAGAAGTACTGGTCAAAGGGGTGATTGGAGGGAATGATTCAAATTTGTTGGACACAACACAGAACAAACTCTCAATACCGAATGAAAATATTTTGAGCTGGATGGATGTGGTTGTCTCAACTGGTGAGTTGTTGGTGATAGAAACTAATAAGTGACTTTGATGAGAGCTTCAAGGGTTATTACACATAGATGCTGCAGCATGCCAAGTGCGCTGAAGGTTAGCAAGCCCACCCTAGGTTCTTGAGTGCATGAAGACCGCTCCGAGAGGTACTCGGAGCGCTCTGAAAGGGTTTCAGAGTGCTCTGAGAGGGTCTCAGAGCGCTCTGAGTAGAGCTTCATCAAGGATACAATATGACACCTGTCTCAAGTTGTTGAGAATGGGTCTTATAACCCTAACCCTAACCCTAGTTACTGTTGTGGTAAAAGACATGAATTGGTCAAGTACATAATAAGTTAGAAGTGTAGGTATGGTGTGAAGGAAGAGAAAGGTTTGGTTTCAAGAATGTAGAAGACAGAATCACCTCAAGATGAATTGACTCAGTACAGAACAGTCCGCTTCAAGACAGAAGGAAACTTATCACTCAAAGAAGTATCATGGCTTATGTTTAATCATCTCCCCTTTGGGATGTTTGTGAAGTGTTGTTTCTTGTTCTCCGTGATAGTTCTCCTTTGGCTCAGAAGTTTCTCAATATGTTGTAGTTCACGTTATCTGGTTGTGTAGTTCAAAATTTTTCTCTTGTGTCTGATTGAGTCTTATATACCTCATCTCTCTCTTGCTCTGAGTTTTGTTCCTCACCGTTAGGAACGTGTTAAACTCAGAGTAAGTTTTTCCTTCTAGTCATTGCTTACTTGTTATTGGCCTGGACACAGCTCACTCGTCTCTACGTAGTCTCTTTCATTCTTCCTGCACCACCGCAGGTAAGAGCATGATCTTTTCCGCCGAGTCTACCTTGTCGAGTTCACATAGAGCTTTACTTATTTCACCTGTCTGTCCAGGTTGCATTTCATAGCTTGTGTTGCGTAGATTATTCAATCCGCATCGAACTCTTTCAGTTACAGTGCCTGATAGCCTATGGCTCAGGAGGCACTTAAAGCAATGCATAAAAAAAAGTATACCATTGGGACCATATGGGTCCTTGCAGTAGCGTAGGCTGAGCCAGAGAGGGGAAGAATCACCATTTGTCAGAGCGGATGAAACTACAGGCACTGTGAAGCTGCCCTCTACCTTTGAATGTTATGGGTGCCCAAAGGCACGACGGTACCCAGAGAGTTCCATAAGAGATTGGAGATAGCGGCCCTGAAGATGATAGGCCCGAAAGAATTCGGCCCCGAGATCTCTAGCTAGAGATATCAAAGAGAACGCACGGACAGGTGAAAATCTCTGTCCTCGCGATTACCACTATCTCCCAATCTCACTTTTGATAAGAAAGAATCACCACAGCTTTCTTATCCCATCACAAAAATTTCTTTTTCAGTTAGATAGTTTATAGAGATAAAGATAGAGAATAGGAAGATTGCAAAAGATCAACGTTCACATACATTATAATTAGATTGGAATCAGAAACCTAGTTTATTCTTATAAGCGCAGAAGAAAGAGCTCAAGAAAAACTTTGTCAATCATTATTATTCAAATCTGAGAAACTCAATCTATCTTAATCATTCCAAAACTTAATCATTGTTCCATATTTAGAAATGAATATCGAAGAGTTCAACAAGAAGGCTGCAGATAGTGTATTAGAACCACGAAACTTATCGGCCGACAATACTGAACAAGGTTTGTCAACGTCCAAGAAGAAACAACAAGTCAACACAAGAAGTAAGAAGGCGCAAGAACATGCGAAGCTTAGTGAACAGAGTAGAAATGATGAGAATACCAATCATACAGACCCAAATTTAACTAATACCGTGGTAACAGGTCAATCATCAACTAATACACTAACACAACAAACAACTACAAACAATGAAAATAGAAACGCAGATCTTCAACGACAAGCGAACGAGAATAGAACTGAACAGATTGGTGAAATAGAAGGGATAGCAAATGTGGAGAGGGAAGATGGAAATGAAAACAATCAGGTTTTACGAAACAACCTGTTAGGTCTATGTGAGTATGATTTCCTTCTCAAGAATAGTAATAACTGTATGTGGTAGTTTCCGGTTAAAGTCCGAAGGTTCATTGAAATATTATGCTAGTTTCCGGTTGAAGTCCGAAGAATCTATCTTAGATTATTGATGGAAATATCCAAGTCTAAAAGAAGAATAGAAAAGCTAGATTCCGGTTGAAATCCGAAGACATAAAGTGTAGAGATGAAGATCCGTCTCTAAATCAAATTAGTTACGAGAAAGCTTGATTCCGGTTGAAATCCGAAGTGTTGATTGCTCATCAACAAGTATCTTACGTAGTTGCTTACGAGATGATATGATTTCCCTTGATTGGTTCAGATCCGGACACAGATGATGTCGACCCGAACCCTGATATTTGCTTAGCACAAGCAAAATGGATAACGAACATACAAAATGCTTATAAGAAGAGGAATTATAAGAAAGTGGAACTTCTTGCTAAGAGCTATACGACTTGGTGTGAAAAGAATAAGACGATAGAACGAGACCCCATGTTATATGATATTGATAGTGACGGTAAGCAAAAAAAAAAAAAATCTATATATATATTCTGGTCAAAAGGCTGACTATGATCCGTGATAAAACAAATTAGAAGAAGAAGACGAGATGATAGAGAGAGATGAAGAAGTAGGACAACATACGCAGAAAAAGGCGAAATTAGAGAAAGAAAAAGTCAACACCGAAATAGCAATGGGAGCTAGCTTAACTCATACTATGCCGAAACTATCTGAATATTTTGACAAATTAATGATCAACAAGAATAGGCACGTACCAGTGTCGATCTTTAATGTAAAATGGTTGTTGTTAGACAAGAATTTCATGGCTACAAAGAAGGCGAAGACATCCAATTGCGGGTCAGACACAATCCCTTATATAGGATTGGCAGTTCCAAGTGAATGGAGACTAACGAGTTCAGAATGGTCAAAACGATTCGATTTGATGGTCAAATATCATCAAACGGTGTACAATGAACTACCAAATCAGAAAGATCATCCCATAGCCCCACGATTAATGGCTCATAAAGCAGTTGTATTAGAAATCCAATTAGAACGACAAGGAAGTTGGACTCCTGCTTTCCGGTACGATTTAGCCCAAAGACAAAATGTTTGGGAACATCGGCTTCCAGATGGTAGAATGTCAGACGTGGGAACGAGAAATGAATTACTGGTGAAACAAGCTTTGATAGATTCAGAATTCGCGAAAGATGACCTTTATGATGATAATCCCTACGCAATCGGTTATTCGTTACAAAACAAGAGCCCAATTGATGGACAACTATACCCGGAATACAAGTCCTGGGACGGCTTGAACATTCCCAACGAGCTAAAACTAGAGGGAACTGGTGGAAGGTTGATCTCTGCACTAACTCCGTTACCTAGCGTGAATCATTTTGAAAACATCAGTTGGCAAGCAGGCCCATCAAGGAGTCAGAGAAATGGAGAAAGAGGGGGAAGAGGTTCTTACCACAATAGAGGTCAGCATACAAATCGTGGACATCATAACGGACCAAGGAGAAACTACCCTACATATAATCACCCTAATAACAACTTTCACGCTAGTAATAACCAGTCTTCATTCTATCAGGCTAATAATGGATACGCTAGCCCGTATGTTCATGGGAATCATCATGTACAACATCAAAATTTGAACTCCACTCATTTCCAACGACCAGCCATAGGTCCAGGGAGTTTTAGCGGACCGTCTAGACAATTGTTATTAGAAAATAACCAAGTAGCAACAAGCGGAGGTACAGAAAAAGGGAAAGGTGCAGCAGGCAACACGAAGCAAGTGTAATGCATTGATTTCACACTTTTTCCTTGAAAATAAACAAAAGAAACTTTCTTGTTGTTACCATAGGTGATTATCCTTAGAGTGAGGAGAGTTGAAGTTAGAATCGTTGTTCACCAATCTCACGCCGTTAAATTCCTAGTTATTCTGCTTCATTAGACCCATTTCCTTTCTAGATTAAAAAAAAAAAAAAAAAAAAACTGTTTTTTTTACCTTATGATTATGTCTTGATGTGTTTCTTTTTCTTGTTGCTTCTCCTGATTGTCATTTTATCACATGTGTTGATGCAAAGAATGATACAAGCATAAATAACTGATATGTCGTGCCATTTACCCTACAGCACGGTGTGCATAGTGGGAGCGGTAACACCTGAGTTGAGAAGTCAATCGACTGTGCATGAGAGAGAGAAGGACGGTGATACACAGTTAGTGAATTCACGAAATTTCGAATCTCGGTGGCCACAAAAGGCCAAGTGCGAAATGAAAATAGAAGAATGGGAATTAATCTTAGAAGACTGTAAACTTACGGATAAATGGGCACATGTGGTTAAAGCCTTGAAAGAAGGTTTCGATCAGGGAATACCGAATCACCGGCTTGGAAATCTCAGATGGTTCACCCCAGATAACCACAAATCAGCATTAGCAGTTAAAAATCAAATCATGGCAAATTTATATAAAGAAAGAGAGGCTGGTAGGGTATTCGGTCCATTCACACATGAAGAAGTTTTCAACAAGATCGGTTTCTTCAGATCTAACCCGATGGGAAGTGTAACGAATAATGACGGGTCGTTACGTATGATTAACGACCTCTCCTTCCCAAAAAACAAAGCAGCGCTGGAACGGAAAGGAGAATCCAACACAAACGACGATATTCCAACAACTAGTGCAGAAGATTGGACATGTCAAGGAAAGAACCCATATTCAGATGAAGCAAACGAGTTATTAGAAGAGTTAGATTATCCAAATGAGGATGGACATTTACCTTCAGTTAATTCCTTTGTAGATAAAGAGAATTATAAGACTTCATGGGACGATTTCGTGGTGGTTGCAACTTACTTCAAGAAAATGACAGGGAAATTGTTATTGTTAGCAATAGTAGACTGGAAAAAGGCGTATAGACAGGGTCCAACTCACATGTCCCAATGGAGATATCTGACTATTAAAGACTTCGACAATAGAATTTGGATTGATACAAGGATAGCTTTTGGTGGCGTAGCTGGTTGTGGCACCTTTGGATGGATGGCGGACGCTTGGCGAGATATGATAACCTGTTTATTTGGAGTCAAGAAGATATTTAGATGGGTAGATGATAATCTCTTCGTCAAAGAAGAAACAGACTTACTAGATATGGATAGCATATTACAAGTTACAAAGAATTTAGGCGTACAGTCCAATGGTGAAAAATTTAGTGACTGGAAGGAAGAACAAAAATACTTAGGTTTTATTTGGAACGGGAAAAATAAAACAGTTAGACTTCCAGAAGATAAACTGAAACAGAGGATACAACAAGTAAAAGATTTACTCACATTAGAAAAACGGTGGAACCTGAAAGAAATCGATAAAGTCGTGGGTCAACTAGGACACCTGACTTACATTTTACCACATATGAAATGTTATATGTGGGATTTATACTGGTGGACAAATACGTGGTATAACTCGAAGGCTTCAAGGAAGGTCCCTGAACAGGTGACAGGCGATTTGAATGAATGGTTACAGACCTTGTTAGAATTTGAACCATTAAGATTGATCCCCAACATCGATCCCGTAGATATAGGTTGGGTGGGGGACGCCAGCCCAAATTTCGGGATAGGAATACTAGTAGGCAATCGCTGGGCTCAATTCGAATTGGTCGAAGGGTGGGATACTACAGGTCTCCCACCCAACAGCCCGAAGTGTAGGATATCGTGGCTAGAGACGGTGGCTATCCGACTCGGGCTAAGAGTCGTGTCTGATTTGTTTCCTACGGCCGGAAGATGCTTCCAGGTGTTGACCGATAACACCACTACAGAAGCAGTTATACAAAATAGGAAATCACGCGATAAGTTAGTTAATCAAGAGTGGAAACACATCCAGAAGGCACTTACCTTCTTCCAGTGTGACTTGAACATTGGTCGGGTTGAATCTGCTAGCAACCGAGCAGACGATCTATTGAGAGGTGGAACTAGTGATTGGGATCTAGACTTCGAAGTCAAAATAAACATACCAAACGACCTACTGCCATTACTTAAGCGTCACGTTCGGAAAAATGGAAAATGAGAAGAAGATTGTACAGTTTTTGAGTAATGAGTTTTCGTAAGTAACGTTCAAAAAAAAAAAAAACCAAGAAGAAGATGCAGTAGGCTTACAACTTGAACTGACATGTCTTGATTGTTGGGAAATATGATGATACGGTGGTAGGTCGATCACATGGCGTTCTAGCATCGTTCAGAGAGCTCTACTCAGTGGTAGCTGGAGTCAAGCAACCCTCGAAAACTATTTGTCGGCCGTATCTAAACTTGTGAAGTTCGCAGAGAAAACTGGACGAACGAGGAAGGACATCTTGCCCTTGAACGCGATGGCCCTATACGAATTCATCACGTGGGCAGGAGAACCGAGTAATAAGTTGATCAGTGAAGAACTTAGACTAGAAGTTGATAAGAAGAGTAATAAAGTTACAGCTGAGACGCTCACGAAATACATCTCAGGAATTAGATCATGGCATTTATTTCACAACAAACCTTTCCCTCAAGAAAATGATGCGACTGTCAAACGCCTGTTGAAAGCAGTTAGTGTGGCGGATGTTAGTAGGAAGGAGAGGATAAAGGAAGCTAAACGACCTGTTGAACTTCGCCATATGGCTGAATTGTTAAAAGGACTCACAGACGGATGCCCTAAGAATCAAGCTGCATTAGCAATAGCGGTCACTGCATTTTGGGGAATGGCTAGATTAGGAGAGCTAGCTTCAGATAGGAAGGGGAAAAGACAAATATTAGTAAAAGATGTTTTATTTGGAGGGAAGTACGATTTCATCAAGATAGCCATTTACAACGCTAAAACTGCTAAACCGGGCGAAATACAATGGTTACATCTCCATCGACGGCCTTCCTTGTTAGACCCAGTTAGGATTTTGTGTTTGCTGGTAGAATCTAATGATGGAACGACACAGAAAGATCCGCTATTTTCGTATGTCAACAAAAATGGAGAAAGGAAGACGTTAACTAAGTCGGAAGTAATGGTGATCTACAAGAAAATTTGGAAAACGGCGGACCCTCACAATCACTTAACCGGACACTCGTTCCGAGTTGGAGGAGCAACCTTGAGGTGGAATGATGGTCAACCTTTAGAAGATATTGTCCGAGTTGGTCGTTGGGAGTCTAAAGCATACCAATTATATCTGAGAAAGTATTCGTCAGAACAAGTAGAAGATGCGAAGTATGTGTGGGGCAAAATGGAGGATGAAGAAACTATGAGAGAAGTACCAGGTTATCAGAAAACGGAAGGTCCGGAAGAGATGAATGTTGGAAATGAGCGACATACCTTTGTAGTAGAAGATTGACAGAAGTGCATTATTGTAGAGAGAGGTATTACTGAAGAGAAATAGTTGATGATTAGGGATATCGTGACTTGGTCTGTACTTATTGGTCATTGAAACCAAGAAAAACCCAATAATGGGAATTGACATTTGACATTTGACATAACGACTTTAAGCAACAGACTCGGATCACGACAGGGTGGCTCTCCGCGGGCTCCGGACGTCATGTCCCGAGTAGTGGTAGCAGAGAACCACCCTATCCAGGGAGTCCACGGCCTTAGGCCCCCCCCAAACACGTGATACCTACCTCTTGAGAGGAAGGTAACACATAGAGACTTCAAGGATTAGAGTGGAGCTTACACCACAAAGACACTTATTTGCGTCAGGGCATTGGGCATGTCCCAAATTGGGGACACGACCCGACAGCCACTAACGGGGCGCTGGCTCGACGTCTGTATGCAAATATATCCGCGGTGCATCCTGAAGATGCTCTGGGTGCCCAAAGGCACGACGGTACCCAAAGAGTTCCATAAGAGATTGGAGATAGCGGCCCTGAAGATGATAGGCCCGAAAGAATTCAGCCCCGAGATCTCTAGCACAGTGTCATTTTACTAGTTACCGGCAGGCCAGTGAGTACGTCCACCTCAATCCAATCTCAAAACAATCTCAAAACAATCTCAAAACAATGTCAGTTCAATCTCAATCCAATCTCAATTTTTGGCCTAGAGGAGCAGACAAACAGTCTTCCAAAATGAACTGAAATAAAGTTTAGTTGCATGTCCACACATGAAGGTCTCAGAATTTTTGGAAGGTATGAGTGATTTTCAGATGAGCCACAACCAAATATCCTTCTAAGCCCCTTCCAAAAACTTCTCCTATAAAGCAGAAGGTGACAGCTCTTGATTATATAGATATGTTGGGATTCTTTGTTGGGAAGGAGGTTTCATAATCATAGATATAACTATCATATTAAGAAATGAAAATAGGAAAAGGGACAAGATGGGTGATAAAGTGGTTGTTTTTTGGTTTGTGATATCAATACATTGGTTTGTTATATATATACATTTTTCACTTGAATGGACAATAATTCATTCAATTCATATCATTTACTATGTTGGGCTTTTCATCTTATTTGTACATAGGTTTTTGATATACTTTTGTTTTGGGAAAGTGTATTTTTTTACTTTGGAAACTAGTAGTTTTGGCTTTTGCAAATATGGTAATTTCAAACTATGAAGGAAATGATGAATGTATGGTTGAGGGATCAGATTAAGTCTTAAATCATGAAGGTTCAACATACATATGAGCTGAAATGATTAGACTGTGCCTTTAATGACTTCTTCAGGAAATACCTGGTTTAACAATACAATTTGGTCAAAAACCCAAATCCAGAACTTGGGTGGTATATATACACCCCCCACAAGTCGCGACTTGTGGAGGTGTGTATAATCTAGCACTAGAGTGGTATCTACACACCCCTGCAGGTCGCGGCTTGTGGGGGAGTGTATACATACCACTCAAGTTCCCACACTCATCTTTTGGCTTATTTCCATCATTCACCTCAGGCTCAACCTCCTATTTTCACCAATCGAGTTCAATTTCTAAAGGTAATTCATTTCTATTTTTGTATTTCTTTTAATTTTTTTAATTTTTTTCTCTTCTTTTGATTCTTCTACCTAAAATTAATCAACTTCTTTCTTCCTTTTACATTCTTCACTTTATTTTGATTAAATTTCTTTTGTGCTTTCTAGATTGATTGATTCATCTTTCTACTTTCTACTTTTTTGATTTTGTTTCATTCTTCTTTTCCTTGTTCTTTATGACTTGTCTAAATTCAATCTTTTTCAAATGAAATGTTTCAATGGTAAGTCATCTGATTCTTCTCTTCTGTGATTCCTTTCTTTACTAACTGTAGTGTCCTTTATGTTGTTAAATGTGTTTCCAGTTCTTTCTTAATTGAATTTTGATTTGAATGTTTCCAGTGAGCTTTAATTAGATCAACCCACTCAATTACTAGTTTGTTTTGTTTATTTTCTTTTGTAGGGTTAGGTAATCAATCAATCAATCAATGAATTTCATCTATTTTTTACATTTCCTTGCATCTTGTTCTTGTTGTTGTAATTGGAAACTTCAAATTTTTCTTTCTTGTAATGTTTGTTTAATTGGATAATTCACACTGAACCCTAATGTTCTAAAATGAAATTTAATCACACAGAAAGCATTTGAATATGAAAAATGGAAAATGATGTACAAAAATGAAAGATTGAGTTGTGAAAGATGATCAAAAAACAAAAAACATTCATGTTTGAAGGAAAGGTTAAAGGGAATATTGGTTATAATGTTGATGTAAGGTGCCATGAAATAGTAGTGAGTTGATTCAAATCATCTAATGATTTGATTACCACAATGGGTTGCTTGGGATTTCATGCCAAGATGTTGATGCAAATCAAACAGGATCAAATTGGAGACCTCAATTAATCAAGACTGAAGGAATTTTTCATGGAAAGATTTTCATCCTTCAGAGGTTAATAAAAATTTCTGTACCCCAAGCTTATGCTTACTTTACCTGCTGAAGTTGAGCGCCTACATCTACCTCAGTACAAGAATTTTTGCAAAGGAATTATCAAGTTATATTGAAATTTAGTCAATACATCATCTAGACCTTCAATTTTTGAACAAATTGCAAATGTATCTTTATTGAATTGTGGCAGAATGTTAAAATCAGAAGCTAAGATGAGGTCAGGATCCAATTAAACTATCTCAAAAGGAAGTAAGAGCATGGCTTGGTTCTTTAACTTCAGGACAACATGAACCAAACTTCATTCAAAGATTAGTTATTACCAGGGTTGTGATCAAATGGACTGATAGTAGCTATTACATTTGTGTGTGAAGTATCAAAACAAGCAAGGAAGGTAAAACCTTTAGACTACTCAATCTTTGCAATATAATCTGTTTTGTAAAACTTTCAGAATGCAGTACACCATACATAGAAAGTAACAAGAAGCCACCAGAAGATTTTGGAGGATAAACTTTCATTTTAAGCTGTAGTACTGAACTAGCTCAATGCGGATCTGCAGGTATATGCAGCCCATGCATATCCCCCACTCAAACTGATTTTGAGGTCAATTTGATATTGAACTGACATTGATTTGAGTTTGAACTGACATCAGATTGAGATTGAATTGAGGTGAATGGAACTCACTGGCCTGCCAGTGACTAGTAAAATGACACTGTGTAGCTAGAGATATCAAAGAGAACGCAGGGACAGGTGAAAATCTCTGTCCTCGCGATTACCACTATCTCCCAATCTCACTTTCAATAAGAAAGAATCACCACAGCTTTCTTATCCCATCACAAAAATTTCTTTTTCCTCCCACCTGCCCCTTTGCCCGCCGCGCAGAGAACCACCCTATCCAGGGAGTCCACGGCCTTAGGCCCCCCCCAAACACGTGATACCTACCTCTTGAGAGGAAGGTAACACATAGAGACTTCAAGGATTAGAGTGGAGCTTATGTGCGAATAGTGATAATATATAATAAGTACTTAAGCATGTAAGTATAGATAATAGAAACTAAGAGATAAAATACACACATAAATAAAACATCTGAGACAGTGAACACTAAGAACTGATGGAAAATGATTTTGAACTTGAGAGTCTTCTCTAATTTTACTTATTTGTCTTTTTTGAAGTTTCTCAAAACCTGATTGCCACCGTCACCCCAGGCAAATTGAGGTCCATACAGGTTGTGCGGGCCTGAATGCATGTCTGGACCTGGTGCACCTGTCAGGCATCATACCAATCACATGTATTTGAGCATGTACTGAAATGTACATGTCACACAGCTATAAGTTGCTCACACATAAGGCTGCTACCCGGGTCGGCCTCAAGACAGGGCCAAGCCCTGCTCTGACCCAAGGGCACCTCAGAGAGCACTCGGGTTGCCTCAAGGCGCAGTATGTGTTTTTGGGGGAGAGGGGAGCGATACCAGTTGCTCAGCAAGTAGATGCTGAGCTGGCTGACTCCTTGGTGGCCTGGATATCACAAGGCCTCGTTGAATTCCGATTGGCCGGCATGGTAATAGAGTTGAAGAGTGCTGACTCAGCAGCTCAAAACTCCAGATCAAGTACTGCACATCACGTGGTGGGCGGGGCGCAATTGGCCTGCCCCAGGGGCAGGCCTCTAGGGCAGGCCTTTTGGAGCCGATTTTGGGGGTGGCGTGCCCAAGTTAGACTTAGGTCTATTCCACCAAGTTACTGTGTGAAAAAAATTCAAATCACACTTCAAAGTACTCACCTTACAACATATCCTCAATCTCAAAGCCACCGTCAGCAATATAATACTTCCATATCATGCCAAAAGTCAAATCCTCCTTGTCAAAGTCCGCCTCAGCCAAGTGGAACCAACCTACCGTCGGATTTGGAAAGCGATGGACAGGATTCTTGATGTCTGCTGAACTGAACACATCAACAAACCGCCGCCGGGCTCAATGTCAGCACTGTAAGGCTACGTTGGATGGAAAGCCAAGTGGATTATTTAATCA
Organism: Melampsora larici-populina 98AG31; assembly: GCF_000204055.1. Taxonomy (NCBI): domain Eukaryota; kingdom Fungi; phylum Basidiomycota; class Pucciniomycetes; order Pucciniales; family Melampsoraceae; genus Melampsora; species Melampsora laricis-populina. Next base: position 1,633,889 of record NW_006768777.1, read on the forward strand.
TATCACCAAGAAATGCCCGTCAATCTCAATCTCAAAAAAGTCAGAATACAAACAGCTCATACTTGCTGAGCATAATGAGAAGACTGGGCGATCAAACTCTCAACCTGCAACGGAAACTGGCTCAAGTGATGATGGCGCTCCCTCACTGGTTCCAAAGTCAAAATTCATCCATGATTTCAGCTCACTGCATCACTTCAGAACGTACGACAAGGCCAAGTTAGCTGATCTTGACGAAGAGCTTTTGAAATCCCTCATCTCGGGGAAGGTAGCCTTTAGATTCCTTCACAACAAGTTTTTCTTGAACTATCAAAAAATGCTAGCTGTATGTGTATTCAAGCCTCCTACTCGTTATCGGATGATGGAAAATGTACTTCCAATGTTACATGCTAAACACGAGATAGCAATCAAGGAGAAGTTAGCGAAACAGTCAAACTTGACTATCACTTTAGATGGCTGGACTGACGTATCAAAAAACAGTATATACGCAGTTTTAGTTTTACGAGGCACTGAACTCAAGCAATTCATTGATGTTCTCGAATTGAATCAAAAGCGACATACCTCTGAAAACACCTTTTCCGCTTTGAATGACACTCTCAAGGCTCAGGGTCTTTGATGGGATCAGATCAGTGCTGTTGTCACTGATTCTCCAGCAGTTATGATAAAGTTTCGTGTAAGTCAACTTGTCAAGGCTTCTTCTTTCTTCTCACTGTCTTGTAATCTGATATGAACGTTTATCTCCTTTGTCAAATGATAGAAAATCATTACTGAGGAACATCCAGCGATCATCACCTTACCTTGCTGTCTTCATGTCATCAACTTAGTTACTAAAGACATTCTGTCGCATCCAAGCATGAGAGAGGTCGTCTCCAACAACAAAGAACTAGTCAATTTTTTCACCAAAGCTCATTATTGGATTCAATGGTTAGAGAGTTGGCGAGTTACTGAGAAAGTCGGACACGGAATCAAAAGTTTCTCCGAGACTCGATGGTTCTCTTTTGCCAAAGTCTGTCTGTCTGTTCAATCACACGAACTCGGTTTTCGAAAATGTGTCAAGACTTTGATCGATCGATCAACCGATGCGCCTTCAATGAAGAAGAGTATCAGGGACATCGTTTTCAATTGTCTTCACTTTGCTTCAAATGATGTCTTAGTCCGAGTACTCCAGCCAGTTGTTGATACAATTGCAAAATTAGAACGCGCGAATACTACCGTTGGTGAAGTTTGGAGCGAGGTGATTGTGTTGTACATGAAGCTCAAAGATATGAAAGTTGAATCTCAATATTCAACTTTCAAGTCTCACTGTATTCAAATAATCAACAAGCGATGCAAAGTCTTTGACGAACCGGCCTACATCCTTGGATTTTTCCTGACACCTCAGTTTCGTCAAATCGCTGCGTCTCAAAAATACGATATCAATTACTTCACGCGAGCTATTGTCAAAATTGCAAAAGTTTGGAAGTTCAAACAGATTGAATGTAAAAACCTGATCACACAAGTCTTACAATACTACAACTCCGAGGGTCCATTTCGTATACCTCCAGATGGCAAGTTGTGATTTCTCATTATCATATCGGATGTGATAATGTAACTAATCTTGATTATTGTTTAGGTTCATCTGCCATGAATTACTGGTTGAAGGTACCAGCTAATCCACAGACTCAAGAGCTCAAGTCGTTCACCATCAAGCTCTTAGAAATTGTACCCCACGCTGCGGGTGTTGAAAGCCTCTTTTCGCGGATGGGTTCTCAAAAGACTAAGTCGCGCGCTCAAATGGATGTCTCAACATTAAAGATGATGTCTCAAATCGAGATGGATCTCGAATCCGAGCAACCGAATCGTGTGGCCAAATCGATCAACATCAACGATCAAACTGCTGCTGCTGATGATTCACAAGATCTAGATCCTCAATTTGAAGATCTTGATCAAGTTCAAGAGTTTGAAAATGGAATTCATGGTGAAGATGAGGTGGATCAGGGAGAAGAGCAAGAGGATATTACTGAGAGTGGTTTTATAGACACTCTCTTTGATTTAACATTATTCAATATTAGATTTGAAGCAGAACAAGCTGTTACTATTGTTTTAGATGAGGGATCTGACAATGAAGATTGGGATGAGGAGAATCTTTTCAATGGTTTACTTCAATGAATGTTCATGAGGTGTACAGCAGAACTGTTATGAAATACAAAAAAGTCCTTTCTGATGTTGTTGAGCGGGTTTTTTTGCCTTTTTTTGATTTTTGGGGGGATTTTGACACCTCAGAGGCACGCCTCTGCGCCCCCACTATAGGCGTGCTTTTGGAACAGTCAAAATCCGCGCCTGGGCCTGCCCAAAATTCAAAACCCGCGCCCACCACGTGAACTGCACAGCCTCGGCCACTTCGGCTGGCCTCGGCCGGCCTGCCCCGGTCGAGGCTTTTGCCCGTATTATCATCGGGTTTCAGAAGCCTCGGCCAAAGCCCTGCCTAGCAAGGTGAAGAGGTCGGGCAGTCCGGGTTTCCCAGGGCCAGGGCCGGGTCGCAGCCTTACTCACACAGTCTGTATTGCATTGTTCTTGTAGGCTCCTCACACATGTCACTGGTATGACTGGCAGTGGTGTGCTACATGAAGACATGTCATGCAGCTGTGACATGACCCAGGGTGTGGGAATATATTCTGTTTTCAACATGACCGTGTAGCCTGTATTCACTCTATGACCTCAATTTGCCTGGGGTGACGGTGACAATCAGGTTTTGAGAAACTTCAAAAAAGACAAAGAATTGAAATTAGAGAAGTCCCTTAAGTTCAAAATCATTTTCAAAGGTAGAGGGCAGCTCCACAGCGCTTGTAGTTTCACCCACTCTGACAAATAGTGATTCTTCCCCTCTCCGGCTCAGCCTACGCTACTTTGAGGACCCATGTTTTCCCAACGGTATACATTCTAGGCAGTGATTGTAGGCACTTTTACATTTGTCACAATTGGAACACTCAGTCATGTCTACATGATTGGCCAAAGGAGCTTGACCTGGTTGGACTACCTCTTTGCTTTTGAGAGTGTTGATCACTGTACCAAAGGTTTGATTCAATGATGCACCAATGACGGACATGGCAGTGATGAATCTGAGATTCATGATGCAATAGCTAATTGATTGACCCAGTTTTAGTTGTGGAAAGTTGTGATGAAGATTAATAGATCAACTGTCTCAAGGCTCACCAGGCGGTTAAATGAATGGAATTTGATAAACCGTGTTTGGTCTGGGCTCCGATGAAAAACGATTGTATCTAAATCGATCAAACGCGCAAAGAGAATAGTCATATGTAAGCTCGATTTGTTTGGGAAAGATCTACACAGCATAGGTAGCCGGTCGGCTGATGGAGATGGAAGGGGAACAAACCAAGACAATTGGGTAGACAAATAAACCAATTAGATGCTAGGATAATGAGCAAGTGATCAGCAGATCAGATGTCCTTTTATACTCGTTGAAGACCGGCTGATTGGCTGTCTGTTCAACTCTTCCCGACCATCACACCATAAAACACGATGCGACGATGCCCCGCATTGCCTTCTGGAGAGTCGTATCATGTTTGCTTCTGACTTGTGAAAAGCTGATTGTGGCTTCGTCACGCCCTTTGATCTTTTGTTCTTTGCGCAGATCACGTAAATCGTTTTGGTGATTTGGAATTTCTGTGCTTGATGTGATACGACCGCAGCCAGTGGGAGCATAGAGGTGAAGCCAACACCATCACCAGTCACAGGTCCCAGGTCCCAGGTCTTCAATACAATATCAGCGCTCTGGGACGATCAGGAGTACGTAAATTTTAGGAGGTCTGGAATACGCAGATATGGTTTGACTGATGTGCCGGCAACACCCGCTCCCCCTGCGCAGACCACAAGCAATTTCTTGGAGCACAATGTCCCCTCGTATGCTTGTACTACAGCAGTCAATGTAAGAGAATCAGCAGAGCTCGTATCTCCCGGGTTCTAACATGCAGGGGGCTAAAACACCAAAAAACACTGCAGCGGTCCCCGCAAGATGCAAGGTGGGAGTCGGGACATCGAGAATCTCGGCCACATTCAGGGGAACGATCGGAACGCTTGATATCCCAAATACTGCCCAAGACACATCACACCAGCCCAAATGATATAGTTTTGTACGATTTTTTCAGAATACAAGCTTAGTTAAAGGTGTTATCAAGATTCAGGGGGACATGAAAACCACAAGGGACCCAAGGATCAAACTTCCGCTGATTTTACAGATGTTTTGAGTTCTTCCGCGCACTTTTTTGATCAAGGGTGTCATACAACAAAAACCCCAACAGAGATACTGTCCTCTGACTCCTAGTGAGGCTGGATTAACATTTTCGAGGGATTGGTCTAGGCGCGGGGACAAGGGTCACCGTCAAATGGTATTACTCTTGACTTGGCCCTGGGGCCGTGCGTGAATGCACGATGTCGCCCCAAATGGGGGACTTGGCAGAAATCGGAGTATGATAATGTACTGAGGGCGGCCACACTGGGTGCTGAGCTTCTCCACTCCAGCGCTGTCCTACTCGTTGAGAAGAGAAAGTGATGACATGAATTTTGAAAAATCCACGTGAAACTCTAGGTAGAGCTTGACCCTATGTTTGAAGGGGACAAAACGGTGGTGGGCGAGGAACAAAAGATATTGTTGGAAAGAAACAATTCGATACTATGAACTGAGAGATACTAGGGAGACTGTCTGAAGTGTATGATGGTTATGATATCGGATTGACACTACGCAGGCAACAAATGTTTTTGTGATTTTTTCTGCTGAACAACTACTAGGAACGAGAGAAGGAAAGACAAGCTGCGAAAGATAGAACGAGAGGAAAAAATCTAGTGAGGGCTCGACCAGGCTCATTGGGGGAGCCTGTCGTGGTGCCATTTTTGTTGCACATCGTCAGAGTAGAACCCGCGCTTCCCTGTGCTCGAGAGACCCTCAGCCTTTCACAGGTTCCACCAAGTTGATCCTACATCCATATAACCAACTACGTAACGGCGCTCACACGGTGGCTTACACTCAGGGATCTGGAACCGAATATGACCTGATTTTGCTTTTTGTTCGCTTTACTGATGAGCAAAGTCCTCGTTGAAACACCCGGCCCATCTTACCTCGAAGGGCAAACAGTTTATGATGAAGATCTCCGATTCTGACATGTGCCTGCCATGTTAAACACGTAGAGGCGCTTCACGAGTTCCTCGCTTCAGCTACTTTTGAGGCAGGGCAACACCGGGCGAGCGATTGACTAACAGTATCACGCAAATCTTTAGGATGCAAAATGAACAGGGACCGAGCTTGAGACCACACTCCAAAACGCTCATGGTCATGAAAGGGAGTTCCGTTAGGAGATTAATTGGAGGAGAACTTAGCGTAGGTCCATTCGCGAACCCAATACCTGTGCATCCAGACGACAGATATGATGAGAATAGCATTGGCTTCATAGGAAAACCTGTTGAGAGGGCAAGGGTTACTTTGAAAATGTTTCATAGATACTCAGGTCCAGTCCATTTTTGGTTCACAAGCATCTGCTCATCGACTATGGAAATGGATATATAAACTCCTCTTGCTCATGAAGGAATCATAATTCAGTAGCTCTGAACCCCTCGATCTATATTACGACCCCGACTGAAGCCCTCAGTGAAAGTCATTGATACTGTCATCGCCAAAAAAGCTCCGATCTCCGCGATGATTGAAAGTGGTCCCCAAGAAGCTGGGAAACTCGAAGTTACCCAAAACTCTGACCAACACGTTAATGAAGGTCATTCCAGTGGAGACGTCGAAAAATCCGAGAACCAAACTGACACGCCGAACTCTTGTGTTCAGTTTGATACCGCTTCTCCCGAATCCAACTTGCATCAACAGGAGAAATATGATTTTCGCTCCTCTGGAATTCCGAGTTCTCCGGTGGATTCGCTTCATTCCATCGACTCTGCTTCGTCCGCATCAATCGACTACAGCGTGAGCCAGTACATGGATGATCGTTCTTTGTCCTCCCGCGAACGGTTCATCCAATGGGTGAGTATATGTCCCTCTCAGATGAGTGAAAAAGAATGTATCTTGAAGCTCACCTATTTTTGATCGCATCCCTCGTTACAATACCTCGCAATCAACCACCTTTAACCGCCTTCAGTATCGCATCAGAGGCCCCCGACGCATTATACTGCCTTCTGAATGACGTCAATGGTTTCATCGTTGATGAACAGATCTCCATTCATCTTATTTTATGGCAAGGTCAGTCAGGAAATCGCTGTGATCGTACGATTGTTCAATTTGATTGATGTGATATCTGGCTTCTTGTCCTCATATATGACTCTTTTGCTCTATTGATGCTCTTAAAAAATCGAATGTTTTTCCACGTCAGAAGCCAACTGGAAGACATTTGTCAGGATACTCAACTATGGCATCGGCGCTTATGTTTTCACCCAGTGTTTTTGTCATTCTTTAGTTTCATATTCTTTCATCCACCACTCGTTACTTGATGACCACTTGGGCCAGATCACGGCAAGACACCTTCTTTTTCATGTTCACTCCCATTTAGCCTCTTGATAGTTGTGGATTTAGTTTCAGTTCTATGTTCTCTATTTGTGTTTATCCCCTCTTATCATTCTCTTTTCGAACAGATTCGATCGAGTGCGGCGGATTCTCTCTTAGTTTTTCCTCTTTTCATCCTTGTAGTTTTCTTAGCCTTCACTTTCGGTTTGTCATTTTTGTATTTTATCTCTTTGCCTTTGTAAGCTTTATATTAAGTCACTTCCAATCTTTCATGAATGCAATTCATGAAATATCTGTGGACACTGTGACAAAGAAGAACTGTTTTTCTCGGTTGGAAATCTTTTCAATTACACCACAGGTGACTGAGATCAAGAAACTTTCTCAGTATTGAAATAACTTTTCTTTTTCTGTGTTTAGGTTGAAGTTTGAAATGACACTCAAGATGTCCCCAAGAAGCCGAGCGTGAGTAGGCCCGTGTTGCTGTCTTTCAAACAAGGAAACATAATATCGGGTTCCATATTGCTCTATTGAAATGGGTAAATCTCACCGCGTAATATGAAGAATTGGTAGCTGCATTGTGGGTCGTAATAGGCAGATGTCTTTCTAACTTGCTTTTTGTTTCGATGATAGCACGTCTTTTTCCTTCAAAAACAACTTGGATTGAGTGGATCGTATCGAGGGCGCATCGAAGTTGTAAAGCTAATGAAGTTTGGAGACCCAAAGAAGTTCAACAGAATCTCCCTGTACGAGAGTCACAGTCATACTTACGACTTTAAAAGATCGTGAATTCCTGTCCCTCCAAAAAGATCCACAAGTCTGCCAAGACGTCGATGTGTGTGAAACTCCTTTGCGAATTGAGAAATCTGCGAGCATTTTGTTTGATTGATCTAAATCCGCTTTGTGCAAACTTAGTCAACTTCCGTCAAGTTCTGCAACAGGCGGTCCGACAAAACGTGTCTGCTTTGCGCGACGCTTCTGAAATAAGCTACGCAATCGGACCCGATCTTTGGCTTCAAGCTGCTCACCTTTGAAAGGCGTGACGTTAGGCTGGTTGGGTACCCTGTTTTGGAAAAGTCGACGTTTTGAACAAACCGTTCACATCTCTTCAAAGATATTGCGGCTTTTCTGTGCTCATCCACCCAAGCGCACCTCATGAGCGGTAGGCCTCGGGAGACCTCATGTTATTTAGGTGCTGTCACCACTTTGGGTCCCAATTCTGATGTCTTGTATGTATATTGTTGAAGGGGAGGGTTTTCTGAAAGGAGGCACTTCTTGAGCGGCACTTTAAAGAGCGACAATCCGTTGAATCAAAATCAAATTGCTCACACGGACGACTTTACGGACAGATGTTCTGGTTCGGCCAGTGAGACTATAGCGCCCTTTAGTCAGACGTTCTCAGTTTTGTTTGAAGATTCTTGGCCTGCCCAAGGCTTTCTCCGATCAGTTTTGATCTGCCACGGATCATTTCTTCATTACATGCATCTCATTGCCGCCGCCGAGTAAGCGACTCAATCGTTTACCATCCTCATTTGCTACGGTCTCTCATGTAGTTCAAATAGGTAGTAGCAATTTTTGTGACAAGTTTCGGAGCACATTAGCTGTAGGCTACTTGGGCTTCACGACTACATACGTGGCCTTCAAAGTATTCGGACCGTATTTAAGTAACCCATCTAATCCCCTCGAGTCTCAATCCCTAGGCTTAATCTTTGACAGACCGCCTCAATAACCTCTGTCCCTCGAAGTGAGATCCACAAATTGTAATCCTCACATCTACAATTTCGACGTGTCTCTCAGTCTTCCATACTTCATCTAGGCCAAGTGTAACGGTGACAGATTCCTGACTCGACAATTGCATGTAAGAGGCTTTGAAAATTTCACTTCAACCGACCGTATTTCCACCTATGTCAAAAGCTCATTCCGTTCAACCCTCCTCTCACACAGAATGGAAATGCCCGACATGAATATGTCTGGTATGTCGCACGAAACCCATGACATGCTATCCAATACCCATGGTATGGGTTCGAACTCCGAAGGAATGTCAATGTGAGTTTGAAAATGAATCATCGCATTAATATAAGTTCGATTGCTAAAAGCGAACTACTTGTGGTTTTAGGATGTCGCAATTTAGCGCATCATTACCTACTGGTCCACTGTGGTTTTCAGGTTGGCAACCCAGGACTGCCGGTACCACTTTCGCGGCTTGTCTTGGTTTGTTCGGATTGACTATGGTTGTCAAGATGATGGGTGCCTTCCGTCATCAAGCAAGCCTTCCACGGAAAACGCAACAATGGCACGATGTCTCTGTGACCTCTGAAACGCTCAACAAGACTGAAGATAATAGTACCATAGCAGCTTCGGAGTATCAACAGAGACGATCCATACCCGCATGGGCTTCACATCAAATTATAAGAGGAATATTTGCTGGGATTCATGCTGGATTGGAATATTTTCTCATGGTGCGCATCTTGCATAAAAGTTGAATGGGAAGCTTGGCAACTAACGAACTCCTCATCTGATACCCAGTTGGCTGTGATGTCATACAACGTTTACTTCTTCCTGGCCATTGTCTTTGGACATTTTGTCGGTGAGGTAATGTTTGGAAGATTTGGTCATGGTCATGGTAGTCACAGCTAAAACAAATTTATCAACCTGACTTGAACACATCACTTTTCTCCATCATACTTATTGATTTTTGAATAATTTTAACCACATATATATTTTCATACACATCAGAGCTTATCAAGTTGTACTTTAATTATATTTTTGTGATGTTTTTTGGAACCCTAATTTCTCAACGCTACTAATGAATCTTTTGATCCGGCTTCCTCTCCAATTTTGGGCGGTCACCACTCCCTTTGAAACTAGTCATCATTAACTTTCCAAGTCAGCTATGTAGTCATCCTACACTGCATTGTCTCCTACTGTATCGATCAATGATCAGGATCAAATGATGTCATACATTGCCGCCAAAAATCAAGAACTCCATGTACATTTCTCCCCATGATGGCTAATCCCGAGTTTCAACTTGAGCTCGAATTCTGTGATTTGGCTGTGTCAAAGGTGCAGTGATAGATACCGATGGGGCCAGTTGAGAAAGATTTGATGACTGTCTGGGTTCCGAAGTCATGGACAGAGGCGGATAGGACTGAAATTCCAAAATACAGTTACAAGCATACAGTGACAACTTGATCAATTGCGACATTTTTGCTTGTATGTAGCCAAAATGACTCAAGAAGTCAATTGACCAGGCAAAATGAACTCAATCCAAGATTTGAATGAACTTGATCATCACTTCAACTTCAACCCATTCTCATCATCATCTCACTCACCACTCAGTCTCACTTTCCCCTTCAGCTCTTTCGATCATCAACTGACATTCGAGCCGATATCGCATAGACAGCCTTCCACACTTGAATCGCTGCACTTCAATACTCTGACATTCAATCCATTCTGGCTCCCATCGCTTCACTATGGCCTCAAACTATTCTGAAAATATAACTCAATCTCCCAACATCAACTAATACCCAACCTGGCGAGGAATGGCGGACGACCTTCAAACTAATGGCGTCGGCAACCTTTTTCCTTCGAACCCTACAAACTTACGAATGCCTGGGGTTTTGCATAAGGTTTGAGGCTTCACCTTTCTCATTGGTTTGTATCATGTGGCTCATAATCCTTTCGAACGGATTTAATCACCTCATAAATGTACATTACATCGAACAACAATCCACTTTTAAGGTCACAATTTCACAACATGATCAAACATAACTCAGACAATATTTAAGATGCATCTTGGGCGACTCGAACCTTGGCAGATCATCTTTGGTCATTACCCGAAATTAATCAGCGGACCATACCGCAAAGAATGGCGGTCTCTCGATTGGGCCGATCATGAAATTCGACCGGTACCGGTAATGCCAATCAGACCCGACTTTTGCTGCAAAACAACATCACATCACTTTGAATGAACTTTTCAAAGAGCAGTTTGAATGAAAAGATTATCAGTCTCGACCATACTCTAAAGAATTGCATTCAACTAAACGTGGATAATTCAAAACGGTGGAAGTCTACATTAGCTTCTCAAACTATCTTACCGAAACAGGTTTAATCAAATCCTGACTGCGATCATTCAACCGCAACCCAATTCGGTTTCATTGACTATATATAAACTCACACGGTCACCAGGCTATTAATAGCATCAATCAATTGCACATAATCATCTTCATCCAACCCCGACATCATTATCAGCATACATACACTCCTCTTCCAGTGTAGATACAATCCGGATTTCAAACATCACCTAGACTTCATTCAGAGGCCGGTCTCTAGTCCCTCTTGACACTCAGCTTCAAATCACCATCGATCCGTGCCTCGTTCAATTCTCATCCAGCCGGGCTGTCTTTCAAATCTTTTTGATAAACAACTCACCTAAAAATGGATATGTCCTCTATGTCCGGAATGGATATGTCGGGGATGTCCTCGAACAGCTCAAGTGGCTCCATGTTAGCGCTTTTTTCATTTGTGCTTGTTCCCAATCGATAGCTCATCAATTTGTCAATTCCCATCGATTCTCTGCAGGATGACTTCTTTTACAGCCTCACTACCCGTGACTCCCTTATGGTTTGCTGGATGGCAACCTAAAACGGCTGGTACAACTTTCGCTGCCTGTCTTGGCTTATTCGGTTTAGCGATACTCAGCAAGCTTCTTGGAGCATTAAGACACCAAGCTCACCGTGCTTGGTCAAAAATCCAATGGGAAGAACTCGCAGCAAATGAGCAATCAGTCGATAAATCCGATAAACCTGATACGGTCACTGAATCTTTGAAGAAGGGTTGTCGTCAAATCGCACCCTGGACTGCTGAACATGACATCCCAAGAGGTATACTTGCCGCCGTACATTCTGGGCTTGATTACTTCCTCATGGTACGGTTCTTGCTTATGCTCCTGATCTGAAACTTTCGATCGACACTAAGAATATGATTTTGTCTTCTTTGGTGATTTTCAGCTTGCTGTCATGACTTTCAATGTTTACTTTTTCATCGCTATCATCTTGGGATTATTTGCAGGAGAAGTCGGTTTTGGTAGATGGTCTGCCTCAAGTGGGCATTAGTATCTATCACTTTATCTACGCAACTCAGTATCTCTCTTAGTATCTATAACTTTATCTACCCAACTCAGTATCTCTCTCAAAATCCATTGGAGTTTCCTTGACCTGATATCTTGGCCTTAATCTTCATGATTTATCATACTTTGCTTTTGGTGACTTTCAAGGGCAAAGCACAAGTCTTTTTTCCAGGTAACATGATCACATGTAGCACATCAAATCATGCCACTTAATTATAAAACAAACAATTTGGCCTCAAGTCCTACTTGCCCCACTCGATTCTTTTGATTTACTCAGAATGACATGTACTGTGTTTGCAGTCAGAGTTACACTCATCTACCTCAATTGCCCGCACTAAGCATTTTCACAATGTCACCCCAGTTCTGAGTAGAATCGATTGACTGAGTGAAAAAACAAACTATTTGCTTTGAAGGCTTGAGCTGATTTACATTCAGTTGATTATCTGTACCAAACCAATACCTATCAGCCTCTGATATTTCTACAGACCAAATCTCTCCATTTTTCTCTTTTGTTTATAGCAATGCATGAAACTTCAGTTTGGGTAGGTTACACAGGAAACAAGAGGTGATTCCAGAACTTTTGGTGATTTGATACAGAAATTGCTCGATGGATCAAAAGCAAGTCTGGTTCCCAAATCAAATCAAACCAAATCTGTCAACATTGATATTGATTCAGCAGTCAACATCAATCTGCTTGATCCAGGAGCAAGCCGGCCTCATGGAGGCTTGGCATGCCGCGTTTGACCCAAGCTGTCAGACGGTTCCCTTCCTCTAACCCTTCTCTTTTGTATCAAACACTCAGTTTGAATTCCAAAACAAAGCATGGTTAGCAAAATTTGACACACTAGCCAAACAAATGGAAAAGATGGTGACAGCTGTTATCCCAGACCAGCAGCAAGAATCACAATCGAAACAAACCAGCCAAGCAAAGAGCTCATATCTTCATTGAAACATGCACTAGGAATAATCAAAGCCATTCAAGCCCTTGTGCTCAAAAAAACAAAATGCTTGACTGAGATGGGAAGCCTTTCTCATGCTTACCCAACAAGACTCCAAAAAGTCTCGGGAGCAGAAAAGTCCATCCCTGAGCTCATGAAGAGCCTTAATGTGGTTGTAAAAGATAACAAGATAAAGGTGTCCCTGAAGAAATTTTCCTCTATTCTGGTCCAAAACATCCATTTTTTCCCATCCAATGATGTGGTGATTTTGTTAGAATCACAAAAACAAGAACAAGTGCTACACGGTCAAGTCACAAAAGGGCTGACAAAGGTTTTGCCAAACCTAGAACTGAAGCAAGAGGTGAACTTGCTTATTGTACATGTTATTCCTACCATGTTTAATCCCACTTCCCTGGAAGACATGGACCTCCTCAAGACATGGAACAGAGATCTACTCAATAACACACTCTTTGTGAGGTGTTTAAAAAATATATGGCTGAAGACTCATCAAAGCATGATTCCTCACTGTTGATTGGCTTCAAGACACTCGACAAATCTATGCTTGCAGCATGCACAAAAGTATGGCAAGGTAGAGGCTGCCATTGAACAGAATCGAAGTTTCAGTGAACCCCCTCCCACCTGGTTGATTGCCAAGGTGTGGGTCACAAGGAAGCTGCATGTAATCAACTAGCCCCATGTGTCCCTATTGCTCTGGGGCACACCAATCTCATGACTGGGGTAGCAACAAATGATGAGATTTGAATCTCTTCATTCACACTGTGGTAATGACATTATGCATTGGTACCAATCAAAAGCTTAGTTTTTTTAACAATTAGTATGGAACAATGATTCAAACAGGAGCTCTTATTAAAATTCCAAACAACTATAATCTTGACACTGGAACACACATTAAAGTCTAACCATGAATTACTTAATTTATCATTCTCAACTTTTTGTTTCTTCCATCTTAAAATACAAAGATAGAATTTTAATTATCCTAAAAAATAGGTTTAGATTTAACATTCAGGTTCATTTTTTATGTTTTTAATACAAAAGAAAGACAATACAAGCAAATCAATGATAAAACTACTTGGTGATAGGAAAACAATCACCTTTTGTTGGATAAATTACTTAAAAATCTAATTAAACAATGAGTGAAAGATCATATTACATCACAGAAATGATCATAGTGGATTGATAAGCCCCTGATGGCAAACTTCAGAAGTAGAGAAAGGGTTTGAACCATTGCTCCATAGGTTTTTACCATTTTTTAGTCATCTGTTGAAGGAAAAGAGGGTAAAATTAGTAATGATTCTATTTCACAACAATTTAAAAGTCACAGAAATCTCATTTTAACCTGATCATGTGTTTCCAAAGCCTTGGAAACAAAAATATGATGAGTAATAATAGCTGTTTACCATTTATCAAATCACAGCTTTACCACATCTTTACATATCAAATGCTAACACAGCAAAATCATAGATGATTATCAAGGTCAACAGAATCATCATACGACCACCATAATATCTATACTTTACCAATCAAAACACAGCATATACATAGCATATACAGCGCAATTAATCATAAGAAGAGCTTGGCAATATAAGTAAATCATCTTTGTGTGGTTAATTAGCAATGAATCAGCTTGTAGAATGATGTAAAGATCATAATACATTGCAGAAGTGATCTTAGTGGCTTAATAACCATCATATGGAACCATTGGGAAGTATAGAAGATCATTTAATCACTGTTCCATAGCTGTTTACCAACAGTTTAGTCATCTTTTGGGTTTTTGGGAGCTGTTTACCATTTTCCAATGTGTAAAATCAGATATATAAAGACATTATATTTGTCCCAGTGATTTTTCTTTTCCTCATCTATAATATAGTGTAGTATCTTCTATCATTATAAAACAACTATCTCAGTCTTATTTAACTCAAACTGCCCTTATCAAAGTGATAAGACAAATGTATCTCATTGGTACTTATAATGAACTACAAGCTTTCTGGGATAGCACCAAGGGAGTGTTGAGCTTTTTCTCTGATGCCTTTGTCAACAGTGACTTTTCTCTTTTATCAGGAGACTTGAACATCAAATTCCAGTTTGTTGAATATTCTCTGAAAGGAGAAGTCTCAGAGACATTCTGTAGATTATACTCTTGCAAGCACTGTATAGCCCTTGTTGTGCTATAAGTACCACAACAATCTCTATGTATACCTTTTGCTTCACAACATTTGATGTAGCCAGCCCCAAAAGCTTCTAGCTGTCCCATATTTCTTCCTTGCTGCCTGATTGTAGGGGCTTGTACTTGAATGAGTACTTTATAAGTTTGGTGTTTTCTCATGGTCTCTGCTGGTACATCTCTTGAAATCAAAGGGAATCTTGAAAACATTTGGAAGTATTGATCACCTCCAGAAGATACTTTTCCTTCCCATCAATACCCAACTATTTTCTCATGATCTCTGTTTGTGGATTCCAAAATTCTAGGGCAAGCTCACCATTTACAATCATTGAATCATGAGGCAAAATCATTGCCTCCTCCAAAAGCACCAATTGGTGAACATGGGGTGACTCCACAATGCTACTTGATTTGCCCATGAGGCAAAATCCTTGCCTCCTCCAAAAGCACCAATTGGTGAACATGGGGTGACTCCACAATGCTACTTGATTTGTCCATGAGGCCAAACAGAATGTTATTTAACTTGCATACCACTTTTGAATATGTTCATCATGAGCACCATTTGCTGTTTTGTTTTCATTCCCTATCCAAGCCACCAATATGCAAGTCAACATATGATCTCAATATCCTCATATTTGTTTTGTGTGCTCAAATGTAACTTGAATTCCCAGAGATTTTCAATCACATCAATCATCCCAGTGAAAAGTCTATTCTTCCCTGCAAAGCCAACTTGAGCCTTTTATATTCCCATAAGTGACCTGTTCCTGAAGGTCTTCTTATTGCAATCTCATCAAAAATTCCACTCTTGAACTCAAAACCATCATTAATACAAGCTTCCTTGCAATCTAATCACTAAATCAAACCTGACTTATGAACTTTGGATGTGATAAACTCTCTCAAAAAGCAATAAATATTGATGGGGAGCTGGCTTGATGGGGCTCTACATACATTCTTGCCGCCGACACCCCTCCAAACAACTTTCTCTTGTAATCTGAATTTTACAATCTGAATTTTACAAAGCCTCACATCATGACACATACACCAAGTTCTATATAATGGCCTTCAAGCTGGATCAGAATGAGTCTGACAAACAATGTTGACAGTGTCTGTGTCATTGGTCCGTCCCCTTGGACCACTGTTCTATAATTACCATATGAGTCATAGGAATATTTGGATTGCATCCCTTAACCTGAGCCACAGCACATATTCTAAGTTCTTTACCCCACATGTCTTCTTGAGGTAGCGACAGGAGAAACTGAATGTGGGGCTTTGATTGGCAAGTGGGCCCTCCTGTTTTCTAGTGATAGTCTGTATCTTTATTCAGCTTTGACTCTAAACATCTGTTGAAGAATTTAGATAGACCCACATTCAAGCCATCTCTTCATTCAGAGACAAGGCAAATCAGGGCCAGACACAGGCAAAACATACTGAAGATTATAAGGTCTGGTGGTATAATTTTTGTATATTTAATAGTTTTGCAAGGGTGGTGTTCAGGTCAGGTTATGAACCCATATTGGTAGTATTCTGACCCTTTTTTCAAACATGGGTGCAAGGTTCCAGGGAAATTGACATCATGGATTTGAATATGCAATTGAATCTTTGAATTCAGATTATGCAACTGATATGGAGTTATTTCATAAAATGACTCGAGTTGCTTCAGCGGATATATTTACATCAAACTCTACCTTGAATGCAGATAGCAATTCCTTTGACAAGTTTGATTGACTCATATCTTTTTCTTCTTGCATGTCTCACCAAGACCATCCCTATATGGATATAGCCATTTGGTGGTCAAATGTTTATGAATATTTTGATCCTCCACTAAGCTTAAAGTTAAAGTACAATATCTAACTATATAAGTTGTTTTCCAAAGACATAAGGTATATTAATAATGAAGCTACTATATTCTATGAGTTTTATCTTCCTCTTCAGTTCAACTCAATTTGTTTTAATTGATGGTATGGAAGTTTTCCATCATCCTTCAACAAATGCAGCAGTAAATCAGATCTGTAAGCCGTTTTTTGATCAATAATTTACAGATAGTTATTCCACTGACATTGGCAATGGCAATGAAGTTGAGTTTGAAAAACCATCCTATAACAATCACATGCTTGTAAAAAGCGCTAGCCATGAAAGTGTAATTTATCAAATGGATCAACCCATTCAACAAGGCAAGCTTTTTAAAATCCTATATTCCAAACAAAATCTCAATGTCTTGAAATTATATTGTATCTCAAGATATTCACCATAACATAGAGCTAAGCTTTTGCTCCAATAGAACAAAACCATGATTATCAAACCTTAGATGATTACATCAAGCTCAATATTGATCATTTAAATCTTGATCCAGCTCACCACCTTGAAGATGATAAACATGGTAGTCAGTGAACTATTATTTAAACTTTTCATTGCATGATTCAAATTTTATATCTGTACAATCTTTTTCCAGAACGTGGTTTCAATCTTCCAACCCACACAAGCCACTACCCAGATTGTCCCGATAAGGTTGGATCATATTACCCTTGGCATGAAACCATACCAAACTCAGATAGCCAAGGTCAGTGAACTTGGAATTCCCTTCAAATCTTGTCTTGAAAAGTCTAACATATAGCTCAAATCCCTTATCCCTTGCTGCAATATGTATTAAAATACCTATTCATTGATCTTGAATTTAGATTTTGATTCTCCAGAGGCCCTTGATAGTAGCTTATATTATGAGAATTCTCATGATATCCATATGTCATCATTAACTCAAAAGTATCAAGATTCTGTTAACATACCTCAATATATGGTCAATCCAGAACATGAGACTTTTCAACATACCATTCCTTTTAACCATGAAAGTGAGTAATTTCTGATGAGGACAAGTGCAAACATGTACTCTAAACAAAACTAATGCTTTTGGCGATGTGATTGATTCAATTCATACATTATTTATCAATGTCAGGCAATCACGTCTTTGACCACCAAAATGTCTTACATCAATCTCAGCCTCACTGGGTGCAAGAATATCATTGTGAGGATCAATCCAAAAGATGCTCTGGTAACTGCTTATGAAAACACTTAAAAACTGATGAATTGATCCAAAATTATCAGATGATAACCCACAACATGACATAGGCTTTACTGGTACCCCAATTCTAGAACCTTCACATCCATACTCTTTTCATCCTTTAGAGAATCAGTATCAATCAATCATAGATCCAAGTGAGTCTGGAATTAACAGATTGTGATGCATTACTAATCACTTGATTAAAATCTTCATCTTGATCCTGTAGAACACATCAACAGTAACTTTGTCTTTGAAAATGTTCATGGTATGCATATTTCACCATTGAACTATTAATACAAAGACATGTGTTGATATACCATCATATATTAACAATGCAGAACATAACACCTTTGGACCTAGCATTCATTTGGATCATGAAAGTAAGTCATGTCAAGGACAGAGAGTTGAAATCAATGACCTGGAATGAAACTAACTTTTTGGTGTTCTGTTGATATCAGGTGATGGTTCATTTGACCACCAAACCTTTTTGCACCAATCTCAAACAAATTCGGTACACAGAAATCAAGGTAAGACAAAGTTTGAGGTTCTTCCCAAAAAACCTGTAATGACCCTCCAAACTGATGAATTGATTTGTACTCATCAGATGTTGATTCACAGCATGATTTAGGCTATGACAATAGTGCAGACAGTATATACCAGCACAGACTTTCACCATCAGGATCAAACCCAGAGGGTAAGATACCTCCTCCCTTCCAAAGAAGACTTAAATCTTCCATATGTTTCATTTTTGATCATAGTCATTTGTTTCATTGTTTCATTGATTGATTGATGGGTTTTTTTGGTCATCTTCATACACTATGTTCATTGGTTTACAATCAACCCTCAAATTCAGTAACTAATTTTGCCAAAAGTCAGCCAACCTCCTTCCAAAGACTTGTGAAGAAAAGCAAATCAGCAAAGGGGGGTCCAATGTCAGATATAGAAGATTTTGTTAATTCATTTCCCCAAACTTCTCACAAATCATTGAAAACATTCTTTGAGACAAGGAAATCAAGGAGAATGGATCCAATTTCAAGTCAAAGAAAATTCATCAATTTAGATTAGGATTCTCAAGATACATATTCCTCATGTGTTTCTTAATTTGCAAGTTTCTTATCTTACCTGTGGTTTATAAGATGATGATGATGATGAGCATCAAATATTTTGTGTTCTTAAATTGATGTTCATTTAAATTTCTATGAGTGATGAAATTTCTTTCTTAATATTCATATCATATTGTCTTTGATAGATGCTCAATTCAAGCCCAGTTGGAAAGCATACAGCTTGCTTCCATTTTACTCACACACATGAAGATCAAGAATCATGATGTCACTTTTTGCCTTTTTCAGGTTCTGGATAATTCCTGAAAAATTGAAACAGGCTTGAATAAAGATGAAAGCCTACCATATAAATCAATATCTATCACATTGCTGTAAGATTATCATCATAGACAAAATTAAATGGGCGCCAAATGGACAGAGAAAAATGAGATCAATCTTGAGATCAACAAGAAAAAAATATCCAGTATCAAGTAATGTAGTCAGCATATATGAATCAGGCTGATTCTGATTACATTAAATGCAAGTTGTGGCCAGCAATTTCTAAGATATGCAAAGTTCAGGACATCAACCTGCCACTGTTCCTGTTGACTGTGCCCTTGTTGTCAAGGGCAAACTAGTGAATGACAGAGCATTGCTCTCTGGCATCCATTTAAAGATCAGCTTCTTGTTCAGCTGCACCTGTATACCATTTTACTGAGCATGTTGTCTGGCACAACTCAAGCTGATGAACACACTCTGACTCAGTCCCTTGGCCTAGCATCCTTGATTGTACTTACTCTTGCCTTTGTGATCAGCTACATGCACACTGTGTGTCTATTTGAGTACGCTTTAGACCTGCCTGCATACATACATCATCTCCTTGCCAAATCAATTATTCCACACAGGTCAATATGTATTGGAAGGGCAGTCTCATCTGCTCCAATTCATGCACAAATTGAGAGAATATATATATAGCTTCAGCTAAAGGGACCCAAAAGACCCTGGTCTTCTATGGTCTTGCATCTTCTTTAGCTGGTACAATACACAATTTTGGTTTTTGAGTGTAGTTCATTGATCAATTATTAATCATCTTCCAAGACAAAACAGAATGTGTTATTTAGATTTTTTGTAACTTTTGTTTCAAAGATACTTTCAAATCCCAAACTCCTTTTTTCCTCCTCAAGAAAGATCAGAGTGAGATAAAAAAGATCTGCATAGACAGATTTCAAGCAAATGGACACAGGTAGCTCCAATTAGAACAGGCAAGGGGGTTGATTTAGACAAAGTGGAAGTTTTTGAAGTTTTGAAAACCCTCCCAGCCAAAATTTAATTTGGAACCCTCTTCTGACCCACCAAGACTGACGGATAAAGTCCCTCTCCAGAGTCCGACTAGAGGGGCTTAGTTTTCCAAAGCCGCATCGCCTCGAAAACTACATACCTATGACATCTTCTGCCATGACTTTAGAGATTAATGATCAAACAAGAGTCACCTGTCTTTCTCTTTCATCTCTCATACACAAGTGTAAATAGGTCTAAATAGATGAGCTTGAAGTTGGAGCTATGATTCCGATCGATGCCGTATTTGGCTTCTACAAATCTATGATGTGATATCATCTGATCTCATGGGAGTCTGTGAGGAAGATCCCTCCACTCATCTCCCGGCGGCAGTCACGCCGCAGTCACTGTGGATGTGTGAGCAATAGGTGACTCAGAGACTGAGTACGTACACTTGAGGCATACTAGCGCCTACTTGACCGAAGGATCCTCTCGGTGTGTTTGGAGCGGTGTGAGGTGAGTCTACATGTCTACGTAGACGGAGAAATTAGGGGCAGTTACGAAGACTAGACTATGGGAGTGAGAACAGTCAAAGGTCTACGACTTTGAACGATTTTTCCTATGACACGGTACCGGTCGCGCATGTGTCCTTTATTTAAAATGAGTGCTCCTAAAAATCTTAAAAGTGATTATGTATGGTCTAAAGAAACCCTGTGACCCACCCCAGTTTTGACTAGAAAGATAACCCTCAAAAAATTCGATTTGAATTGAATGAATTGAATAAATTGAATTGTAATTTTCTTTTGGAGGAATTTGTAAATATAAAAGAAGCGTTGAATTGGGTTGTTAAAGTAATCATCAATCGAATTCAAAGGGCGCAAGGGTCTTTTTGGAAAAAAAGAAACAAGAGAAAAGAAGAAGAAGAAGTAAAGAAGAAAATTCATTAATTTTGAGAATTTAGAAGTTTTTCTTTTTTGGACGGTTTTTGGGAAATTCAAAACGAAAATCGAAATCCACCAAAACAATACCACCAAGAACAACACCAACACCACCACCACCACCACTTCATAATACAAACCATCAAACGAACTCATTCGAAACCATCAACAATCCATCCGAAATGTCAAACGATAAAGGAAGTCTAAGAATGATACCAAGATCAGATTCATTCTTAATCGAATCATCTAGATCTTCATCACCACATCATTTCTTATTTCAATCACCACATCATCATTTAATCAGAAAACCATCATCCAACAGTTTACCATCATCACCTACCAAACCCGTCTCATTTCCATCAACCAAACCTAATTCATCATTCATTCAATTAGATTTGATTAAAAGACCTTCTTCGTCGCGTAGTTTTAAAAGAGCTTTTAATTCCTCTCCTACGGCTATACCTTCTCTTTCTTCCCTTTCTAGACCTCGTTTACCTTCTTCTTCTAGATCTAGTGCTTTAGCTAGAAAACGTCTTACTCCTAATTCAAATCATCGTCATCGTCCTACTTTACCTCCTAGATTATCTACTTCGTCTACTACTACTAGTCCTTTGACTGTTCCGTGTGGTATCATTGCTAAAGGTAAAATGACCTTAGAATCGGATCGTGATGGATCTCCAAGGTAAATTAAATTTGTTTTGTCAAATCCTACATGTTGAACTTGAAACTGATATTTTCTTTGACGATCTTTTAGTGAAGCCCTTTCGCGTGCTTTAAGAGCTGTTAGTAGGAATAGATCCTCAAGTCTTGATAGAAGTTGGAGTAGAAGTCAAACCGATCAATCATCAAGTCCATCCAAAGTAAATCTCACCCAATCTTTTCCAAGCCTGTGATCGAAAAAAACCTAAAATTCTAATGCAAACCATTCATTTATGATCATAGGAAATCTTGGCTTCGACTTATCCATCTCCATCATCAGTAACAGAAGATTCAGAAGACCAAGATTCAGAAGGCGGTTTCCCATTCAACCATTGTACTCCTAACGATTTGAATCATAATCATAGTAGTTCTTACATCACTTTTGCTTCACTTAATGTACATGCTCCTCCTTCTCCTCCTCAAAGTGCTAACGGTGATGATTTATCATTCGATTCGATTTCTAATCTTGAATCATTACCTAAGAATTGGTGGACTAAATAATCAATCCATGTCCCTCTTTGATGATGTTTGTTTTCTTTTGGTTTTGGGTCTCTTTTTGCTTTCTATTTGGTGTTTTTGGTGTTGTTTTTTTGTTCAAAATTTTCATAAACGGTTTTTAAGTTACTATATATATATATATATCTATACAAATTCTAAGTCTTTGTATCTCTTCCCAAGTTCTTTTCTTCATATACCTCTTTTTTATATACCTCTTTTTGATACACTCATTGATACACTATTTCCAACAATCACAAAAAAATTGTTTTCTTATCTTTGTTTAATTCTTCGTGAATTATAGATGGTTTATTTCATTAATAGTCTTTCATTCTACATTTTTCCTTTTTTCATTTCTCATCTTCATCTTCATTTTCGTCTTAATACCCAAGATTTCTTATTATTCTTTATTATTTTTGGAAAGATACAAGGACAAAAAAATATTTTCAAAAGATATCACAATGTTTACATTTTTATATATACAAGTTTTTCTTTTTTTTTCTTTTTTTGTGTTTTTTTTTGTTCTTTGATTTTTTTGAAGTTTACACTCTTAAGTTTCAGTTTTAGTTTTTTTTTGATTGATATCGATGGCTTGTGTAGCTCTTTATTGATAAATCCAATAATACGAAAACCCTATATATCATACATTGTTTAGTTTTAAAAAAAATGGGTTTCTGGAACAAGGCGGAGGAAAAAGGAGTATTAATTGTTTATATTTGTTTCTTGATATATCAACTTTGAAAGCTGATGAGATATTTAATGGTATTTTTTGTTTCATGCTCCTTTGAGATGAATCAAGTACTTCATCTGGATGGGAGCTTTTAAGTTTCTTCTTTTTGAGAAGTGCAAAATTTGCCTTGGATTGAAAATCTACCCAAGGCAGGTCCACTGGATGGGCAAAGATACAATACCTCATCCAGCATACCATTGGGATTGATTCCAATCCACCACCTTCCCAATTCATCTTTATTCACGTGTATTCCACCATCAAAATGCCACCAGACACCAACTTAGCACATGGAATAAGAGGACACTGGAATGCTTGTACTATGATGTCTGACCAGAAATATAACTTTCCGCTGGTAGCAATTTTTTTCCTCCCCAAATCCAACTTTTTTGGTCACATAAATCCAAGCCCCAATTCCTGGGCAAAATCCCTGATCCCTGGGTAAATCATTGGTCCTTGGTAGCAGATCAGAAGTCCACGACCCACTCGTGGTCAATACTGATGTTTATAAGGATGGCCAAGTCAGCAGATGCAGTTGTGTGCACTTGGAAATAGCCTCTGCCCAGAGGGGCTCAAGGCCACAGGTTCAACACCACATTAAGTCTGACTTTTTATGTTAGATACATGCTGTGCTGATTCAGAATCTGACTTTTTTGGCAAAATACATTTCTGTGGAGTAGGAAATCCTACATCAGACTGTTGCAGATTGAACATATGCCCTATCCTTGGTAGTTAGATGAGGAGATTGAGATGATGTTCTCATCATCCAGTATTGTTTCAAGTGGGTGAGTAATATTAACATTGTTGGGTGTTGATTCAGGTAGTTCCATCTCAGTCTTAGATACACCTAGGACATCAACTTCAAATCAGTGTTCTGAGTTGTTGAGAATCACCTCTTTGTCCTCAAAAAATGATTCCAGGGCAGCAATCTCTGTGAAGGTGTCCGTACCAATGTTCTCAGGTTTTAGAAACTGGCCAAAAGTAAGCTTGTCATGCTGGCTGGGCTCTAGAACAGGTCTGTGTAAAAGTGTGTCAGGTTTAGTTGTGTGTTTCCCATGCAGGAATTGTATTTGGAACTCAAAACACCTGAGGGTCTCAGCCCATCTAGCTTGGTGTATGGTCAACTGTGTTCTTCATGAAGGTTTCCACATTGCAAGGATTGTTATAAACAACAACTTCTAGTCAGTGAGGGTTTCCTTCTAGATAATTTTGCCATTCCTTGAATGATGTGACAATGGCAAGTAGCTCTTTATCCAAAATCTTATGGTAACACTTTGCTTGCACTAACAAGCAAGATAAATAATCCACAAGACATACCTGACCATTGTCCTCACAGTACTGAGATAATACTGCCCCTAGGGCAAAGTCCAAACAATCCCACTCTAATAAGAACTGCTTATAAATGTCTGTGATCTTCAGGATAGGTGCTGATGTGAATGCCGCCTTGAATCATTCAAAGGTCTTATTGCATTTGTTGTCCCACACATACCATGTGGTGTTCTTGGTTAAGTTATGCAAGGGTCTAGTTATTTGTGAAAATTGATTGATTAACCAGCAATAAAAATTTGCAAAGCCTATAAATTGGTGCAGTAAGTTTACAATTCTAAGGGCTGGCCATTTGGTCAAAGCTTGGACCTTAGCTGGGTCCATTTTAACCTTGTTGTGAGATATAAAAGGCCCAATATTTGACCTCAGATCTCAAATATCCACATTTTCACAATTTCAGCCACAGTTGATGCTTTTCTAATATTTCTAGGATCTCAAGGACTGTCTTTTTGTGCTGAGCACCCCTCACATCCAACAGAGATACCTCTGATTGAAAAATCTGAGGTCTCATTGGATTGAAAACCTTGGACAAGATCTGTCCAAGGATTTGTATCCAATGATGCCTTGGTTTGTTTAATCCAAGGCATCTATGTTGGCAGCTCTTCTTGGTGTAGATCATTGTATCAACTAGAAATGTGGCAGTGTCCTTTCCAATATGTTTCAGTGGAATGTCCTACAAGAAATACTGGAAAAACCCAAGAGTGCTGGTTGGTCCAAAAGGCATAGTCAATGGAGAAAATTGACCCGCTTGACATATGAAAGCCAATATATCTTCACAGCCTTCAGCTGCACACACATTTCTGTAAGTGTTCCAAAAGTCCAATTTGGTAAATCCATTGGCATCCAAAGACTGTTAACAAAGTCCATTGTTGATGGTAGAGGGTAGTAATTCTTGACAGTGACAGTGTTCAGCTTGCGGTAGTTGAAACAGGGTCTTGAATTCCTGTCTTCCTTCTCAGTGAATAAGACTGGGGCAGCCAAAGGAAATGTAGTCCTGAAAATTGTCCCATTGGCTAGTACAGCATTAATCATTTCATCTGGTGTGATGTTCTCAGCTGGTTATAGTGGAATAATGCAGCTGGATTGGGGTTGTGACATGTCAGCCTAGGACTCTGAATGTATGAGAATCTAGGAAGAACAAGGCTGAGTAGAACGTACAAGATGTGTCTTTCAAGTCTTTTATCAAATAAGTTTTGGTGCTTGAAAGTTATTTTTTGGTTCTTTGTAAGTAACCTTGAAATTCTAGTCTATGAGTGTTAGATATAGTTGTCTTTGGGGCAGGATAGGATACTGCTGCCAGTGAATTAATCAAGGTGCAATCACTTGATAGTCTTCTAAGGCAAGTTACTTGGTTAACATGATTTATTCCTTAGGCAAAACTTAAGTGTTGGTTGATATAGGTGAATCTATCAAAAATAAAGGGGTTAGTCTTTTAGTCAAATAGCACTGAACTCACACTGCAAATATAATATATTTTTCAAAGGTGAAAACTGATTACATTCAATTTAGAAATGGATTAAGTCTGCATTTTTCTGCATTTTTCTGCATTTTTCTGCATCAATTCTGCATTATTGATCATTTCCAATTATTTTTTGCATTTAAAGTGACTTCCTTGTTGATTGGCAATGATTGGTGCACGGACCTCATGTTGGGTAGCACAATGCAGCCATCCCCCCACCCAGTGCTACTAAGTCTGTTGAGGTACTTGTGTAAATATAGATGCTCAAATGGATAGTGAGCTTGGGGATTTGCCGTATAAGAATAGAACCTGGGGTAATCAGGATGAAGTGAGTAAAACAACAAACAGCACAGCCAACATAGATGCCTTGGATTGAAAAATACGGGGTATTGTTGGATTGAAAACCTTGGACAGAATCTTTCCAAGGTATCTTTTTGCACCAAAAGATACCTTGAATCAACACCTCAGACAAGATCTGTCCAAGGGTATATATCCAGTGATGCCTCGGATTTTTCAAGCCCAGGTATCTATGTTGGCGGTACCTGCAGGCCTCACAGTGTGAGAAAGCTATTTGAAAGAACAAGCCTGTGCACAAGCAACATGATAGAAAAAGACAGAGTCAATTCAGAACAGATAAACAGAAATAAAAAGATAATTTTGATAAGATCAGATGCATACTTATGCATTCTTGGGGTAATCAAGATGATGTAAGTAAAACAGAAGACAGGCCTCACAGCTTTCAAAAGCTATTTGAAAGAACAATCCTAATTGTTACACAAGAGTTCAGTGAGTATAGAGAAAGAGAGATAAGAGAATAGAACACATAAAACTGTGCACAAGTACAGCCATTGTAAGATTTATTGGCAGATTTTTGAAAAGCTTTGTTGTCACCAGATTTAACTTTTGAAGTCAAAAACTCAAAATTTTGTCACTTTGAGACTAACTCAATTGTTATTGTACTAGATTGGAGGCAGTAGAGTTCTCAATCCCAGAAGGGTTTTTTTTGAGTTTTTGACCTTTACATTAAATCCGGCAACAACACAATGGTCGCAAAATCTACCGATAGATCTTACAACAGCTGTAACAGGATAGACAAATATGATTTAATATTTGGTCCAACTGATCATACCAAACACCCCAGTGTTTTTTAAAATTTGACATATGTATATGCCAATATACTGTATATTGGTTTGGTGTATTGTATTAGCATATATGTATATTGCACCATGCCAAACAGGCCCATATGTTTTTTTTGGTATGAAAAGGCTGAAATCAGTGATTTTTTTTACAAAACCCCCTACCTAGACCTTTGGTGTGGTCCTGATTTTTTTTAACTAATAAATAAAAAGGGAAAGCAAGGTAAACCAAACTGGAAATCAAGTTACACAACAAGAATGTTACAAAAACATCAATGCAACACATCAATACAAAAATGTTCTGATTTTATGCCATCTGTGGGCACAGATATGTGTATAGCAACTGGGAACATCAGGGTAGATTGTAAGATAGATTATGAACACTAAAGATTTGGTCATTGATTATTTTTTGACAAGATTCCTTTAAACCCAAAAGAAATGAATTATGGGAGGCAAAGAATGAAAGTCAAGGATGAAAATCAGAAGATAAAAATTGTGTATGATCCTGGCTCCTTATATTTGACACCAATAGACTCAATCAAGCTACACAAGTCCATTGAACTAGGACCCTGGATTGCACCGGTCAATGTGGGTGACGGAAAAGGTGTATTTTTGGGGGACTTTTGGTCATATGTAGGTGACCAAAAAGGGGACTTTTGGCCAAATTTCACCAAAATGTGGGTGACATGAAAGGGGACTTTTGAGGTTCAAATATTCAATGTGGGTGACCTGGAAGGGGACTTTCTAGGGTTAGGTTTCCCCAAGCCCCCTCTCTCAATCAATTCACACATCCGCAAGCTTCCGCAAGCTTCGCACTTCTCCAAACAAATCCTGAAAATCCTGATAAACAAACTTTTTAAAGCTTATTCATCAATTCACAAAGATCCAGCAACAGCCACAAACGCCCTCAAACACCGCTGCCCTGCATACACCCACTGTAAACCCAGGTAAACCCGCGTGAATCATGTTATCATTCAATGAAACTCTACAAAAGAATGAAGAGCTGTGTAACCACTGCCCTGGTCTTCGAGAAGGGACTAGTAAAGATCCAACCTACATGACTTTCTCTAATGCTGCAGTCACCAATCCCGATGAA
Organism: Melampsora larici-populina 98AG31; assembly: GCF_000204055.1. NCBI lineage: Eukaryota > Fungi > Basidiomycota > Pucciniomycetes > Pucciniales > Melampsoraceae > Melampsora > Melampsora laricis-populina. The sequence continues at coordinate 1,661,864 of NW_006768777.1, forward strand.
GGAATGTGGTATTCAGTAAACAGCAATCTTGATACTGTATACGGAAAAGATTGTATCAATTGAAATATATCAAAAGGGTGGTTTGGACTTCCGATGGTGGTCATATGGATCAAGGATGCTTTAAAGCATCACACATGGGATGCTGATTCTGACAAACTTGTCAAGATCAAGCTTGACAACATTATAACCGCACTTATAGGTGAGTTTGTAGCTTTAGCAGTCTTCATGATTCAAGATTTATGTATGTAACTGATTGGAGATTTTTATATACAACTCGAATCAGATGTGGGAGCTGTCAATAAGAATCCTGACAAACAACCTAGCTGTGAGAAACGCCAAGTGGTGTCCCACTCAAAGACCTCTGAGACCCTACAGCGTCCATCCAAGCAGCCACAAACAGCTTCTACTAGTACCAAGAAATCGACAATCATAGTTTTATCCTCTGACAATCAAAAACACCACAAATCAGACAATGACAGTGATCTGGTATTCATCAGAGGTACTTTCCCCAAGAATCTTACCGGAGGTTCTTTCCCAAAGAAAAACAAGATCATTGAACTGTGCCCTTTATCAAAACCTGGCGAGAACTGCTCCCAATGCCAGGTGGAAGACCGCCCTGGAGGTAAAGATCTTGCTTGCCATTGTGGTGCCAAAAGAATCTGGCTAAATGGTGGTTGTGTTAGAGTTGCAAAAAATCACTGGGCCTCTGGTAAGTGATTTTGCTATTGATAATAGTTGATCTTTGTACTGATTTTTGATGTTCTTTTTGTAACAGAGGCATGCAAAGAGAAAACTGATGACCTCAAGGAGACTACTGAGTTAACATCTTATTTTGGAAGGTCGGTAACTGCTAAGAACACGATTGAAATCGACTGTCCGGGACTCAACGACAATACATGGAAACACGACCGAGCTGTACAGTCCATTGCAACCTTTGTCACAAGATCTTTCTCAATCTATTGTGGCAACGTCCAACACGAAATCTGCCAAGAACCTTTCGGCCAACTTGCTCAAGAGAGCAAGTTGACTCATGCACAGAAATCTCAATTGATTACTCTCTAGATGCTCGATCGAAATGGCAGATCAAGTGCCACGGAGACCGCAATTCAATCTACTCTAGCCAGTGTAGTAAAACTTTTATGGCCAAGAAAACCATCAAGAACGCTGTCTGTCCAGCTTGTGAAGATCTCAAACATCTGCGTAGCTTGATCAAAGCCCTCAATATGAAGTATGCTGAAGCTGAAACGATGAAGTACGGCCGCGATAACTACATGTCAGATAACATCAACACATTTACACCTACAGTACTAAAGTCTAAACATGCACGTCTCTTGTCAACTTTGATTGAGAAGGCTTCAAAGGGAGATTTCTCTGACTGTTGCATGGTTCTTGCTGCCTCAGCTCGAAATGGCTTATTTGACAATTGGGATGCAACATGCGGGTTGATCAAGGCTGTTGCAGTCAAAGCTGAACACGAGAATGCCGGCAAGACTACCCGAGGTATGAAGATTGTTTTTTGTGCCTTGACAAATTTGTCATGACGCTTGGCGCTATCAGCCTGCGCGCTCTGAATCTCTTCAACAATAACTTTGTGGGACGTAGCACTTGAAGTCTCAGAATGACCCGAGCCAGAGAAGGAATGCAACTACTCAATGGTATTCACTTTGACAATTTCAAACGTATCGCTCAAGTCTTGAAAGATCTTGGCTATTCTGGTCCAGTAGCAGCAGCTTCCAATCAAACCGTTGTAGTACTTATAGCACAACAAGGGCTATACAGTGCTTTGAAAGAGGATAATCTGAAGATATAATAGATCTAAAGAAGGTGTCTGAGACTGCTCTTTCTGAGAATCTTTAACAAACTGGACTTTGTTGTTAAAGTCTCCTGATAACAGAGAAATATAACCAGGTCTTTGATAATAAGAGAAAAGTATCTTGATAAAAAGCACCAGAGAAATAAGCTCAACACATTTAAAGTGTTATTCCAGTCGAGTCAAAATGTTGAAAAATAAGCTCAATATCTTTTTGATATTATTCCAGAATGACAGTGTCATATAAAGCACATAAAACAAATTTCTCTTCTGATGAAGGGCTGATTTGAGTGACCTAGTACTGCTCTAATAAGTTTATAATGATAAAAATGATTAATGCTATGTAAGAGATGAAGAAGAAAGGAAACATAATTTCGCACAAAAGACACAAGTTTATGAACACATCAATACAAATTGTTAAAGTGGTAAACAGCTCTTAAAAAATCCTCTTTACCATCTAAAAAACCAAAAGATGACTAAAATGCTGGTAAACAGCTTTGATCCAATGATTCAACCACTCTCTACATTCCTAAATTTCGCCATCAGTACCTCATCAACCCATTATGATCATTATTATGATGTAATGTGATCTTCTATTCATCATCTGATAAGATTTATTACTAATTTGACCAGTAAAACATGACTAATCTCTATTCTTATGATCAAATGCTGTGTATATGCTGTGTATATGCTGTGTTCTGAATGTTCTAGAATGAATATTGATTTGATCTTATGATGATTCAGCATTTCAATGATGTAATTGCTTGTTATTAATGATTTGTGATCTTGTTGATGTGTAATCAAATCCTTTGATTCCTTATAACTTTTGTCATACACCTCTGTTACTAATGATTTAAAGATTGTACATTATGAATTTGATGATTCTGCGTCGAATGAGCTATTACTTATCATGTTCTGACGTCATTTGACACATGTAATCAGCTGAAAACCTTCATTTTCGACTATTTTCACCTATTTTCTTCACTTTTCACACCTTTTACTAAGCCTTTCTTGCCTTCTGTAACATTACACAGTAATCTCCAACCGTGAAAATCCCTAAAAACACCCTTGAAAACTTTATTCATTACTAATACTACTGTTACATATGTAAAACTACCTGTAAACCCTTGTTTACCAATTTCGACTTTTTCCCATTTCCTTAATAACTTCTATTTTCTCTTATCAACCACCAAGATTAAAGTTGTTGCTGACTAAAACAATGCTCCTCTTTCGTATTCCAACCCTACTAAACCCATAAACCTAATATTACTACCCTAAAAACCATTTCCAACCTGTATACCTCTATTTTCGAGTTTTTCTTATGTTTTTTTCTTTCTTTCTTTTTGTAATCTGTTTGTTAATAGTTTATACTTATCTTGATAAGTTTGTTTGAATGATAAAATGATGTAAATATTAAACTATATGTAATATAATTGATGTAATTCAAAATTCGATTTTTTTTGATTTTTTGATTGGTCTCATATTTTGATTACCACACCGTGTGTGTCAAGCGCCTTCGATATCATAATGGCTGTTTAGTTGGGGCGCAAGGAGGGGATATTGCTTTTGGTGATCCTTCTGAGCTCCCAGATCTGGTAAAAAAATGTAATCAAGAACAAGGCACAGTGCCTGTGAAGGGCGCCCTAGACGTTGGGGGCCTTCAAGAGTACAAAGGCAAGCCTTTGTACTTGTTGGAGCCCCCAACGTTGGGGGCTCTCTCCACGGGCACTGTGAGGAACTTTGTTCTAAAGTAAGTGCTTTACTTTTTTGTGGTTTACTTTTTCTTTCAAACAGGCGGGTAGATTTGCTGAAATCTATCTATTTCCTTCCACCAGATCCGAGCCTACACTCTACAGGTTCCTTTGCCTAACATCCCAACATTTGTAGTGGTGCTTATTGCTAGTTGCAACAAGGAGACTTCAGAATATATACTCAAAAAACATACAAAATTCTTGGAATTATCTCAAGATGCTGGTATCAACATCCTATCTATTGGAGCAGATGGCGCACCGACTGAACTCTGCGCTCAAACTATGCTTGCGGAAACAGCTACTCAATATATATCTTACTCAAACCCGACTTATAACATACACGTCAAGGTTCCTCTGATTGGACATCCACCACAACCAGTAGTAATGGTCCAAGACCCAAAGCACACTTGTAAAACTGGCGCTAATCAGTTGAGCTCTGGAGCACGCCTCCTTGTCATTGGTCAACATCATATATCTATACAGCAGATAGCTGCTATCCTCCAGTCTGGTCGGAGCCCTCTCCTTCATAAGGATGTCTTTGACTGCGACAAGCAGGACAATGGCTGAGCTTTTCAAACCTTGAACTCCAGAACCTTGGCGGTCTCTTTGGCTGATGATGACATGATTGGGTTGTCAATCTACCTGTTTGTGATAGGCAAGATGTGCGATGCCTGGTTGAATCAATGGATTGGTCATTGAGAACGTCTAAGATCAGCCTGGACTGCCAATTTTTTCTTGCGACAATGGAAAAGCATATTTTAAAACAACAATCCGAGTCTAACAAACTGATGAGCTTTGCTCAAAACTGAATTTCACCCCAGAGCTTCAAGATTTTCTCAACGCTTGCACTGCTTCAGCTCATCTTAGCTCACCAAGAATTTTATCCGACCACTCCTTTTCTCCCTTGGAAACATGGTAGTGAACCATGCAAACACATCTTTGGCTGGATGTGTATTATATCCCCAAGATTCACTGTTCTGGATGCTAGAATGATGTCTCCAAAAATCCATGCAATTGTCAAAAACATTATGTCAGGGAAAATGAAAATACCACCTTCCAAACACATGCATTCTGGATACCAGTATGCGTTTTCGGATGAGCCTGAAAACAATCATCTTGAGTTTCTTGCCGAGTTTCCAACTGATGAAGAAATTTCCGAGGATCTAGAAATTGCCCATGAGCAAGCCAATCAACTGTCCCTGATTGCTGGAATGGGGTCACTGGTATCTCTGATCCAGGATGTTCTGGGCCCAGACCTGGATGAGGTGGCTGAAAACTCACCTGAAAATTTATCAGGTAAGTTGTTTATCCTTTTTTCTTTACATGTATTGATGACCATCAATGACCAATCCTTTGTTTTTAGATATCTCTGTTTGCGCCACTCAACACTACAATATCGAGTATGGATATACAGGTGGTGAAATGCGCGAAAAGCAAGCGCTGGAAGCCGCTGCTCACTTGACCAAGGAACAGAACTCGGTAGACCTTTTTCTGGAAACTTTGCCTGATGATTCAGAAAGTGAAAGCTTGAAAAACACAGCAATGTCTATATCAAACCTGCTCAATCCGGTGTGTAAGTAGCATCAACGTTGTCTAGGCGAGTTCCCTAAACATATTTACTGACACATCTCTCGCTTACTTTTGTAGCTTCAGATAAGCATTGCCAACAATCTCATGACTCAAAAAGCAATATAGCTATTGGTCCACTAGTCATGGATGGCAAGCTCATCGGTGCCAATTTAACAGCAATCTGGAAACTTCACGATAGCAAGGTTGTAAATCATAAGGGAAATGAACAAAACATCATTCATCCTGACAAATTGGCTTTGGAATTGACAAGTAAGACAAAGAGCGGTGGTGTGAAATCAAGTGCTTGCTCAAAGATCAAAAACTTGGAAGAAATCCCCACGGGCAAAGCGCATAGGCACCAGTGGAATATAAATGTGAAGATAGACTTATCTGGGATTGTCAAGGACTCTGCAGTGTTTGGTCAAGTCCACTTGCAAGGGCTCCTTGAAGGCGGGGAAATCAAGCCCACAAACCCTATCAAAACTGGAAGCTTCCTGATTGTTATCAAGAATCACGTAAGTTCATCTCACAATTGAATGATAATTTTTTGAATACTGATGCATCTTTAACGTTTAGACTTTGTACTTGGCAAAAACTCTCGTTGCCTACAAGCTTGTCAACAAAAAAACATGCTTTTGTGACCAGTGGAGATCCAAGGAAGGGTCTGTCTCATATTGCAGTACAAGTCCTCTTCTACAACCCCCTTTATCCAGTTGTAACACCAACTCAAAACTCGTCATCCAATGAGTTGGCTCATTCTCTCCTGGATGCTACCGACATAGTATACATTTTTGAGGGTTCTTCTTTCAAGGATGTTGGTCAAGGCTGCTATATGATTCCATTGGTCATGCGCAACATACTTGGATCTGTTCATCTTGAACAGTTGATTGACCAATACTATGATGAATTAGCTAAATTAAAAACCCAGCCCAGCAATGGTGAAATTTCCAATTAAATGATTAAAGAACTAGTTTTTGTAGATACTGTTTACAACTCACTCATTTACACATGAATGTTTAGGCCTATATCACTAAAATACATTGCTCAGAAAGCACATTTGGCACTTCTGCACACTCCCACAGCCTTTTTTTTGGATGCGGGTGACCAAAAAGGGTTTTTTTCCGAGCCAAAATGCCAAAAACCAACGTATGTGGGTGACCAGAAAAGGGGCTTTTTAGGATTTTTCCTAAACCTGATAACAATATAGGGGACTGTCCTTGTCACCCACATTGACCGGTGCATTCCAGGGTCCTATTGAACTCCTTTGGTCTGACTTCAAAATTCTCATTTGGTCACCTCAAAAGCCTTTCACTTATCATATTTGATGTTGATACTTCCATAGCCATACTACAGGTTAATCAATTAAGCAAGAATATTGCACTTTGTTTTCCAGGTGATGAGAAATTTGACTTGCCAACAAAGGTGGTACACTTTTTTTGAAGGTTGACACCCAAACACTTGACACAAAAATTAGCTTATATAAAGCCTGAAAAAACCCAGCCACATCAAACAATGAACCTCCCATCTATCTGACTTAATTTTTCAAGAGCAGTGGCAATTTGCTAGGAGCATGTATCAGAAGTATCATACTGTAGTATGACATGCACAGTATTCATGATGGATGTATACCTGAAGCTTTGTGTTCATTTTCTTTGTTTGCCTGTGTATCTCTATTGTTATTATAATGATAGATAGTATAAGCTTAGGTGCAAGTAACACTTTTAGTTTATCATGATGTGCTATCTTCATATATGTTCCTTTGATAAGCTTAGAATAATTACATGATCAGTTTGAACAAATTGATTTATTCAAACCTAGAACAAACTGGTGGCAATTTGCTAGGAGTATGTAGTAGAAGTATCATACTGTAATATGACATGCACAGTATTCATGATGGATGTATATCTAAAACTTTGATTTTATTTTCTTTGTTGGCCTGTGTATCTCTATTGTTATAATGATAGATAGGTATCAGCCTGAGCCCCGACCCAAAAAACGCGGGTAATGGCCTACCCGCACCCCAAACCAATACCCAGTAGGCCCCCCCGCGCCCAAACCCTACCCAAACCGATCAAAACCCGGCTTCCAGAAGGCCCCCCAAGCCCTATCCCGAATGCCCAAAACCCGCAGGAAGCCGGGGTTCCCCGCGGACAAGATTGGGGGTTTGAGGACTAGGCCCACCCCGCCCCCGAACCCTACGGGGCCCCTGATGTACTGGGGTCCCAAAAAAGGTGACCGAGCCCGGGCCCCGAGGGTTTGGGGCTCGGGGAACCCTCGGGGCGTCGGTTTTGGGGCTCAGGTTGAGATAGGTATAAGCTTAGATGCAAGTGACACTTTTAGTTTATCATGGTGTGCTTTTTTCTTACGCGTCACTTTGAAAAACTTGAAAATTTACGTAACCAGTTAAATTGGTTTATTTAAACCTAGGACACAGTGGTGGCAATCTGCTAGGAGTGTGTAGAGTGCGTAGTAGAATTATCATACTGCATTCATGATGGATGTCTATCTGAAACTTCAATTTTATTTCCTTTGTTTGCCTGCGTATCTCTATTGTTATAATGATAGATAGGTATAAGCTTAGATGCAAGTAACACATTTAGTTTATCATAATGTGCTGTTTTCTTACGCGTTGCTTTGATAAGCTTGAAAAATTTACATAACCAGTTAAATTGGTTTATTTAAACATACATAGGACAAACTACGGGCCAGGGACTCATATGCACAACGCAGTCGATTTGCTTGTATGTTGTTGTACTGCACATTGTTCTTACGAGTTACCCTGATAAACTTGATCATCGAACATTAGCAGTCTGGACTCTGACACAATTGTAGTCAAGCCTAGCTTCATACAGCAGCACCGCGGGAATCAATGGGTTCAAAACCGATTGAAGAAAGTTGCGGTGACTGGGTTTGCAACTTCTTTCAATCGGGGGGACCTCTCTGCGGTCGGTGGGACTTGTGTTAAGCTAGTACTAATACAGTACCCTGAAGTATTGCAACAGTCTGGGCCAAATGTAATAAACGTTTCGGCCATGTGTGGGATTGGCGAGTTTCAGATTGAGGAAAAACTTCTCAAGAGGTATCTCTTGACGATGGCACACAAAATAGCTGGGATGTTGATTTCGCAGGGCACATATAAACCTCGGAGGTCGCCGACACCCTTGTTCTCTGCTGCCTGTCCCGGAAATCTTCTTTCACCTTTCGTTCCTTTTGAAACTATTTTCGATTCATACCTGGCTCTAGTCTAATTTCTTTCCTTACCATCACGACATGCGAGTCCAACATACGACTTCGCTTTTCAGGTCCATGATATCCCGACATCATCTATCATCAATAACAAGCTACACATGCACCGTACGCAGTTTTGTGAAATCCATGAGCTTGCATTACGGCTCCACTGATGCTCCATTCCATACACAGATCTTGTTGTTTGTGATGACGCTTTGTAATTTCCTCACGAGTCCCGTCGTCGCACATCCTGTGGTTCCTTGTACCCGCACTTCACAGGAAGGCTGTAGCTTTAGTCGGTTCTCGAAACGGGCCCTCGAGTTCGCTAGTCACGAAGTCGAACAGTTTTCAGATGCTTCCAAGCTCAAAGACATCGGCAAAGTTGGTAAACTTGGGACAAAGGAACCATCGGGGTCGGACTACTTTACCCCCCTAGAAGGGTCAGGTGCTTTGAGGTCCAGCGACTTGCTCTCGGGGCAAGTTCAAGTTGATGTAGTACGAGGGGGAAGGCGGCTGAAAGTGAGTGAACTTCCAGCTTACATACAACAAAGTCAGTTCTTCAAGTTACTGATCGAATCCCAAATACTATCAAAAGCTGGAAAACACCGCCCCAATCAAAGTTCCGGAGATGTTATTAAAAGCTCAGGGGATGCTCAACAAGCTCCAGACTAAGCTAGACAGGCTCTCCGTTACTGTGCGCCGTAATTTATTGAGGGCGGGTTCTAAAAGACCTCGACCCCTATCAAACAGCTTCTCATTGCACGATTATCATCAGAACATCGTTCTCAGCGAAGGTGAACCAGGTTATGACCCTCAACGTTTTGCCGTATATTCGCAACGCTAAGAGCTTTTGTCACCTCGGAAATATACCTTCGAATGAAATTGCCCAGCAAGAACATAACGTACCACTCTCTTTTAAAACCATTTTCTCTTTCCTTTTAGACAGTCAGTTCAAAATCTTGCATTGCATCTTGTTTCCTACAAAATTGTCATATTTCACGGGCTCCACGCATTTCATATAATTTTGCCATGATACTCGTGGTTCACTCCAGGATCTATGCTCTACTCTCCATAAAAACTTTTTTTCCAAAGAGTGATTCAATTACCTATTTAGCTGCAAATACATGAGCTTATAAAATGAATCCTCTAGAATAATTCTTTGCAGGCTGTGGCACTTGCAAGGAATACATGAAGTTTTGCATCCAATATCTCTGAGTCAAGGATGGAGCATGTTGTACATCATTCAGATAAAGGCCCATGTTCTTCACTTTCCATGGAAGTCTATGATACTGGCTCTCTTTCTTGGTGTTGACTTGTACTGGGATACATCTCATCTGCTTGTTGTTTTGGTTTTCTGTGTTGATAAGTGGAACTTTCAAATGGGACTCAAGGACCACACCTGATTTAAAGAAGAGACTCCGGGATATTGCAGCTTATTTTCCAAATTTACTCATCAGACCCCGGTCAGAAAGGTAGCACACTGTATTTGTGTCTTAGTTGGCAAAAGCGGCATAATCTAATGATTGTGTGCAATCAGAACATGATCATCATTGACAGGAAGGGCATACACTACCTCCGTGGCATATCTCATTTCTAACAATAAACTCTACTAGCGCTTCGGGGGCGGCCCGCCGCCCTTTCGGCTTCGCTTGACGCGTCAGTCATCGCTGCTACATCTCACTTCGTTGCATTTGACCTATCGCATTATACATATTGCGACGTCCTCGTGTAAGTTACTGTATTCTGTCACATTGTTGCATAGGCCTGCGTTACGTCATAGCTACGACATTGCATCACAACTTCTCAAAGGACAGTGCCACATTTACCGTTCATTCTACTCCCCTCTATCCCTCAACAAAACCCAGAATACATGAGGTTTCCCGCGAGACTGGTATTCTACGCATTTGATGTAGACTCTCCCGTTCACAACCCTCGTTTCATAGTTGAAGTTCTGCATGTCATGTCCACCATTGCAGAATTTGTCTCTTGAGGCATTTCCATCGCAATCCTTTGTATGCTTTGACATCCTAGGCAATCGTGTCTGCAACTTATGTGGTCATTAACTTCGTTGATAATCATCAATGACAAAGCTGCTGCGACTTACGCTTTTTAAGCTTATAAATTGGCCTTAAATGCTCCGAAGATTTTATTGAACTTGTCTTTCGCTGCCTATTACCGATTTCGCTGTCAGTATTGGTATCCGGCAGCGAGAGTATTAATTACCGACCTGACTTTGCGTTTTTCGACTATTCGCGAATTTACTGACGGTAAATAGGGAAGTCGTGACTTCGTAAATGACAACTTATTTCCGTCGCAGATCTCACAACCTCTACTAAACGACGGGGTCGGATCAACTGTGTGACTCGAAGACCCGATATGTAATCGGTCAGACGGGGATGATGTCATTTGCCGAATTGTAATCTCATTGCAAAGTTAGTTCCTACAATTCAAAGTCCATACATGCATTCTTCCAGCTCTCCTACG
>NW_006768777.1:1673004-1693385 GCF_000204055.1 Melampsora larici-populina 98AG31
CAATCTGTGTAATATAAAAAGAGGCTTGCACACCGTCATATCCCACTGTTGATGCCTCACGCATGCTACATGATAGTTTGCATCGCCGTATGTTGACGGAGCAACACGATGCGACACTACGATACCCCGGCCATGAAAGCGTATTGCATTGCTTGGTTTCTCGGTTGCAAGTCTTGTTTCACTGACAGGTTTCACTGTGTCCCGCATCAGGAACATTCGTTGTTGCGCTGTGAAGTTGTCCATCGCAATTACCCCCTCGAGCTTGTAATATTTCGATATTTGCAACTCGGGGCCTCCGCTTTCATCGATCACGGCAAAGGGAATGTTAGTTATTAAACCGCCTTCCACCACAGTTCGTGACTGGTATGCGACTCTGAGCCTGTCTCTTCTTCAAAAACCCTGAATCTGAAAAGATGACATTAGAATCTGTCGATAGTGCAACGGTCAGTAAAATCACGGACCTCCTTTTCTAATTTAAAGATTCCGCTGCAGCGCAGAGGCATATGTTCGTATTGTCTAATGCCTTTCTGAAGTGTCCTCGTCGGTTGTAACATATCTTTAGGATGTAAATATAATGAGAGCTAGATGACAATATAGCTGAATCGCTGTCAATATCAATCACGTTGATCCGACATCTTATATAGCAAATCTGTGTTGTAGAGTTCAGAAATGCAGCCATTTCGTTTCACAATTGCGTTAAGTCGATTCCTATTAGAGCCAAGTCGGGATTGACCGACGACCGTGGCACTCACGATCTTCATTCCCTTTAAATAGCTTTGCCCAGGTACTAATGCTGCCTTCTACATAATGATTTCGGTAGCGACTGCCAAATTCAGAGTGCAATTCTTAAGTTCATTTGGCCGATGCTCGCCATCTGCGTCGTCTTGGATTCAATTGCAGAAGCACACAACTTTGCTAGTAATCAAAACCTACACTGGTCAGATTGCAATTCCTCATAAGACAATAGAATATATTACATAATGACGACGCGCGGCCAATGATAACTTTATAATAAAATGTCATGAAATACAATGTTTTTTGTTTCAGTACTTTTGATATCCCGTGACATGCAAACCATAATCTTATCTGCACGCGTGCACCTTGACAGTGCAACATATAACTGGCCATGTGAGAAGACTGGGCTCGGTAGGAAAACTACTACAACCCCAACGCTTTGCCCCTGGGATTTGTTCACCGTCATGCAAAAAGCTGGCGCAATTGGATATTGGAATCTATAGAATGGTAAAGGACATGTTGAACCACCTGTGTGGTGTAAGTTTATTCTGGGCAGCGTAATAAAACTCCCCACGCGGTTCCCAGTGATTATGCGGCACGATAAAATTCTCCTGCCTACGTGTGTCACAACCATCCGTGTCCCGTTGCACAATCCTCGTTTCATGTTCAAATTGTGTAATAGAATAATTGGCATTCCGGCTTTTAAGCATAAGGAATGCGCAGGGAAATTTGGCACTGCAAACGTGTTTAGCATTTCAGGTGTCAATGGTTCACCCGTGGTTGAATCGTCATTGGCGTCGATAGAATTTGAGTAAAAGGCCTCTCCGTCCAGACTGTCCAAGATATCCTCATTGATTTGTCCAACGTACTTGTTCAGCGGTGTGATGATACAACGGTCTGCATAATAACTCGCCAGGTTGCTCCATTGGCTTCGAGAAATCATGTCATTTGCTTTGTCATACAGCTCAAGGGCTATATCCTCATCGAATGTTAATGCCGAAGGGATAACTTTATGAGCAATATGCTTGAGTTGGATATCGGCTTCGACTTCCTCTTGCAGATCACCTGATCCTACTTTCAGCAACCAGTTAGTGTATTCTGTATTTCGATTTGCAACCTCAGGTGTCACATTTGCCACCGCTAATCGAACGTTCGTCGTCAATTTATGGCGTCGGAGTGTTTGCCACAGATAAGAACAGCGTAATGAAGCTTTGGCCTGTTGTGTGATGGAACCTCGTGGAATAACCGGCAGGGTCTGCCGAAAATCGCCAGAAAAGAAAACCATGACACCCCCAAACGGTACGTCTCGACCTCGCAACTCGCGCAGCGCACGGTCCACACAGTGGATATCATTTTTGTTTTGCATCAATACTTCGTCCCAAACAATTAGTTGTATACATTTCAGCCTATTACTCAATTTGTCTTTTCCCAAGAGTTTACATCGAGAGTCATCATCAGCATTAATAGGGATTTTGAAAGCGCTATGCGCTGTTGTACCTTTCAAAAGTATTAGGGCCGCGATGCCAGATGACGCAACTGCCGCGACTTGGTGTTCCAGAGCGTTGCAGTAGTGCAGAATCGCATTTAGCAGGAATGTCTTTCCGGTACCTCCGGGTCCGTCTAGAAAATGTAAACCGCCGTCTCCTGCAACGATTCCATCTCTTATGTCGTGAAACACAGCCAGCTGTTCGTTGTTCATCAAATTTAACGACTTCTCCAGAATCATCATGCTTTCTTCACTCGTGATGTCATTCTCTTCGTCTAGTGAAATCAAAGCTGCATAGGATCTCAGTATTTGTGTGTCTGGCTGCGGGAGTCCGGCTCCGGTCAGCGTCAGATTTACTTCCTCGAGTGCAACGGCCATTCTGCAGAGACCCAATGCGGTGACCATTTCCGACGTTGGAATTTCGTCAGGATTATATTGCATCATAGCGTACTTGCAATCGTCACATAAATAGATGGCGAATTGATTCCATATTCGCAAAGGATCAGAAGGTGGCCCGAACTTGAGGATAATTGCAAACATTGCTCGTAATTGATATGCACTATGTACTCTGGCGCACTCATCCATAGCGGCGATGTAGTGGTCGTCGTTAAGGAGAAGGCCGCGTGCGACTGCCGCCGCATTGAATGTAGGGTGTACGACACCCTCGAACGTCTTCAAATAGTCAAATGAGGTTGGCGCCTTGACATTCATAAGGAGGAGACGCATAAAGTATCTCTCGCCTTGAGTTAGGCTGGCGTAGAACACCCTTGGGATCGTCTTTGAAGCTTGAACCCGGGGTTTCCAACGTTTGGCGTCTTTATTCCACGTGAAGTAATAGACTACTTCAGGGTACGTCAGAGATCGGATTGTCTCTGTATCGTCCTTGATTTTGACGTTGGCTTTACAAAGCGCAAAAAATTCGGTCAATGTCGTTCTAGCAGCTTTACCAGACTCGATCTGGTTTTTTAAAGACCATTTGTTTTTGAAATATACAGTGTTTTCTCGCGGCATGTGAACTGTCAGCTTTTGAATGGCTGGAAACCGTGAAGACATCCAAAATTCAAATAGTCTCCAACACGCTGCAGGGTGACATCAATGGTCTCAGTTTTGTCCGTTCAAATGTGATGTATTAAACGTACCTTCAGTTCCCGTGAGCGTCCGTCCATCAACGTAAGTGTCAATTTCATTTTCGGCGGTGATTGAAAGCGCAGCTCTATCGTGCCCCTTCGTAATATATTTGTATAGGTATTTCAAGGCTTGCATGCTGGAAGCGACCTCAACATTTATATGACAATTGAACTTGAGTAATAAATAGGGGTTGTACGGGACAACGTCTCTGTTTGTGTATGTGTAGCCGCCCTTCTTAAAATTTCTGCCATTATTTCTTCTTCGATGGTTGGGGTAAGAGTCGTCCGTCATTGTAGTTTCTTCCGCGTAATCCTTTGGAAAATCAAATCGACATTTGCCCTTTCTCCAACAGCTACTACCCTCGCGGCAAGGACCATGAAGCATTGATTTCGTCACAATTTCCCATAAATCAGGCTCGAGCTCGCGATCAGGAATTTCGGCGCGGACTACCAAGTCTAACAGCATCTGGCATTCTAGGACATGACGCAGGCTCCATAATCGGTATAAAATGCAGATGTGGGCGGCCGCGGTTCTGGAATTCGATGGTCCGTACATGAGAGAGACATTTACCCAGGCGACTTTGCTTATTCACATCCTTCATCATTGCTTTCATCTTCATCTGAAATACTCTAACCATCAATTCAGGTCGATCCATTGCAATTTGCCCCGGCAGAAGCGCAGATTGTATCTCAGGCCAATTATCGTTGGCTGTCATCGTGATAAAATATGACGGTTGCCTGAAATGTCGAACCAGAGCCATCGCGTCGTGGTAGAGCTGAGTCATATTCCTAGCGCCGCCAATATGGCCTGCCGGCAGGATAACCCGTCTACCAATTTGGAAATCATTGCGACCTAAAGACTCTTTCGCTCCAGAGTAAAGTTCCGCATATAGTACATCTTGATTCAATCTAAACCAGTTTAAACGTTGATTTTCAACACAGGCATAAAGATCAATTGAGAATTCTTGAAGGAGCATTTTCGAAGACAAAATTGCGGAGAATTCGTCTTTCCGCTGAAATAATAGATACGCGAACCATTGTAAAGAACTTACTGTCGGCCCGTCATCTGGAAAAAAAGCAGGTTAGATTATAAACTTCTATAAAGGTGCTGAAACACTGACTGTCGGGAGTCGGTACTCTATAGAACTCGTCGTATCCAGCTTGACCCCATGGGAACAAAAGTGGATATCGCAGCGGTAAGTAGCCTGTGTGTCTTTCGGATATTCGTTCCCACGCTCCTTCTTCACTATGCAGAATGAGATCACGATCTCTTTCACCAACTGCACCACCTCCGGCGACAATCATCGCGACCTCAGTGGCAGTTGGTCTACAGTAAGTTCGAATGTCATGACCTGCCGATCCTGACTTGGTAGGCGGAATGGATTTGAGATTTAAAGAAACTGATTTCGCCTCTTCTATAATTTGCTTAGCCATTTTAAACTTTCGTGCATAGGGATTATGCTCATACATAAAATCTTGTATTTCTTGGATAATATTGAGTCGAAGCGTTTTGGAACCTGACATGAATTTCCGATGGGCCGCCTCGTTAGCAATCTCGTTACTCATGACGTAAATTTGAGCAAATGCCGGTTTGGCGCTGGGCCTCGGCAAGATAAGGCCCATGTCGTGGTAAAGAGCTCCTTGTATTTTAAAGCACCGAATACCAAATGGACCATCTACATTGTGTTTAACCTCCGTACCGAGAGAAGTAAACGACAGACAGTTGTTGTATGCGCGAATGTTGTCTTGAAAATTCTTACTCCCTGGATAAGATATATCGTCAGCTCCTAACTTTTGATTCAGGGATAGTTTTCTCAACGCACGCGAGTCGTTGCCCGTGAATAACTTTCGCAAAAATTCTGGCACGGGCGGGAAGTCAAAGTAGTGTTCAGGTAGCAGGACTTGACCACTTTGACAGCAAGTAGAGTATATCGGTCCCGATTTCTTCGTGTCGCGCGTTCGTTCGCTTACCCAATGTAGGGCGTCACACGTTGTGCAAACATCGTCACACATACCGACGTTATGAGGTATCTTGGCTCGAAATCGTAATTTAATTGATTCTTCATTATTTTCCCATTGAGCTCGTACTGCGAGCGGCATAGCGCGTTCCTTCCGGTTGCTCCGAGAAGAAGTTTGATTGATCTGGTGGACAACAAAGACGTTGGAGATGGTTACACTGTTGGCCCTTGTTGTCTTGTTCAGTGAAATGAGCGGGTTGTTAGTTAGGAGTACCGAGGTGACTGCATATATGATGATTAGGCTGGATTCATGTTTCAAGTAATCATAATTACTTCTATAATTGGTTGGAGCTAGTCTGAGTGGGACACCGCGAAATCTGGTGCTCAAATACGACGGATTACCGGTCAAAATGGGTGCACGCAACAAATTTATTTTTGGGATCATCGGTCATGAGTGGATGCACGCAACGGATTTCTTTCCCCATTCAGAAGTTCATACAAAAGAGCAACAGATACATGATAGTGATGTGACAGTGTAAAGTCGAACTGCCCAGGGAGCTTGACTATCACCACAATGGGATACATAGTGCAGATCAACGTTCAACAGATTGGGAAATGGGTCTTAGAATACCATGAATACGGGACAATGACGGGCAATAGAGTGAGAGAGAAGAGAACACAGAATCATACTCGTCGACGTTTTAGCGGTGAAGAATTCACTGGAGTTTCTGGGGCTTCGGTGTTCTCATCTGCCTCGGTGCTTTTGACTGCGGTGTCGATAACGTTGCCAGTACCTTGTGGAACGGGTGGAGTACTGCTTGGATTAGGATCCAGAGTGTTAGCGGAGGTGCTAGCGGCACTGCTAGCCTTGTTCCTACGTCTGTAGTAATCAGTCAGTATAATGTGGCAAGTTTATTACGATCTGACGCTGGCTTACAACGTTAACGGTACTCGTCCGCCTTTGGGAGTACCAGGTTTGTTGATGACCTTATCAACTAAACTGGGGGCGTCCCCGGTGCAGCGACTGATTGCAGTAACCTGATCGAGTAATGTTAACTTGGAACTACAAATCGATATTGTTGTGTGACGAACCTCGGTTTCCCACATGAAGTTCACCCCATCGTAATCCTTGATGGCGCCGACTAATTGAACCTCGCGGCCAACTTGGCATATGTTTTGTGCTTTCTCCATGTTACGAACGGGAGGGATATGATGCTTGGTGTAGAACGTCACTGGAATTTTTGTCTGTTGTTGCTGTCGTAAGTATAAGGATAATAAAAGATGACGTTTGTGGAACTTACAATAGGATCATAGTCTTGGGACTGTAGCGTAATTACAACAGTCGCTTTGCCTTTGTAAAGAGGGTCCTTCACAGTTTCGCGCGCTGTCACATACCCAAGCGCAATCATCACGGTCTTGTCCATGAGATCCTCGGCAAAAGACTCGCCGAATCTTGCAACGTCACCGAGATCAATTCGTGCAGAATTTTCGAAGTGAAGATGGTCATCTTTGTCGTTGTTGGTACCAATCATCTTGCAAGTCATCGAATAGACGGAATTGGGCTTGACGGCGTCAGCAGTGGATCCATAAGATGTCAAGCGAATAGGATTGGCGAAGGGGGCACCTCCATTCATCCCAGAGGTGGCGATAGAAGCATGAGAAGAGATAAACCCTTTTGAATTAATGTGAAGGGAAGCAGCCTGCGAAATAGACATAAATTAAGATTAGCATGGTGTATGAATTATATCGGTTTCAGGCGAGCAGAACGGTATCTTACTTCAACTCCCGCCTGTCCGAAATAATTGACCCGAATAGGGTGAGAGGTTGAATTGGTATTGGGGGCGACCATCGTGGCAGATAGATGAGTAAGCAGCGGTATGGGAAATTGAATGACAGATA
This sequence comes from Melampsora larici-populina 98AG31, assembly GCF_000204055.1. Lineage (NCBI taxonomy): Eukaryota > Fungi > Basidiomycota > Pucciniomycetes > Pucciniales > Melampsoraceae > Melampsora > Melampsora laricis-populina. Next base: position 1,680,210 of record NW_006768777.1, read on the forward strand.
ATAAGTTAATGCGAAGTGATTGCTATCAGTGAAAATGCAGATGGATAGAAATTAATAGGATGTGGGTGCATCAACGACTTCTTATAGTTTTCGTATCGTGGGATGACGCCGAACGCAAACAACAAAGCGGCAACTCTTCGTCGGCTGGGGTGCACCGCCAACATAACACGGATGGTTTCGAAATCGGCAGCTTGGAAATCAGGGCCAGGAACATGAAACGTGTCAAAAAGGACCAGGCGAATGGGCGAGCGTGTGATGTGCTGCTGATTAGAGTATTGGCTACAGAAAAGAGGGTGCAAATGTGATTGTGATCACTTACACCTGATTTGGTCACTGTGTTTATTGTAGTAATTTGCCGCACGTCCATAAAGCGGACTGTATTGTTGTTGGGACTACTGGGCAGTCAGATCGAGTGTCCGGCGATTGGATAATGGATGTTGAGGGCGATCGAGAGTACGTGGTTGGGATATTGGATATAGATTGACCGTGCTGGATAAAACTGTTGCAGTCTAAAAATAAGAATAGGTAAACTACTTGTTGACTGATTGAGATCTGACTTACTATGAAGGTGTATTTAGGGCTAGGTTAGACAATGGTTGGGTAGAGGCTCAGCATTGTGGCTTGGGGGCTAGGTTAGGCAATGGTTTGGGAGTGGCTCAGCGTTGTAGGCAAAAAAATTTTTGATAACGTCTTGGCAGACTGGGAAAGTGGAATAGAGTGTGGACCGCGACAGTCTGACGTTGTTGGACCGTAACACAGACCACGTATATCGACATTTTTTGTAGTCAACACCATCTCCTTATTATGTATGATGCATATGAATAATATACATGTAATTGAGCATTTACATGTAGATTAACCAACTACATGTAGTAAGTAAAATAAATAAAACATGTAAGACAATTACATACAAATTCATACACATGATAACCAACTACATGTATGGCACACAAAACACTCATTTCTATTATTACTTATATTCAATTACTCTGTTTCTACTTATTCTATTTCCATGGTTCTCTTACTATGTAATAGTCAAAAAGATAAACGCGTTGTTCAACAAACAAGATGAACACAGATAAATTTGGAATTGATCTTGCATGGTTTGTTATATGATGATCTCTCTAATAATCTGATGTAGCCTTAGTTCAAGCAACTGAGGTGGATGAACTTAGCAGCTGTTCATCTAAAAATGACCTTCTTGGCACGCAATGGCCGCCACAAAGATAAGTGCAAGGCTCTTGTGCTAAAAATATGGGTTATAATATGATAAATTACAAAGGTTTTCCAGGATTATATGGGAATAAAGTGTTACACACGCTTGATCTAGTTTATTACACACGAAGATCTACATGTACCGTTTACTTGTGATGAGCAACATGATCCAAAGCTAGTTGCGCCTGGATCTGCTCATGAGCTTAACTAAGCCCCTCTCGCGCGGCTGCGTCTGCGCCCCTCAAAGAGGGGCTTACAACGGACTTGTGTTTTTTGGCAGGAGAGCTCCAAGAATTAAGGTCCCTTAAGTAATTTTTCACACTTCTCCTCAAACCCGCAATGTAGAATTTCTCAAGTTTTGACTATGTTGTTCTTCACACCTTTGTACATGATCTGGTACCTCATAGATTGTCTCACCTTGAGGGGAATTGTTATAAATATGTGATGAAAATTTGGTAATTCATGTGCTTAAGTGCTTTCAAATTTTGTATCTGAGGCATATGAAGAAGGCTTAGGTCATTACAAGAGGACGTAAGGCCTTGTAAGGCCCATTCTTGACACAGCTCTCAAAGCACGCAGAGCTATCTTTTTCTCATGAAACTTCTGTCAGCAAATGTACATAGGCATGAAGAAAAACATACCAGAAGTTTGCAAATTTCTACGGTGAGGATTTGAGGAGAAGTCCAAAAAACAACATAAAGGGACTTAACTCTTGGAGCTCTCCTGCCAAAAAGTGCGAGTCCGTTGTAAGCCCCTCTTCGAGGGGCGCGGACGCAGCTGCGCAAGAGGGGCTTAGTTAAGCTTAATCTGCTCATATGATCACCCTTGTATTTAGTTTGAAGTTATTTCACACTTGCTGTGTGCTTTACCTGTTGTTCTGACAGGTATATTAGGGGGTTTCAAGTTGAAAGTTTTTATGTATCCTTACACTACAACAACTTGCCTGTTGTTGCAAAAGATGTGTAATTTTTTTTAAAGCACAATACCTTTTTAGGTGTCCCAAATTAAAAATACCTCAATTTCACAAAGTTTATTTGATGAAAAACTGGCCCAATTTATTTTTTAAAAAAAACAAGAAAAATTCAAACTTGAAACCCCCTAATATAAACCCTTGTTCTTGTCTTGTTTTTTGGTCCTGGGCTTTGACAATTACAACCAAGTTTACATAGATTTATCAAACACCCAATCCATCCATACCAATCACCACAAGCACTTACAAGTCCTCTTTCAGCCCATTTACAGTTAGTAGCCACAGATTCCTGTTTCTTCTGCTATTTCAGATTCTAGACTTGATTACCATTAGTGGATTCCAAGTTGAATATGTAAATCAAATGTAATCAGCTTGTAACAGTCATATATCACTTGTTACACATGTTATTGACACTCATCCTCCCATACCTCAAAGCCAGCTCAGACTGTTCTCCTCTCTCTGGTCTGGAAGGGATTAGCACCACAGTTGTATTTAATTGATAATGTATGCTTATCCTCCAATTCATCACAGCAAGTTCTGGTGGTGCAATTTTCTCTTGCCTGATAGACGGTGTATACATACTCAGTAACACTGACAGGCCCTTTTGGATATATGGTATTGAGTATTGAATGTCATTCTGCAACCGTTTTCAAGCCCTTCTGTATAGAATGCAATGAATAAATGTCACAGAGGGATACAACTTAAAAACACTGGGTAACAAATAAAAAACAATGATTGATGGTTCCTGCTATTCAAGGCTTGCAGTTCCGATTCAATTGGTATAAATACTGCTCACAGAGTTCAGACACCAAACACCTGACATCTATGCTACAGGTGCCCAAAGGCACAACAGCACCTGTATGATCCAATGAAAAGGGTCTAGGGAAGAATGTATTAGGGCTGTGACCGGCCCCGGGGCTTTGCCCAACCCTGAGTGCATCTGAGGGCCTTTGGAACATGCTCAGGGCCAACCAGAGCACACCCCGAGCTGATTATAGGGGCTAAACCTGGGCAATACAGTGATTATTGTGAAATTTATGGAAAGTTTATGTGTGTGTGATGCTTTGTAGAAGCTACATGAGCCTATATCAAAATCAAAAAGAGCTATAGGAGGAAATTTAGAAAGAAAGATTTTGTCAACACAGCAAAAATACAGTGGGCCTTGAACGACCCGGCCCCACCCGAGGTGCCCGCAGGGCTTTCATCACCCCAATCACATGTTTCAGGGCATGTACTGTGTGCCTTTGGAAAGACATTGGGCAGACTCGGCAGGCCAGGGCCAGGGCCAGGTCACAGCCCTAGAATGTATCAAAGAAGACCGGGCCCTGACACAACTGGGACCGGTCAATTGGGAAGATCCAGTTAGGTTTACCAAAGGAAAACATTGGGAGGAATTGGAAGGAAGAGAGATACCTTTCCTCCCTTTGATGCTCCATAGATCTTTTGGCTTAGACATTCTTCAGCAGGAGAAATAACAGTCAGTTATTTCTCATCCAAACAGTTTCTTTTCTTAATTTTCTTATCCTGACAACTATATTCACATTAACACATTATCTAAGCAAACAGAACATTATAAAAATGAATTCACAAGATAGAACAAATTAATTCAAAAAAATGTCATCAAAAATCTATGCCAACGTAGTAGAAGGAAAAAATCAAAATACAAGGACCAACACCTGGCCCTTTGGTAAATACAAATTTAACTAATACTCAAACACAATCAGGAAAGGCAAAAGGAAAGCAAAAGATGGAGAGTACAGATGAATCAGTTGAGGAAAATCCAGGCAAAGGTTAAGGTGAAGATGGAAATAAAAGAATATCAAGTAATGGAGGAGTTGAAGAAGATGATGGAAATCAGGAGGACAAAAATGATATGGAAGAAGAGGAGAACAGAGAAGAGGGGAAGATGTTTAATGATGGCAACAAAGGTGGAAGTTGAATCAGAGAAGATGCAGAGACAGATGACTTACTAGATGATGAAGTGAACATTGGAGGACCAATGATAGGATTAGGTTAGTATTCTTCTTTCTTCATTTGACGCACTATCCTTGTTACTTTACAAACCCCCAGACCTTCTCTTCAAACACTCTATTCCATGATTACAATCAAGTTCCACAAGTCCATCCAACTCCTTTGGTCCAACTCCAAAATTCTCATTTAGTCATCTCAAAAGCCTTTTACTTATCATATTTGATGTTGTACTTTCATAGTCAGACAACAGGTTAATCAATCAAGCAAGAATATTGGACTTTGTTTTCCAGGTGATGAGAAATTTGACTTGCCAACAAAGTTGGTATCTTTTTATGAAGCTTGACACCCAAACACTTGTTACAAAAATCAGCTTATAAAAACCATGCAAAAACCCAGACAAGTCAAACAATGAACCTCTCATCTATCTGACCTAACTTTTTGAGAGCAGTGGCAATTAATAAAGTGAAATAAATACAAAAGAGTAGATTATAAATCATACTTTGATGGATTGACATTGGATAGGCTTGAATCCTTCTTTGCCCTTCAGATACCTTAATCAAAGCCTAGGATGGCACCAACAGCCCATACAAATATGACCATTCAAAGAAATAATATCTTGTGAAAAATGAGGATCATTCATCTGATGACAAAATTCAAGTAGAGGAATTTCTCTCGTGAATAGAACAAAAGAAAAAATCCATCAAACATATATGATCTGTTTTGAAGCCAAAAAAAGGCTGAAGATCAATCAAATGCAACATCCTACAACAAAAACTCAAACCTTCAATATCATCACAAGAAAAATAGACATATAGATAAATAAAAGCAATCATTGAAACTTTCTCTCTTTTCCCTATGTTGCCCAAAATGAAACAGGTACACAAAAGATATCACAAAAGGTTCACAAACTCAATCTGAAAACATCTTTTTCTCATACTTGACTTCAGAAAATCGAATAAAGAAACAACCTAGAATAAAAAATCCCACCTGAATCTCAAATGAGATATAAGCCCCTTTAAGCCATCACATAAGAAAGATTTCAAATCTTTTGCCCACTTTTCAACACATCTCATCTTCTTCCATTTTATCTTCTTCCATTTCATCATCTTCCATATCATCATCTTCCATTGTAGCTTCAGTAATAGCAAGTATAATTTCTTCTTGCACCTCTGAATTAACTCCATTTTCACCCGTTAACCTCGAAGAAAACCTAAAACCAAAAATAACACTTCCAATATCAGCCACATGGATTAATGCATTTAAGTCCTTAAAAAACGCCAAGGATGCAAAAGACAAACCTCCATGGATGTATTTCTTCAAATGAAGCACCTGTCCAAATCTCAGGAGCATTCCCACCAATAAAACCAAATTTAGAATTTTCAATTGAACTCAAAAACTTTAATCTTTCAAAATTCGAGTTAATTTTTTCCTCAGATAAACCATGAAAACTTTCAGCGCATTGAAAATCTCTTTCTAAAATTTTTGGATTTTCATAAAGTTTTGATAAAGTTTCTAATGCTTTTTTCAAATCAGGTGGTTTTTTCAATGATTCTTCAGGTTGTTTCGTGGATTGATTGGATAAATGTGAATCAATCCATTCGTAGTAAAATGATTTGATTAAATCCGGGTTTGCATCGAATGCTTGAAGTGGTGCACCTAAAAGGTAGGGACCGAGATCGGAGGTTGATGAGTTTTAAAAGCAAATAAGAACTTCCATGTTTAGGATCTGATATCAATCAAACCTTATCAGTCTCTCACCTTTGAGTACTTTAAACTCGCTCCCAGGTCCCACTTCCGTGAACTCCCTAAATCGGGCCTTGGCAGTCGGAACGTCATAAATATTTTCAAAGTTACCCTTAAATGTATCCAACCATATTAAACACCAAATATCAGTTTGGTCGTATGGAAATTTGGTCGTATGGAAATTCAGGACAGATTCCATATCAAAGGACCAATACTTACATGAAGAACCAAGATCGGACATCGAAGTAATTTGTAAAGACCAGCAGGTGGGGCTTCACGCTATTGTTGTTAAAAAAAGTTGAATATATGAGCAAAGTCGTACTTCAAGACTAAAACTTAACCACGACCATACCTCGGTATAAGCCACACAGCTCCCAAACGATTTGACAGCTTTACAAGGTGGGTAACGTCTCATCATAGCACCGGCCCACGTATCGAGAATTTGGGGATCATGACGTGTCTTGGGACCATAAAGCCACCACTGAGTTGCTAATACGGCTGAAGTGTACCACGATAAGCAAATGAGAAGGATATCATTAGGGTGGGCTTCCAGAGATAAGGTTATAATGAGTTAAAATTACTTACAAGCTTCCCAATCTTCTGGTACCTCAGGATCAAGCCATGAAGAAAAGACGGTGAAGAAAGCAGTTTGAACGAATCCCTTCCTGCATCACAGAAACAATCGATCAACAAAAAAATTCAAAAATCGTGAGGAGAAAAAAGACCATGACATCATTAAACTTACTCAGTAGCAGGTGGCATAGCACACATACAAAGACTAAGTACTGTATCAGGAAACAAACCAGCAAATCGCATTGAAACTTCAGTAGACAAACTATCAGAAGCCAAAATATGAATTTGATAAATTTTCAATTTAAGTAAGATTAAAGCTAAATCCGCTGATAAAGTCCAAAGATCACATGAAGGTGAAACTTTAGATCTAGTCCGACCATGTGATCTACAGTCAAGTAAAATAATATTAAATCTTTCAAGTAATTCTCCTTTTCCGTCTATATAGATTGAAGCAAAGGTTAAATCTAAGAAGATTGGATGTAGGATTAAAAGCCATGGTGCTGAAGGTTGAGTCGATTGGCGAACTTCGTAATAGATTTCCACATCTGAAGTTGTGTTCAGGTAAGGCATTTGTTTCTGAACTCAAAAGTTGATATTGTTTTCTGAACGTTGATGATGAGATATGAGGGTCGTTAAAGTTGAGTGAGTGGTGTGGTGATACAACCTTTTTTCACTCAATTGGTCGGTTGAGGGTAGGGCTCTGACGCGGCCCTGAGAGCTCGTGGCCGGCCCCGTCTGGGCCCTGGGTAGACCCGTAGCCTCTGGTTATTGGACTCGGGTTGATCAGGTCACGCCCTGAATCTTAGGACTCAGGGCCTGTCAGGGCTAGGCCTAATTTTAAGAGACACAAGGGAGGGCATAAATTCTTCATTTCTTCTTGATTTTAGGCAACAAAATCACTCGACATAAACAAATTGTAAAGAGAAATCACTCAAAGACAAACAATTTTTTGAAGTTATATAATCCTACTTAGAAAGTCAAGAGAAAAATCAAATTCACCCAACAGAAACTTGTTTTTAAGTGAGATATTGAGAACTAAATCAAATTCACGCAACAGAAACATTCTTTTAAGTGATATAATCTTACTTTGATAAAAATTTCCTACTCATTTGACTCCTAACACCTTATTCCAGCTCTTAAGACACACCTGAGCCTCAAGATTGAGGGGAGTAAATGATGCACAATGATCACTCATAACTCGCAAGGCATTTGAAAAGGTGCTTTCAGATGCAGCACTAGTGGCAGAAACCGCGAGCATCGCAGCTGCCATGCGTGACAGGATAGGCCAATGATGACAATGGGTAAGCCAGAAATGGAGAGGATCACATATCTCGTCTTCTTGAGGCGCAGAGAGATATTCTTTGACCTCGTCCTCAACAAGAACAGTCTTGCGGCGCTTGATGAAGTGATGAGGGCGATCTGGGTTGATGGCTTCAACTTCGGGTTTGACCACTTCGATTTCAGGATCAAGGATCGGTCTGAACTTGCGGGCTTCTTCAGTAAAGTATCCGATCAAGTCCTCTTGACCCCAGCCAAGAGATTCTAGAGTCGAGCCTTTGATGGTGTTGATTTTGAGGCGAGGGTCTAGTATTGCCGAACAAACGTAGACGGCCTTGGACTGAGCTGCTTTTTGATACTGCACGATCTTGCGTAACATCGGAAGGATTGCAACCTTCAATTCCACGCAGTCAGAGTCGTGCCAGGCCTGTATACAAGACAGAAAGATTAAGTCAGCATATGATACTCATGAGAATTAAGAAAATTAGAAAGACTGACCGTTTCAAGACGTTCAACCCGCCATTGGTAATCTGGCATCACCTGTGAGAAGTTGGGGTACTTGTGCCCTTCAAGCAATTTGGTGACAGCAGCAAGTGGAGCAAGGAAGTGAACAATGCTTTTCACGAGGTCCCATTCCTCATCCTCAAGTAGAAACTGTTTGAGTGATGGATCGCCTTTGCATTGATATTTGATGACTCGTTTAAGTTTGTAAAGTCGTTCAAGTGAAGCATGGGTAGATGACCAGCGTGTCAATACTTCATGGACCAATCCGACCTTGCGATCCAACTTCTGACAGCTTTCAATAGCGTTGTTGAGTGCCATCTTGAGCTGGCTGCTATGATTCACTTTTTTGTGGAAAGCACGAATTCAAGTGAGTATGCTAGTAATTCTGGCATTTGGGGTAGGCTCAATAAAAAGGGGAATAGCAGAAGGATTTTGATGAGGTAAGGTGGGATCAAGAGCGTTCACTGGAGCAGGGGCAGATCAACGATTGAATACAGATAATCCGGCTTTGGCGACTAGATTAATAACATGAGCTACACAGCCGTGTAGAATTTGAGTGGAATTGAAATGTGGAATCATCGTTGAAAGGTGTTGGCCCATGGTCATGTTATTGAAAGCGTTGTCGGCAGTAATACAATACAGACAATTGGTAAGTTCAAATCGGTCCAAGATATGCTTCAAGAGTCCCGCAAGATTAGAGCCGGTTTGAGGTCCCTCGATGGGTTTAAGAGCAAGAGTAATACCGTACATCTTGAAGTCGTCCATGATCCAATGGGCTGTGACGCTGTGGTGATCAATTTATGGGATCAATTAAAAAATTCATAATTACCAGTTTACCAGTTTACTAGCAGGATTCAGCAGGAAAGAAAATTCAAAACGGAGGTTTTTAGATCAATTGAAGCTCTTGTAGGCTTATGTATTGGTCATTAGGTTAACATTACATCATTTTATTTCACATCATTCATTAAGATCATTATAGTTTACTTACAAACTCATTACAAAAAGAAAGAAAGAAAAACATAAGAAAAATTCGAAATTATAGGTATATAGGTTGGAAAATGGTTTTTAGGTTAGTAAAAATGAAGTTATGGGTATTATGAGGTTAGAATATGAAAGAACAACATTATATTATACTATGACAATTGTAATCTTGAAGGTTGATAAGGAGAAACAGAAGTTATTAGGGAAAAGGCACTTTTTCGAAGTTGGTAAACAAGAGGTACACGTGTAGTTTGGTTATGTAATAGCGGTAGTAATGGAATTTAAGGTTGCCAAGAGGATTTTCCGGGATTTTTAAGGTTATAGAGGATGATGTCATATTACATGAGCAAGAAAAAGAGAGTAGCAGCTGTGAAAAGTGGAGAAAATGGGTGAATTTCGTGGAAAATGGAGGTTTTCAGCTAATTACATATGTCAAATGACGTGAGAATAGGTTGGTAGATGGCTCATTCAACGCAGAAGAGTGGATTACATAATGTACAAACTTTAAATCAATAGTAGCGGAGGTGTATGAAAAAAGTTATAAGGCAAATAAAGAATTGATGTGAATCTCGAATTTACAGTCACAAGTCAACATGTAATGCTCAAAACCTTAACTTCACAACTCAATATCTTACTCATCACTCATCAGAAGTAGGTCATGTAGGTGTCAGAAATGATCAGTAACACGTGGGCTACAAGATGCACTTTAGTAATCAAAAATTGGAGCACATCTGAAAAACTTTGTAATCTCAAAAATTGGTTTTCAGCTAGTTTACAAGGAAAAAATCACCTGTATTCATCATAAGAAGTGCTGTACATCATATTATTGCGTCATTGATCACTTTTAGCTGTGAAAATTACATCATTTATTAGTAACAAAACCATTACATTGCGTCATCATAGGGTTTTGAGGGAATTTTGGGCGGATTTGATTGGTTTTGAGGTTGTTGACCATTGTAAAAGTTCTACTACATTGTTATATATACTTTGAGAGGGTTTTGGGACTGTTGTTCCCCTTTTTTTCTTTATCATTTACGCCATTATTATTTTGTTTATCATCATAAACTTATTTTAATAGTACCTGGTCACTTAAATACACCCTTTATTACAGCTATAAAGAGAAATTTACTTTAGTTTTATAGTCATAAAGACTTATTGGGAATAATATCAATCAGATATTGCTTATTTCTTTAGTTATCAATTGGGAATAACACTATAGCAGTGTTGAAAGTAATACAAAGTGTGCTTTTGAAGTTAAAATACATGTGAAGATACATTTCTCTGGTGCCTTATCATTACTCAATACAACAGAGTCTTTCCTGATTGTGTTGTTTTAGAAGAGCAGTCCTTAGACAACTTCTACTAGTCCTTATATTAGTAGATTATCCTCTTCCAGCTCTGTATAACCCTTGTTGGGTTATAAGTTCTACAACGCCAAGCATGGCGACATTGCTTGGTGCAGTCCAGCCATCACAGGTGATGCTGATGTGACGAACGGAAGAAAGTAGCTGGGTGATAGCTGTTCGAGCAGATCAAAACTCGTCAACAATCCCTTCAGAGATGCAAGTTCTCTTAGATAGAATGGAAAGGGATTGGGGATTGATCATCGTAATCAGTTCTCTAAACTCCTGGGCGTTGACTAGGGAGATTGGAAGTTCTTGGTTCACAACCAATTGGATGAGGGCGTCCTTGAGATTGAATTGCTTGAGGCTTTTGACCTAATAAAAAAAAGATTCTGTCAGTGAAAAGGAGATAAAGGTTGGAGAAACAAAAGTAAAAAAAGAGACAAAGAATGACTTACATTGGCAATCTTGCCATTCATGAAGAACACCGTCATTGTATGTTGATCAGTATTGACGGGTGGTTCAATGTGTTGGCATCTTGACAAGTGCCGGATCACGGACTTTGTACTGGCGTGTCGATTGATAGCCATTTGGCGGTTGCAGAGGGCAACTGGAGCGTTGGGGTCTTCTTCACCAGCAGCCGTGACACTATCAACAAAGCCTTCTTTTGCAGTACACACATTCTTCAAGATGCCTTCAATCAATTGCTGGGTGAAATATTGCCAAACCCACGAGGTTCGACCAGTGGTCGTGGCTTCAGAAACGACCTTGGAAACAGAATCTGAGGGAGCGATGGAGGTAGTAGACGAGGTAATAGTAGATAACCACATTGGAAATCTAAGATTGAAAGACATTGGAGTTTAATGAGTAAGATGAGAAAGTCCGACTTTGGGCAGCTGGGGTATTACTGTATAATGAAACTTAAAATTTAAAATAAGGTTGAATATCGAGAATTGGATATCCTGAGAAAGCTTCTTTTGTGAGAAGATATATGGATGGCGGCCCTGCGGGTCGGAGCCGCCGGGACGCCCGCAGGCCTTTTGGATGTCTCATCACGTTAGGTTTAAAGTGACCAGGGCGCGGACCGTCTGCCTCAAATATATTGTTGGGCAGACCAGGTAGGGCGGGATTGGGATTGGGTCACAGCCCTAGTTGAGGGACACTTTCATACTATGGGTTATCATCAACCGTGGCAAAAGCATGAAACCTTAAAATTGCATGTCGTAAACCCATGTGTGAATACATTTCACTTTGGGACATCCAAGAACACCTCCGACAAGCAAAACAAATTAAAAGTATCTACAAACTTGCCTCCACAAGTCCAATCATCAAGCAAGCTATTCAGACCCCTGCACACCCTAGGACAGCTTAACTGGCCTTAAGGACCTTAATTGTATGTAGTGAGTTGTGATTCTGACTACATTAAGGGTACTCAAAGTAAAGTATGTAGCGCTACATACTTTTTGCTACATACTTTTTTTGGCAGGGACAAAGAAAAAAATATACTTTTGGCCTCGTCTTCCCCACCAAAAAAAGTATATAGCAAAAAGTATGTACACGTACATACTTACTTTGAGTACCCTTATTGTAGTCAGATAGTGATTTATTCCAGATAAGCTCATTGTCAAGGTGTTAGCTTTAATTTTGAAATGATGATAATCATTGTGATCAATAACTCAACTTATCAACTCTGATACCTTCAGAACAAGAATTCTTGACGATTCCTGGCTCAAAACATTGATAATCAACCAAAAAGTAGAACAAACAATGAGGACCCGTCAACTTTTAAATGATATGAGGAGTTTCTGTGGACTTGTTTCTCAATTTTTGAGTAATTTTCATGAGGTAAAGCAATCATCAACGCAGACAAAACATTTGTATCATAAAAGATGATACTGCTCCGACTGGATCACACATTGTCTTTAATATTTTGTGTAAACACAAATTACATACATTTATGGTACTCAAAGCAACTATGTTTATGTACATAGTTATTGTATATAGTTTTTTTTGGCGGTCAAAATACTTCCAATATACTTCTTTTGTTTTTTCCCCACCAAAAAAAAAACTATATACGGCAACTATGTACGTGTACATATGGAGCTTTGAGTACCACAATTGTAGAGATAGCAATCAGTCAATTGAGCATTGTCAATTATAAATGGATGATCAGATGAACCTTTTATTGATTGGTTGCTCAAGGGAGCTAATTCAAGATAAATAATCTCACTGACGGCAAGTATGGGTATCATGCCCACTTTGGCTACATTTGCTGAGTTTTGGACCACAGAGCTGAGCTTCAGCATATTCATGATATGATTCCAGCTGCCTGGTGGGTTTTGAAGGATGCCAAGGCAGTCCACAAGCTTAAAACACTTTGGGCTCATGGATTGCGCAGGAGGTTGGATCAGGTTGTGAGAGAGAATAGGTCTGGGGGGGGTTGGTGATGTGTGCTAACTCACAAATGTAAGTTTTAGCTAGAATTGGGGTATAGATCCTTAATTCCAAAGTGTATTAATTTCTATGTAGAGCTAGTCATGTGTAGAATCAAACCTGCAAGAGAGGGATTTACGGGTATTCCACAAAATTTGGCATGTG
>NW_006768777.1:1693485-1706241 GCF_000204055.1 Melampsora larici-populina 98AG31
TGGGGAGTTTTTCACCCACCATAACTTCTCACCACACAAATACAGTCTTTGGACCAAAGAACGGTCCTGTGCACCCGCTTAACCTGCATGCATTCATGTATCTAACATTTTATTTGATGCAGGCTCATACTGGGGAAGCTGAGATGTTACATGTAAGCCCATTTTGCAGGTCTGTCTGTAATGCTTTCCTGATACCAAGAGGGATATTCCAAAGAACCAGTATGTGTAGGTTGAGTGTGCGCACAGGATCTTTCTTTGGTCCAAAGACTGTTTATTTGTGTGGTAAGAAGTCATGGCGGGTTGAAAAACTCCCCAGCCAAAAGTTTCTTGCTCACATGCCAAATTTTGTGGATAAACCATAAGTCCCTCTCTTGCAGGCTCCCTTGACAAGAGGGACTTTGTTAGGTTAGATGTAGAATAGACAAGTACATATGCAACTGACTCAAAGAATACAAAAAGGTCCACTATGGGATGGCATAAATAAAGTATGTATAACAATTACCGGATGCTACTTTGTATCCTCTATAAGGAGAGGTGAGGTGTGACACAATATATATATGTGTGTTGTATGATATATATTAACAAAAAGAATCCCAAATTGTCATGAGAATACCTTGAATAGATATCTTGAACACTTTGAGGAGATGATATCAAAAAGTGGGGAAATGAACAACAGTTCAGAATCATCCACAGTTATGTGATGATCATTTGAGGGAATTTCCTATGGAATGTGATGGTAAAAAGATGGTTGGAAAAATGGTAAACAGCTTCAGAGAAGCTGCAGCAATCTTTATCTCGTTATGTCGAGCGGGAATGCTGGGCTCAGCGCATGGTAATGCTGGTTTGACATCCGGGTACTTGAGTGATACATTAGGCATGGAGCAATCAAGATCCTTTAGGTTTTTATTCATAAACGGTGCTGAATGTCTCATCGGTTTGTCTTGACAACGTAAGTTAGACCCGAGAATCAGACCACTTGCATGGTTGGACGTCGACAAGGTGTAGGTGGAGGCGGGTCTCCCGTGCCGATCCTGAACAGACGAGATACCACAGTAATCTTCACTGGCACGAGCCTCTTCCTGCCTCTTCATGATAAGTCGATGATCGAGTAAGATCAATAAGCTCTTTGAATGTAAGTCGTTCCGCGAGAGCCGCCCAAGGGTCCAAGTTATCATAAATGTCGGGAATAACGCCAAACACAGGGTACTTTGAATCAACGAGGTCTCTGAACCTCTTATACAAAGTTTGCTGTGGTCCATGATTAGCCTCTCCTAACTAGTTTGTTGAGCAGCAGCCTTGAGGATAGCTGCCATATGCCCGTGGCATCCTTTTAATGATGGTAGTTGACAATGTATCAATTGTCCTACACAAAGTGCTTCTGGAACTTTTCCACGAAGGTTCCAGAACACTTTTCCACAAAGCCAGAAAAGAAAAATTTGGCTGTGTTCTGGCTTCATGGCCTCGTGGAAAAAAAACATATTTGAATGCTCTTTGCCCCTAGGTTCCACAAGACTGTGTGATACAACTCTGTGATTGAACTCTGAATTAAGGCCTCTTCATCTTCCCCTGTCATTCACCCCTTAATCGTTTCACCTCACTTCCTTATCTTATACCTCTGTCCTCCTACACCACGCTATGGCTCGAAAAGGACACCGCAAAAGGCTCAAACACCACATACATCTAGCAATTGATGGAATGAAACAAGCAGGAAGTTCTCGATTAGCTACTCTTGCCTTCAAGAAACATAGAGATGGTGAAAGCCTTTTCATAATTTGATGTCTTCAAGCAATTATCATCAACCACAATCTACATACAAACCAACAAGCAGCGGATCATGAGGAACATCAATTGGACGAGTCTGAGGCAAGGAGGCCATTATTAGTGATTTTGCTTGGGGCCTTAGAGTTTCATTTGGCAAGGGCAGAATCCATCAAGCTTGTACTACTTGGTCGCCGTCTACGAAACCTTGTTGAAAGCGAGATCGGTCAACTTGAAGAAGCCCTCAAGATCTTACAGTCCACTCGCTATGTGCAAGACCGATTACCACGTGGGCGTCAAGGTATCCGAAACGTTGCATTTCCTCACAGAATTTCCGAAGGCGGCGATCCATTCTTAACTATTGTGAGTGTTCAAAAGTGTATTCTAAACCATTCACCAAGCCTCAAAACTAATCACTATGTGACCTTTTCTTTCATGCCGTTTGACAAATAGGCTTGAATGACTCATGACCAATTTTGGAAATTAGTTACTCGGATTCAGGGTAGTCGTGTTTTTCAGAACCAATCGGACAATAAACAGCTTCCTGTAGCGTGGCAGCTGCTGGTGGCCCTAGCAAATTTGGGTACCTCAGGAAATGGGGGGGATGTCTCGCACCTTGCGTACATGTTTCACATATCAGGTTAGTGCCCTTCAGTGCCTCTACTTTCCTTCTATTCACAAAACTAATTACTAATATGTCTCGGTATAGAGGGAAGTGTCCACAATTGGACTAATCGCTGTATGTATGCCATCCTTCAAATGGAAAGCGAGTGGGTCAAGTGGCCAAACATCGAGGAACGCCGTGATCTAAAGATGAAGATACAGGGCAGTCATTTTAAAGACTGTATCGCTTTCATGGATGGCACACTGGTTCCACTTGCTTTTGCACCGGTTCGAAATCCAGAGGATTACTGGACACGAAAACAGTTCTATGCATTTAACGTCATGTTAGTATGTGACGTTAATAAGATCATCAGGTATTACAAACTTGGTTGGTGTGGATCAGCTCACGATCAAAGGGCTTATATGTCCTCAGCTGTAAGCTTCTCCTTTCATGAAGTACAATATCTATGCTGACATTTCTTTCCCAGATTTATCGTAACCCAAGTGATTTCATTTCCGAAGATGAATATCTTTTGGCCGATTCTGGCTATACAACGTCGTGTAGTGTCATCACGCCTTTTAAACGGGCACCTGGTCAACGTCTTCAACATCTCCAAGAAGCCTTCAATCAAGAACTTAGCAAGATACGAGTTATAATTGAACAGAGCATCGGTATGCTCAAAGGTCGATTCCAGTCCTTAAAAGAGCTCCGGATCTTGATCACTGGCCGTCGTAGTGCCCAGCGAGCAAACGTATGGATTCGAGTATGTATAATACTGCACAATTACACAACAACCAACGATGATCGATGGCATTTTGAGTTGGGTACAATCGAAGAAGGGCTCCTCCATACAGCTAGGCAAAGGAGACCGCCCTCGAATGCACCACTTCACGAAGATGATGTGCATCCACAAACTGCACGAAATGACACTCGACGGAGAGCTCTATTTGAACAATTTGTAGCAAACAGGGGAACATAAGGGGTGGTTTCTTTTTTCCTTTTGCTGAATAGACATGTTGTTCCCTTCTTTCGATCCTCATTACATACTGATTTTGTTTGAGTTCATTATACTTTGAAATGAAATACCCAACACACTACATCAAAGGTCAAAAAACTCTTCTATAAGATATCCGATGATCTCCATTCGATCATGTTGAGTATCAGTATCCAATAAGAGTGTCCTATTGTTTTTTCATTAGACACAAGGGACCCGGATGGATCCTGACCGATTCGAATTAGAAACAGTCAGGATCGCTTGTAATTCTAATTCGAGTCGCTAGTATTGATTCTGTGTATTTTAATACACATAATCTTTTTGGAATGCTTGTATATTAGGATCAATCAGTCATATATACCATTTTCAATACTACTAAAACAAAATAGTTGCATCTTGGTTACAAATTTATGTATTTTGTTTGAAAAGACAATCTAACAAAATGAGTATTTTTTGACAAAGATACTATTTTGAATCACCAAACCAAAATTTGTAAAATAAAAATCATCTTGTGTGAAAGGCAGAAGGAAAACATCAATTGCCGTTTCCCCGTTTGAAACGATTACTTGAAGATCTTTGATCTGATTTCTAATCAAAAGTTAACACGATTCTTTGAAAGCGATCGATCGTGTTAAATAACTGTTTTTTAACACAATCGATTGAATTAAGCGATCGATCGAGTTAAAAAACAGTTAACACAATTCATTGAACTGTTTGGTAATACTTTGGTAAATCGTAGATCTTCATCGATGTTATGTTTGATCCTTAATCCAGTGACAATATCTGCAATACAGTTAAGAAAATGAGACTTGTGGGTTTTGAAAAGATTGAAATTGAAGAATAAAACACTGTTGAACGAGATCAATCCTCGATAATTGATTTGTATTAGGATTGGGGTTTCTCAGATTCCTGAAAAGCACAAATTAGAATAAATGTCTTGTACTTATAAGCAGATACATCAAATTCAAAAACCTACAGTATTTGGAAAGACTTCAGCGGCAACTTCCTTCGCCTGCTCCAGAGTCAAGTGGTTTTCGGCCATTATTTGAGCAATGAATTTTCCTCTAGCAATTCTATAATCTATATCCATAGCCTGTTTGGTGCGCTTGAGATCCAACTGAGCTGATTCAACTTTCAAACCATGTAGTTGTGCATCCAACTGAGCCTGTTTGATTTGATCTTCCTTCGATAACAAAAGTCTAGGGTCGTCTTTGGGCTTGAAAATCGTTGCGAGCTCTTTGATTGCATTGCCAAGGCTGTCGGTTTTGAGACTCGATTTGATTACACTATCTTCAAGCTGATTGATGGATGACTTGACTGTTTCAGACTTTTGATCAAGCAACTCCTTCACTTTAGACTCCGCGCTAGCCTTATGACTGTAACGTTTTTTGACTGAAGGCTTTGTTGCCGATTCGGAAACGGAAGGAGGTGCAGTAAGATCAATTGTTGGTTTTGGGGTCTGCTTGGCTGACTCTTTGGGGATCAATTTGAGTGACAGATCTATTAATGATATTATACATAAAAATTCAGTGTGAGAATTGCAAAGAATGGTGTAGATACACGAACCTTCTGAGACATTATCATCAAGAAGACGCCTAAGGTCTTCATTAGAAATTCCAAGATCGTTATCAATTTCTGCTTTGGCCTGGAGACGGTGGTACTCTTGATTCGATGCTTCCGAGTGTTCATTGTCATTTTGGATGTCTAATTGGCTAGGCAAGCTACGTTGTGATTGATCTAAATTGAAATCATCCTCTAATCGTGTTTCATCTACATTTAACCCCAAACCCAAACACTCTAAAGAATCGTTCGGATTGTCCGGGTGGGCACTGTTGACACTCGCTAGCCTAGTTGCCTTGTCTCTTTGACCCATGACAGGCTCTAATTGCCAGTAATATTTGCATCTGGCCTCAATGTAAGCTGTATCGAAGGTTCATCATTGTAGTAAAACATTTAGAACAATGAATAATACTTACCATCAACTAAGACCTTCTTTCTCGCAATGTAAGCTGGATCCTCATCTTCCCACCCGTTCTTCTCCTTCTCAGCTTCGAGATGACCCATTGCACCTTGACCAGTCTGATCAATCCATCTCTTTGCTTCATTGAACTGGGCCTCGAGAGTACTGATCTGAAGATATATTGTCCTATCAGCCGCATTTGCGTTGTAAAACCACTAATTGAAACAAGTGAAGAAAAAGGGAATCACTTGCCTTAGTTGCCACAATCTTTTCGTTACGGCCGTGAATTCCATTTTCAACTAAGTAGGAAGTAATTGACTCTAACGTAGCGGACTTGTAGTTAGTATGTGACTTATACCGAGTCCAATTTTCATATGTTGTAATCCAATTTAAGAGAATGCTGATTGCACTCTCGCCTTTTTCATTCTTCTGATCTTCCCACTTCACCGGTGGCTTTCTAACAGGTCCGTCTTCACCTCCTTTTTGACTTTTCTTTCCTTTCTTTTGCTGCGTTCCACTTGATGGTGATTTTGGGGGCTTGCCGTTTTTTGCTCGATTCTTACGAGATGTTGATGATTGTGACTTAACTCCTCTCGCATTAGACTTATTAGGATTCTTTGATCGAGTTGTGATAGATTCTACTGGTTGTGAGGCCGGTTGAGGCATGGATGTCATTGAATTAATAGAGCCAAAAGAGCCTTGTTGAATGATCGCCGGTGGATATGATGGATGAATTTGTGTTGGGTAGTAGTTTGGCGAAGTTGTGTTTAAAGGAAAGGATGGATAGGACGGAATGGTGGATGGATGAAATTGGTAAGTAATGGGGGTTAAGATTGGCTGTGGTGTTCCGTGTGGGGACGGTGGTGGAGTACTTGAAGGGCAAATATCATCAGACATGTTGAGATGTATCGGAGGTGGATTGGTGGTGGATTTACAAAGTCCAGGAAGCCAGAATGTATTCTGGCTTTCTGGCTTCGTGGAAAATTTTTTCTGGAACTTTCGTGGAAAAGTTCCAGAAGCACTTTGTGTAGTATAAATACTTCTTTAGCTTTCAATGCCACCTTGGTAGCAGCCTTTGAATCCATCACTGCCAATTTGCTGAAGTTGTCAAGGAACGGGGTCTAGACTGCAGCTTGAGAAGCCGTTCGGCTGACTAAGTCTAACACCGCCAAAATCAATTCTTAGGATTGCTTTGTGAGAGAACGATTCAAACCACCCCATCTTCTCGATTCCAGTGTTGTAGTTGTAAGATCAAGCCGTCCTCTTGACCCGAGTTGAAAATCGATTCAACGGCCGAGTATGCTTCCATGAGTTCGGATAAACCGAGATAAGCAAGATATTTGAGACCGCCCTTGATTCAATGATTGAAGTCTTCGAGCGGAGCAAGAGTTGAATTGATTGCTTGACGCTCTTGAGTTCTGAGTCCATTGTCCAGGAAGGCAGCAATCGCCTTGCGTAATCGACTGGAAGGTTACTCGAATCCCTTGGCATGAGCTCCTTCAAGGGTGGTATGAATAGATGCTTCTAGTTTGGCGGGCATCCGACCCGAAAGAGTTGGAAGAATTGTCAACTCTTTACCATAAGGTTTCATGAAATGAGGAAGTATCATTGAGTTTAAGCCTGATGATTGTAGTCGAGCTGTTTGAGGTTGTTAATGATGAAGCTGCCTAGAAGGTGGAGGAGTCAAAAGACTGAGAGATGATATGAGTGATTTATCGGGAGTTCCTGAGCCTCAGGATGTTCCTCCATCTGTTCCTCAGACCTTCAAATTCACTTTGTTTTACATCTACTTTACGTCAATAACCCATCATCTTATTTACATGAGATGACATGCATCGAGAAGATTGATTTATGGTACAAAGGTAACTTTCCTAAAACCAAATAGACCTGTGGTAACGTTCTCCGGGCTTCATGTCTGCTCGACCATACATACATACCAAGTTTTGTTTTTCTTATAGTGGTCCTAGTCATCTTCAGCTCTTTTGCAAGGGTTTGACTCACGGGCGTAGCTTCACCATTAATTGCTGAGTGGCATACTCGGTAGTGGGACCAACTCGAAGTAGGGTTTTCACAAAGTTGAAACAAAGTGGGACTATCTACCCCGCTTGACGTCGAAAATGTATGTGGTGGACGCAGTGTGATAATCTGATCTGGTTTTGCTCTCATATTCAGCGTATGCAGATGATTTATGTCATAAATGTTGTCTTAGCAAGAGTCTGCGATCATGATTAATTCTCCGCCTAAACATGGAAATCTCACTTTGCACTTTTGTGATCACACCACATATGGCTGCGGCTCAGACAAGTTGAATTGTCTATGCACAGTGGAACTACAATCAGGTTCTGAGGAACGGGTCATCAATTAATTTTATGTAACGTGTTTCAAGGAGTGCTCTGGACATGTCAGGTGTATATAAACCCCTAATTATTGTGCTTTCCAAGGTCCATGTTTCCTTCAAAATCATCATTGGTAAGTCTTTTTTGATAGTATTTGTGTCTGGATTGTAAATAATGTGTCTGTGTTCAACAAGGGAAACACTAGTTATGCCTGTTCTGATAGTGAAGCTTCCATCTTTCTTTAGCCATTTGTTTCCAGGTGCGCTTCAAATCACAAATCATCTTCTGAAAGTAACATAAGTTGCAAACATATTGAATTAGAGGTCTCATTTGACACTGTCAGGTTTATTGTATTCTATTTTCTAGATCAGAAGAAATCATCATAGCTAACTTTGCCTGATCCCATCCAGAAAACTCCATCATGAAATTCCAAATGATCATCATTGTTGTCATGCTTTTGGGGTACTATGGGACTTCAGGTGCCCCAATACTCTCTCAAGTTACTCATCCAATGATGACAGATATACCATCTAGTCACATGGCTAATCAATCAAGTGGTGTGAAGATCCCGTTCATCCAACAGAATATGGAGGAAAGAGGGAAACAGGCACAACAAATCTCAAAGCAGGCAGAGAAAGAGTTTGGAAGCATTCCCAAAAATGATATCACAAATGGCTCTAATTCCATTAAGAAGTGTATTGTATTTCTCATTTTTAGTTATTTGAAAGATATCTACAAATTATAGTACATTCTGTATTTCTCCTGATATTCTTTTTTTATTAATTCTTGTTGTGTGTTTCATGACAATACCTCAAATAGTTACTACCCTAGTTTTGAACCCAAAGATACATGACTTGAATATATATATATGTAAGTCACTTTGTGTGTGTGGTGGGCAACATTAGGCCATAGGATTCCAACGAGGTATGCTCTCTGTTGGTTGGGCGTAGGGGCAGGTGGGAGGAAAGAACGAAAATTGAATGAAAATTCAATGAGAAATCTCTCTCTTCATCTATTTGCTGAAGAATGTTGAGGTAAATCATGTGGTTTTATATTGGGGAAGGTCAAGGTTGTATTCCTTCCTTCACCAGTATTTCTGATAAGAAACCTAAACCCAAGGTTTCCCTTGGGGCCGAACCCTTGTTGTACTGGCCCCTACAATTCATTCTTCACCTTGACCTTTTCATGGAACTAGAGCACTGGGAGTGGCCCACCGCTATTTTGATATTATCTCCCCAACAATTCTCCGCACTGCTCTCATAATTTCAGCCTAGAGGGGTGAGTCAAAGGCGCTTAGCTCTTCATCTTATATGAGGGCCTATTGACTGTTGCATTTGACAATGATATGTGCAGCTAGTTTCTGTTTACATTTTTCCAGTCGGAAAAACGTACTCCCACATTACTCAGGCAACAGGGACATTCAAATAGTGCCGCATGCAGATAGTGAAATCTAGGAAGATGCTGCAGGTTTTGAGGAGTGTCAATTCCATTGCACATTTGTGTTGACACACAAAGTGTATCTGATGATACTCAAATTTTTCTCAGGGAAGAGTTGAGAATTCACATATCACTCATTTGCCTCAGTCTCAATATCTCAACCTCAACTGTCAGACAACACTCAGAATTTCCTAAAATCCAATGATCATCCACTGATCTTATACTCATTTGTAACAATCAGCTTTCTTTCACTTGTGTGTTGACTGAATATATAAGGTCTTGTATATAATCCACAACATTTGTGAGTTTTTTGGTTTTTGTTCCCCTGGATGTTCGATGTACACAGAAGAATAAATCATATCATATATACTACACTCAGACTTTCTAGTCTGTTGTGACTCTTGACGTTGTTATCACAGTCTTTCCAAGTGACACACATGAACTAACTGTTTTGCCATTGTGTCACAACCTACATCATGATAATATGATCTAGTTTTGTTCTCATATTCAGTGTATGCAGAGGATATATGTATTAAGTGTGGTCTTAGCAAGAGTGTTTGATCATGAGTTCTCAGCTTCAATATAATCATGTAACTTTGCACTTTTGTGATCACATTATATGTGGCTTTGGCTCAAGGAATCTGAATTATTTGTGCACAATAGAACTAAAATCAAGTGCACTGTTCATTGATAATACTGTGACGTGTTGGGACTAAAGTCTTGTAGAATAATGTGAGTTTGGGCGATTGTCTGTTGTTGAATAAGAATGATCTGTTCTGTCATTCATATTCATCTTACACAGTGAATTCATGTTACATCATCTTGACAAGAGAACAGATCAATTAATGAATTTTATGTAACATGTTTCAATGAGTGTTCTTGACATGCCACAGAGGTCTGAATTTATGTGTCAGCCACCCTGATGTTTCCCATATAAATCCCTAATTATTGTGCTTTCACAGGGCAATTTTTCCATCAAAATCATCATTGGTTAATATTTTTCTTGATAATCTTGGTGTCTGGTTGTTGTTATGAACTTGGCAAGTACTGTTCGTGAGAACCTTCAATGTATAACATAGATTGCGGTATGAGGAAAACTCTAACATCTACAAATGTGGGACGGGAGTTATTCCTCTCCGCCTGTGACAGGTCTACACAGTCTACGTGACAGGTTTGGATCATAACAGTATCCTCCTTTTAACGCCCAGGCTCTGTGGTGATTGCCCTGCGCCCTTCCCCCGAACCAGCATTAAAAAACCACATGGGAAAAAGCTTGGTTCTCACATACGCCTTCTTCTCCTATAATGTTTTGCTGCATTGGGGTACTTGATCTTGAACTCTTCTACTAATTCCTTCGAATTGGCTAAATTTTGCGCCGGTTCCCATGAATCATGCTCCCTGCCATACCCCTTCCAACAGACTAAGTATTCTTCTTTCTTGCCTCGTAGTCTCCTATCTAATACTGATTCAACTTCATACTCTTCTTCTCCATCTAATTCTATTGGTGATGGTGGTGGCTGATTTCTTCCTTTGATTGTATCTTCTCTATACTCTCGTAGTTGAGATACGTGGAAAACTGGGTGTAATCTGTTCATACTGGGGGGCAATTCAATCTTGTAAGCGACGTCAGAAATGCATTTAATGATTTTAAAAGGGCCCAGCCATCTATGATCCATTTTTGCACTGGGTCTGGTCGTGGATACGTTCTTACTGCTCAACCAAACCTTTGCCCCTTCTTTCCAGTTGGGGTTCGTCTTTCTGTTCTGGTCGTAATAGTGTTTCATTGATTCTTGTGCTGTCTTGAGGCTTTCCTTGATTTCGTTTTGGACTTTGTTGATTTGCTTGATCCTCTCCTCCACCGCTGGAATACACTGTTCTGAAGATGGAATTGCTGTATAAGTCGGGTTATAGCCGTAATTCGCCATAAACGGGGATACACCTGTGGAACTGTGAGTATTGTTGTTATAAGCAAATTCAGCCATAGCTAATAACGGCTCCCAATTGTCTTGCTTATAATTTGTAAAATGCCTTAAATACCCTTCGACTACCTTATTCACTATTTCTGATTGTCCGTCTGTCTCCGGGTGGTAAGCCGTAGATGGTGTAGCCTTGATGCCTAGTCGCTTGTACAGTGATTGTGTGAGCTGAGAAATGAAAATACCTCCTTGATCAGAGACTATTGTCTTCGGTGTTCCGTGTAGTCTCCAAATGTTGCGTAGCATTAGTTCCGCCAAATCCTCGGCCGAAGTTGTTTGAGTGCAGGCGATAAAATGCGCCATCTTAGTCAATCTGTCTACTACCGTTAGTATACACGTCTTGCCATTTGACTCCGTCAGTTCAGTAATGAGATCATACGATATATCTGTCCAGGGGCCAGCAGGAATGGGTAGCGGTTTCAACATACCAAAAGGCTTCTGGTTCGAAGATTTAACCCTTTGGCAAGAGTCGCATCCGTCTACGTAACGGTTGATGAATGCCTTCATCCCTCTCCATCTGAATTGTCTCTTGACGAGGCTCAACGTCTTCGCACGTCCCGGGTGACCAGCTAACGGGCTATCGTGTCGACTTCTAGCTATCTCAGTCTTGATTTCGTCATCGGCTGGTACAACCACACAACCTTGGTGATATAAAACTCCATCAACTGCCGTATAGCCTTCTACCAGCTTCTTCATTTTCACCAATAATGGGTTCTCTATTGCTTGCATCAGTTCGCTGATTGAGTTGTCCTTAGCTGAAGCCACACGTATCTTGTCCATGATGATTGTGTCTGAGCTGACGTCTTCATCTCTGTCGGACTCTAGTACATCAATTCTGAACCACTCTTCTGCGTCTTCGTTTGTAATGGACTCGTCTGCAAAGAGTGCGTCAAAACTATCAACTTCGCCTAGTTGAAACGTATCTTTCACTAGATTTTTGGGTTTTAGCAGTTGGCCAAAGGTGAGCTTCTCGTCTGAAGAAGGCGCCAGGTCTGGTCGTCGAGATAAGGCGTCTGGCCTTGTAGCCTCTCTACCTGGTCTGAATCTGATTTGGAAGTCGAAACTACCTAGAGTCTCCGCCCATCTGGCTTGTCGTCGCGTCAATTGTTTACTAGTCATGAAACTCTCTAAGTTTTTATGGTCGGTATAAACAATCACATCCAAACGGTTGGGGTTTCCTTCTAAGTACTGCCTCCATTCTTTAAATGAAGCCACTACCGCCAAAAGTTCTTTGTCAAATATTTCGTAGTTCTTTTCTGCCGCTATTAGGGATCTTGATAAGTAAGCTACAGGGTGTAACAATCCGTCTTCTGCCACTTGTGATAACACAGCGCCTAGTGCGTAATCAGAACAATCACACTCTAATACGAAAGGTTTGTAGGGATCGGCTATGCGTAGGATAGGGGCTGAGGTAAATGCTTCCTTTAGGTCTTCGAATGCCTTATTCCTCCTTCCGTCCCATTCAAACTTGGTGTCTTTGCAGGTCAATTCATGTAATGGTCTTGCGGTTTTCGAGAACTGACTGATGAATCTTCTGTAGAAGTTTGCAAACCCAACGAATCTTTGCAGTTCGGTGACGGACTTTGGGGCGGGCCATTCCTTAACTGCCTTAACTTTTGCAGGGTCCATTCGAATCTTATTCTTTGAGATGAGTAATCCTAAGTATTCCACCTCAGACTTTGAAACTCGCA